>NC_056731.1:1918329468-1918644468 GCF_019279795.1 Protopterus annectens
AATTGCATACTCCCAGGCAGGGTCTGAAAATGATCCTAATGGATCAGTGCTTTACTCAGTTAAAAAATTCAAATGAATACACAGACAAACATAATCTAGAACACAACTGTAACATAATTTACAATAGTGTAACAAATCATATACTGACCTTAAGAGAAATTAATTTATTTCATTGTTCCTTATTTGCTGTGGTGTTTGTGCATGTGGTTGTTTCTTTGCTTTTTCTTTTTTTTTTGCATTTTCCCTTGCCCCTGTGGCCCAGGCTATGTCCAAAAAGGTCTAGAATGGACTAGTACTGAAACACTTCTGAGAAGTAGAACAATGGGAAAGACAAGCACACCACCTTATGAGTATGATCAAGTGTGGTTCTGTAAAGCATGGGTTCTCATAGATAAAACAGGAATAAGATTCACTATCCTTGTCAGTCATAAAGGCAACTCTTTACATTTAGATTTCAGGACAGATGAAGAATCAGAAGGGGAAGGGATCCTGCTGCCTCTGGTAATCATCTCATGTTGAGACAATAACAACAAGAGCTGCTACATTCCTGATCAACATTAAATACAATCTTGCTCAAGTGTAGAAAGGAGAAAGTACATAAAAGAGACAACTACAAAGGGACAAGAACTCTGTAAAGGCAATGGTATGACCCAAACTGTTAAATAACTCACTCAGACATCCAGTCATAGTCCACTAAGCAGCAAATGGTTGTCAATATCTGGTTAACAGAATGGGAAAATCAAAGGGTTCATGCAGTTAAGGGCCACCAGGAATAACCAAATGCCTTAAAAGTGAAAGACCAACCTCTTAGGTGAGACAAAAAACAGCCAGTTCTTTGAACCCCATTTCAGACTCTCATACATAAATTGGAGATTCTAATGTCCACTTAATCTTACTTCTCGTGCACTTCAAAGGCACTGATTTGCCCTAAGCAGTAACAGGAGGTAGTACCTGCACCTCAGGTCTCACTTTTACCAATCTAGAGAGCTTCACCATTCAACCCCATGGCTTACTTCTCACCCTTCCAGAGATGGGACAAGACCTTTCGTTAAAAGATGAGTTTGATCTCAGCTTCATAAATTAATGCCAATATAATATTTACTTTATGAGTCAGCTGAAGTGCACAAGCAACTTGCTACAGCTGCCTGGGCAGAGAAGACCTTTTGTCCTTTTTTGGCTTATTTACTTATTTATTTTTTTTTGGAGGTTTTGCCAAGGAATATGATGTGTTGCAATGAAACAAGCGATTAATGCTTTTAAATAAACAGTTCAGTAGTGGCAGTGATGACTGATCATCTTTAATATGTATATTACACATTTACTGTTTTTCATGGGTGTAGTAAACCAAACCTCATTTATATCCACCCATTTTAAAGCAGGATTTTTAAATTCATTGTCCTCAAGCCAACACAGTTCTAGGTGAGAGAAGCTACTGCATTGTTCCAAGCACTGGCTAAGCAGTCCTCATCTCATCCTGCACAATTCTGGGCGTTATAATGTAAGATGAGAGAGATAATCGCTTCTTTCCTGTGGATTATGCCTTGTACATTTCACAGTGAATATGCCTAGTGGATGCTCATTACCTCACTAAACCATCTCAACTGAATCCACTCAACTCAGAAAAGAAGTATCTCTAGTCCCAAATCCTCCCAGACACTGAAGCTCCTCACTCGTCACTGAAAGTGAACCTCATTTCTATCTCTTGTATCTACAATCTCATCTTTTTTGTCACTAACCAAAGCATACAACCACAGGTGAGGATGAAGCAAATGTTTTTGGCCTACGATTCAGCTCTCATTTCACCACCTCCATTTGGTATCAAAGCTTTTAGTACTGCAGCCACCACTGCATATATGTTGGCCAGCCTCCTGATCCCATGTAAACAGTCTCACTTATAAATAAGACTCTAGAACACTTCAACTTCTCCATTACCCATCACCTGCAGACTGCACACTATCAGTAGTCTGCTACTTTTTCATTTCCTGTTGAAGTGAGATAAGAAGAGCTGCAACCAAGTTACTCAAGTTTATAAAATATGTAAATGGCAGTTACACACCTCATACCCAGTAAGGGCAATCCATTCACAGAAACATGCAAAGGTGCACATACTTCTGCAACGCTGACTTTCCATGTCACTGCTTCATGAAGCAGAAGGTGTAAATGCATCTAATTCAAATGTTCATGACTGCTGCTGCATTAAAAGCATTCTAAGCATATTTAAGGGTCAGACTATTATCTATTACATTGATAGCTCTTTACTGTTAATGACAACAGCAAATCATAAAATAAAAACATACAAATAACATCTTTCAAACAAATCCTCCAAAAATTGATGAAATTAAAAATTAAGACATACCTAATCTAACAGCAAAATCACTTTCACTCCAGATTCGAACATCAAAGAGCAGGTGTTGATGCATGTAATGCTGCAGAAACGTGTTTCCCTCCTTGGTTGCTTGCTCTATCAGAGATCGGCATGCTATTTGGACATTCATATCTATCATACTACTGGGGACCTTAACAGAGAAGGAAAAAAAGAAAATTATTATTTGAAACTCGAACTTGATTGTATCTGGCTGGACACAAAAGACTGTTAAAATATAAGAATATGCAATACGTAATAAGTGACTATAAGCTACATATGTCACACAGGCACCGCTTTTAAAGTTTAAAATGCAAGGGGAAACATTCTGCTCCTAGTTGTATATATTATTTTCTGTTGACTTTATGCAATTCTTCACATTTATATAATGTTAAACTCTAACATATTTGTATTCTACAAGCTACAATCATCAAAGCAAGAAATGTACAGCTGACCTACTGGTAGGAGAGAGCTTCTGCTTGTAACACTAGTGAACCAGATTTAGTTATCAGCCTGGATGATTAACTGGGGACGGCAGAGAATGTTGGTACCTGGCTCTGCTCTCCTGGAAGGTAAGAGTAGGTTTTTCAGCTGCCTAGCATCTCCTTCTGGAGAATGGGGGGGGGTCAGAAGGCAGGTATTCCAGTGAAGGGCATTGACAGATGTCCTCTTATGGAATTGTCATAAAAGCAAATATTCACTTTCCACTCTGAACTGGAAATGGGAACTTGCAGGAAAGATGTTAAAAAGGTACTGGCTTTGTACTATAACACCCCTGGAGTCCACTAACAAATAAGGCAGTGAAAAATGAATGGACTCCTGGAGTTCATCAGAGAAGATGTGAAAAAAAATCTGTGTATTAAAAAAAAATATATATGACTGGAACTAATCAAATACCTCTAATCAGACTGCTGCACTGGAATTCCAAGGACAAGAAATCCTTCAGCTTACTTCATAATTTTGCACAGCACCGCCACCTACTTAAGCCTAAGAATGTAATTTTGCATTCATCCATAAAAAAAGTACATTCTTGTGTTTTCTTAAGAATCCCAGCAGAGGAATACTGCACACTACAACTGTTCGTGAATATGTAACCATGTCAACCAAGGATACTTTTACGTAAATATATATTTACATTGTGCAGGGTTTAGTGTTGCTGCATCACCGGTTTTGATTTTCCTGTTTATTCCCCAGCTAGGGCACCTTCTGAATGGGATCTGCACATCTTCCCTGTGCTAGTGTGGGTTTTGTTAGATTCTGTAGTTCCCTCTCACACCCCACAGAAATACTCCTAGAAGAACTGGTAAACTTCTAAACTGACTGTAGTTCTGTATGCAACATGGAAGTGTGTGTGTGTGTGTGTGTGTGTGTGTGTGTGTGTGTGTGTGTGTGTGTGTGTGTGTGTGTGTGTGTGTGTGTGTGTACATCTCTTGCAATGGTCTAGCAGCCACTCAAGAATGTTTTTCTACCTTGCATCCATTACTTGACTGGATAGTTTCCAGTTCCCTGCCAACCTGACCAAGGTAATGCAGGTATGAGATTATTAACATCTGAATGTTATACTGTTGCAGAGATTACATAACAGAAATAACTCACAAAACAGATGTGGTTCATTATGACTGCATGCATAGCTGATCTGAATGTACTTGGGCACTCAACTCAGCTGCACTCAATGAACTCATCACAACAAAGTAAATACCAGTATGAGTCGCACCTTGCATGCTTAGAATTCTCTAGGAATTATGTGATATCTTCTCAACAGTGAAAGGTGGTGGAAATGCAACATTCTCAGTAAGCAAAGAAACAGCATTCATTATGGGTAACCGCAGAATTTCAGTGCAATTCAAATTTACTTCCACTTTGTTAACCAACTCCATTTTCAAGTTCAAGCAAGATAAAAAAAAAACACTGGTATGGTATAACATCAGCTCCAACAAGCAAGTAAAATAGTGCAACATGTACTTTAAATTTGTACATATCCAAAAAGGACCAAAAAAATCACACAGTGCAACTAGATCTGTACCCACTGTAAGGTACTGTTGTTTGAGATACAGTAAAAGTAAATAAACGACTATTTCTTTCACTAAATGTATATGCATGGGTTATGGAGCTAGTAAGATACAACCAGTTAGGTTAGAAATCTCCAGTAGTGTACAGCATCTCCATAGGGCCACCGACTAAATATCAGAGCTGTGAAAACCTTTCCACAGAACCCTGGCTTCACACTCAAACTGCAGAAGGAAGACAAAATCAGATTTGAGCTCCCAAGAAATATGAGAGACCACAATTATCAACATAACTGAAAAGTTAATTACACAGTCTACCCGCAGAACTTCCCATACCTTTGATAGTTTGCTATTTAGCATGGCATTTATCTAATGTTAACTACCCCACATGCAGCCAAAATTTCTAATCACTCTTCTCAATATCCACTCTTCTTCCTTTGTTGGTCTCCACTTTCTTGTCAATAATGTCAACAGCCTACCCATTAAAGTTGTGGTGGAACTTTCCCTCCTCAGTTCCTTTCAGAAGCATCACAGCAAGCAACCAAGTCTTCCCAAAAGACATACTTACAAGTAAAAAAAGACCAATCAAAATACAAGGGGTTGAGCTGAAGGGAATGTTCCTGTCTTGCTGAATAAAATGCCCCCAAAATGGAGCTATGAGCTTCTTCAGGGACTCTTAGCAAGGCATTCATGTCAACAGGAGAAGAAAGAAAGGTCTTCTTTTACAGAATGCCACCCATTTCTTTTCAACCAACACACTACCCTAGAATCAGAATCCAGACTACAGAATAAATGCATGGGGTGTTGCCTGTGGAGTCAGCAACAGAGAAACATGTAGAAGATGCCATTCCTCTGGCTCAACAAAGTTAAACAGGACCTAGCAAAGGTTTTTCTACCAAACAACAACTTTGGATACAGTTGCTAAGACAAGAGACTTTTTAGCTACAGATTTCCATATGTCCATTATCAATGGAAACTAACAATTGTTTAGACTAGTGCAAAGCAGCTGTAAACAAGTCCATTACGCCACTCTAAATACTATTGAAGAGAGCATCCCTTCTGTTAGGCAGTCAGAAAATAAACTGGTAAATGAATAGTTTTCTCCAAAGGGAACTCTGGCAGCACCTTCATAAGAAAATAGAAGTTATGTTCTTACCATAACGTTCCATGTTAGTTGTCTTCTTCTCGCCTTCTTCTTGCTGGATGGGTCACTCTAAAAGCTCGAGAGTTGGTTCCAAGGCTCCCTATATCCCACAATGCTAGGCGAGTTACCTCAGATCTCGCTTTGTAAGCTAACCCCAGCTTATAATAGTAACAGAATAACTCTAAACAGAGTCCACCTCTAACAACAGGAAGAAAGAAGGGTGACCTACATCCTGAACCAGGAAATATGCACAACAGCATATGCCTAAGAAAGAGGTGGTAGAAAGAGTGGTCACAATCACAACTCCTCTAGGTCTGTCCAGGCCAGGGGAAGGAGGGTGGAGAAGACAACTAACATGGAACATTATGGTAAGAACATAACTTCTATATGTTAAGTTGTCTATCCATTCTTGCTGGATGGGACCGCCCTAGCACCTTGGCCGGGTGGCCTAACGGAACAGACTCCTGAGAACAGTGGAACCAAAGTTAGCTCTATGCCTAGAAGCTAAGTCCAACTTATAATGAGAAATGAAAGTGTGAGGAGTAGCCCAAGTAGCCGCTGCACAAATGGTGTCAATAGGCAGTCTGTCTTGGAAGGCTAAAGAAGTAGCCAAAGCTCTGGTGGAATGGGCCTTAGGTTTATTAGGCAGTTTTGGTGTCTAATTTCATATACAAGGGAAATCAAAGATGTTAGCCATCTGGATAATGATACCTTTGAAACTGAAAGTCCCTTTCTGCTTTCCGGGAGACAAACAGCTGATCAGATTTTCTGAATTGTTTTGTTCTATCCAAGTAGTACCTCAATTGATCTATGAACATCCAGGCAGTGTAATTTTGTTCAGACCTATTGGAATATTCTGGAAAAAGACAGGGAGGTCAATGCTTTGATTTAGATTTGACGAGACCACCTTAGGCAAAAAGGACGGTTAGTTAGGATACTCTGTCCTTATGAAACAATAGATAAGGAGGTCGACAGCTGAGTGCTTGAAGCTCTGAAACTCTTCTAGCTGAAGTAATAGCTACCAGAAAAAGAGTCTTCCATGATAGCAATTTTAAAGAACAGGAGACTGCAGGTTGGGAAGAATCAAAGAAGGTACTAAATTTAGGTCCCAAGGAGAAGGAGAATTTCTTATAGGAGGTCTGAGAAGAAAAACTCCTTTCAAAAGGCTTTGCAAAGCTTGTGGGACATTAAGGCAGATTCAGAAATACCCACATGAAAGTTAGAAATAGCTGCCAATTGAACTTTAAGAGTAGAGGGAGATGAACCTGCATGGAAGAGTTCAGCTAGAAATTCAAGGACTAATTGATGGAAGCAGTGAAAGGATCTATGTCCTTTCCTTGAGCCCAATATGTGAAGCGTCAAATAAATCTTCGAGTGGAAGATTTATGGGAAGCTATCAAAATATCTCGAACGAGTGAGATAATTGAGGAAGCCTGGCTAAGGTTGGAACTGGAGGAACCAAGCAGTGAGGTTCAGAGAGGGAGGAGCCATGAAACTGACCCGACTGATGGATCAAAAGATCTGGAACTAGGTCCAGATTCCACGGTCGCCCAAAAGAAATCGATGTAGAAAGGGGAACCACACCTGTCGAGGCCAGTAAGGAGCAATGAGGATCAATGAGGCCTTCTGAGCGATAGCTTTCTGTATCACTGAGAGATTAGTGGGAAGGGAGGAAATGCATACAGAAGTCCCCGGCCAAACTTGGACTAGAGCGCTCTGCTGGGTTGGCCTGGTAAAGGAATAGAGTGAAATATTCTCTGCACTTGCTGTTTTGGGGAGTAGCAAAAGATCGCAGCAAGGCTGACCCCACTTGAGGAAAATTTCTCTCACAACAGAGTCTTTCAGAGACCACTGTGAGGCATGAGGATAGCTCTGCTCAACTTGTCCGCAATTTGATTGGACTTCCCGGGATGTGCGTGCTATCAGAAACCGCTGAGAAGAAATCGCCCATTGCCACAATCTGAGTGCTTCACACAGGGGTATGACCTGGTTCCTGTTTGTTGATGTACCACACTACAGACCTATTGTCTGTCTGGATTGCAATCGCTCCCAAGGAAGAGAGTCTTGAAGGGCTTGCAACGCTAAAAGCACTGCTCTCATCTCCAGAACATTTATGTGCAAGTGGCATTCGCTTGGTTGCCATGTGCCTGGACCGCCCCTGATAATGCCCCCACCCGATCAGGGAGGCATCCGCTGTCAGAGTAGCAACCGGAGGGGTGGAACAAAGGGTCTTCCCAACAAGAGCTGAGGGGAAGACATCCACCACATGAGATGATTTTGCACGCCGTGATCATAATGGTGTGAGACATTGGAAGTTGCTGGTATGACCATTGAGTAAAGAGCATCCATTGAAGGATCCGCATGTGGAATCTGGCTAATGGAAGCAGAGGTATGGCCGCCATAATTCCCAACACTTTCAGAACTAACCTGGCTTTTCTTCTGTTGTTGAAAAGGAGTGAGACCAGTTTGTGAATGTCTGTTATTCTCTGATGTGTTAGTCTACATGTCTACTGTGTCTAGATTGCCTATGAAATGCACGACAAGGCGACAAAACAGACTTTTCGCAATTTATTGAAATGCCTAACTTTTGACAAATGCGAAAAGTGTAATCCCTGGCCATCAGAAGGAGATGCTTGGTGGGAGCTGTGAGGAGCCAGTCGTCCAAATATGGAAACACCTGGAATCCTTGTCGACTCAGGTGAGAAGCTACCACTGCCATGCATTTGGTAAACACCGGGGCAGTGGTGAGACCAAAGGGCAGGGCCCTGAACTGAAAATGACTGGTTCCCAGCCTGAAGCGGAGGAATCTTCTGGGCGTCTGTTCATTTTATGTGATAGTACGATCCTGAAGGTCTATAGAGCACATCCAGTTTCCTTTGCCAAAAGGGAAGGATGGATTGCAGCGTGACCATCCGAAATCTTGTTTTCTTGACTGATCTATTCAAGATACTGAGATCCAAAATTGGTCTCCAGTCCCTGTTTTCTTTGGAACTAAAAAGAACCTTGAGTAGATTCCGGATCCTTGCTGGTCTGCTGGAACTGGCTGAATTGCTTTTGCAAGCAGTTTTGAAATCTCCAAACCGCTAGATCCCTTTGAGCTGGTGGAACATCTGGAAGGGATTTTTTGATTGGTTTGGAATGCTAAGAAAGGGGATAGAATAGCCTTAAATGATGGACTGTACCCATTTGTCTTGAGTCAGGGATAGCCAGGCTTCTGGGTACAGTGACAATCTTCCCGACTGCCTCGAAGGTGGGCAGTCGGGCAACACCTCAGGGATGCTGAAAGGGCTTGTCAGAAGGCTTCCGATTGCCCTGGTTCTGCGGACCCCCTGCCCCTAGGCGACATCTACCATTGTTATTCCCCTCTGCCTCTGGCGGAAACGACTCTGAGGCTAAGTCCCTTGAGATTGTTTACGAACCACATCTTTCCACCTTTCTGGCCTTTGGGGTAAGGCCTAGAAGGAGTAGAAAACGGACTCCGGCAGAAAGGGTCTTGCCATCAGTTTCGCACCTAGTCAAGGTTTCTTTCACTTGAGGACCAAAGAGAGATGATCCATCAAACGGGAGTTAGTGAAAGACGCCTTGGGTCCGAATTGCATAGCCGCATCCAGGCATGCCTCACCTGTCCCTCGGCTCTACTCGCTCCATCAGCCGCAAGAAAGAAGGCATGGAGGAGTTGGTTATGGAGTTAAGGGTAGCCAGCTGCATGTTCATCTTATCTTGAAACCCGCAGCTGAAGGGTCCTTTAACATTTCACCGCTTCCTTGATCAAGTCCCTTTGAAGACGGTAAAATGGCATAGGTAGTTCAGCTTAACGATGGTAAATGTCGCTGACGAACATCCGCCTGCACCTGTCCATGGACCTAGATTCCTTGTTAGGTGGATGGACAGGTACTGAAGGATCAGCTAGCTCCTTCTTAGTGGCAGCAGCTACCACCATAGCATCCACAGAAACTCCTTTTGTTAAGAACTGTTTGTCTGCTGGTGCCGTTATGAACTTGGAGGGTCTCCTGGGAGTGGGGTCCACTGAATCAGGCGCCGCCCATGCCTTCTTAGCAACCACCGGCAGGGGGGGGGCAAGGGGGGGGGGGGGACACCCAGGAGGTGGAAGAGCCAACGCCTCAAGATACACAGATTCATCCTCCGAAGGGTTGAGGGCTGGCCACTCTGCTTCAGGATCTCTAGAATGTCTGCAAATGAGACATCTTCAGAAGGGAATGGGGAACCCTCAGAATCATCTAAATCTGTGTCAGACGTGATGGACTCAGGTGAGTCAATGTGTTTCCTCTTACACTTCCTCTTCGAGGGGCTCTTCTGCCAAATCAGGAGAGGCCTCGGAAAGGATGAAATCCCACAGGGGTTCCTGAGGAGCTGGCTCTCTGCGGTCCGGGATGAGGGAGTGAGTCGACTTGACCTGAGGCACCGTGCCGACTGTGGAGTAGAGCCAGGCTCTAACACCCGCATGACCTCAATGCACCCCTGTCAGGCAAAGCCAGAGGTCCCCGCCCGAGAAGCTAAGAACCTCCTCGGCACCGACAGTGATGGCTCCGAGGCCGAATGGAACTCACCAGCGGTCCGATGCCACTCACCCCTCGAGCCGACGAGGGAAGTCCGTTCCAAGGAAGAAATCGGAGCCGGACGGAGCCGAAGACAATTGTATCGGCCGACGCTATCACAGTCTTGGTTCCGACCCGGCTCCGAGCTCAAGAGAGTCGAAGGAGGAATATATTGATGGACGGGGCGGGGCATCGACTGATGAGTCGGGCTCTGAAGCATCTGGGCCAGTGCCTCGGACTTAAGAAGTCGACTCACTACCCTCTGAAGGTCATGATCCGACAGCCTCGATGACCTAGAGGAGTGAGATCTTTGGCCCGTTCAGACAGCAGGGAGATCCTGGCCGAATGAACGGAGCCAAGAGATGGTGACCTGGACCTATTCCTAGTTGTCGGCTCAAGGTCTGGTCGGAGCCGACACGGAAGGAACCACAGAAACTGTGGACTGAGACTCATCGGCTCCAGCCGGAGCCGATGTAGACAGAGGTTTAGAAACCTTAGGTCTCGGCTCAGTTGTCGGAGCCGAAGACCTAGATGCCTTAGAGGGCTTCCTGTAGATACAGAAAGGGAATCCTCTGGCTTGGTAAGCCCCTTAAAATTAACTTATTTTTCTTTCCTGCAGGACCCTGGGGCTGAAGCCATGGCACAGAGCGCAGGAGTCGTGCAGGTGCAAAGGTCCCAGAGAGTAGACACAAGAAGTGTGAGCGTCTGTCAGAGACATTTTCTGACAGCGCATCACACTTCTTGAATCCGGAGACCTTTGCTTCTTTAGACATATCTAAAGGTGTAATCACACACACAGTCACAAACACACTAATTACACCCTGTCTAGTTTAAATTATAATAAACCACTAACTAGGTTTTTAAATAAGAAAAATAACACACACTCCACTAGGGAAAGAAAAAGGCCTGTAGGCAAGGGAAGAACTTAAAGTTCTTGAGGGAAAAAATAGAATTTTTTTAAGAAAGGGATAAGAATTTCTAAACTAAGGGAAATAAGTAAAAATATTAAAATTAAAGGGGTTTTAATAGACTAACTTCACAAGAAAAGTCACTTACCAAGAACCGGTAGAAACCAACACCAGCTGTGGCAAACGAGATCTGAGGTAACTCGCCTAGCATTGTGGGATAAGGGGAGCCTCGAGCCGGAACCAACTCTCGAGCTTTTAGAGTGGCCGAGTCAGAGCCGAGGTCGGCTCCGAACCCATCCAGCAAGAATGAAGGCGAGATAGACAACTTAACATCTATGTTTATATGGAAAGACAGTCTGTCCATACGAATGACCAAAAACTTTCCTGAAACCAAAGGGCTTGCACCTCTGACAAACACTTGACTGATGTAATGACCACCAAGAGCAAAGTTTTCCTTGACATAAACTGATTGTACAGACCACAAAAGGGACTGTGTTAAAACACTGGAACACAAAATTTTGATCCCAATATGTTTTTTTTCAAACACCTTTATTGAATTAACACTTGTGACATAGGCAAATTTACATCTATATAAAAGTAATCAAACTATATTAACACAACAAGTATTATATTTCACATATATTGCTATATATCATATAACCTAAGCAATATTCCACAAATTATTCAATTCCTGCCTTTTTTAAACAAGAAACATCTTTATTAAGCCATCACTTACTACATAGGCAATCATATACATTTATATAAATGAAAACAAACCACACCAACACAATCCTAGTCTCAAGCATTTTACATCACAAACCATACTGACACACTCCCAGTTGCAAACATTATACATCACTTACAATCTACGCAATCTTTCTCACTCAGACATTGCATAGCTCATTTAAGTCATGTCGCCTTTTAGACCTCATTCCTTCCTTGTATGTACTGTTCCCAAAATTCCCATTTTGTCCTATGTAGTTTGCTCTTACCTTTTTCTAAAGATTTCAATTCCAGTTGTTGCATCTTACCTGATGCTATATTCACTACTTCCAGGATGGTTGGTTTAGATTTTGATGTCCATTTTCTAGTACTTGGTATTTTGGTAACCATCATTATTAGACACAGCAAGGCCTTATCATGTCTAGGCAATTCTGATTCTGTATCATAGCTCAGAAAATACATCTCCCTCGTAAGACCAATCTGCCCATGCAGCATCTCTGACAGTACATCCTGCAGGGAATCCTTAAAGTCTGCCAACTCAGCGCACTCCCAGAAAACATATTCCCAATTACCTCTTTCTTCCACTTCACACCTCCAACATTTACTGTTTGCCTGAGGAAAAACTCTCTGTAGTCTGCTTGGGATATACAAATATCTATGTAAACATTTCCAGGCAAAAATCCTAAATCTTCTAGATTTTGCTGCATATTTGGGAAGACATACATATTTCCTCACATTGTTTCTTTGTATTTCCTCACATTGTTTCTTTGTAAGCTGCTAATCCAATCTCTCTTCCCAATCCTTTCTAACCTCCTCTAATTGATTCTTATAGTTATGTTCTACTAATTACTTTTTTTTTCTGGCAGCTTGTGTTCTAGATTCTATTAAAAACTCTACCAGTGCTGGTCTTTCATTTGGAACCCCCCCTATTGTCCCAAGATGGCCTTTGAGGCCAAATAAAATTAAACCTTACAAGTGCTACCTGACAATGCCTTGAAAGGCATACCTGTGACAATATGAATTATTCTACAAGTAAGATGTTACTTAATTCATTTTGCATTACTTATTACTTTAATGTGCTACATAATCCCATTCAAATATGAACTACTCAGTTCTTCTTAGGGTTCAACCAAAATTCAAAACCAAGACATAATAATCACAGAAGAGTAATACAAATGATAACATATGCACTGAAACCTTTTGCAGTAATGCTCCAATGATGGCTGTTCCATGACACTGCATGAGGCTCTCCTGGTTCACAGGATGACTGCTGATGAAGTTCTTAACCATTAGCAAAAAGGCAGCTACAGAGTTCCTCTCTAGGCGTCCTTCTGTGGAAAAAATAATCAAGAAATTTAAAATAATTCTACAGTCACAAACCAGTGGGAACATCACAGAAGGTAAAATCTTTTGAAGGACAACTAATTATCTTGTGTATTGGACATTTGTTAACTGGGTAATTGCACTGGCCTGAGAATCTTTTTCATTCATGACCAGTGTGAAAAGTCAAGCATACAGAGAATCAGTAAGAGTTTCACAATATGTTAACAAAAAGAAGTTATGTCTTACCAAAACATTCCATCTGTGTTGTCAATCTTCAGTTATCCTTGACAGTGGGCTCGGTTCCGAATCTCAGAACTGACTTAGACGTTATTCTAGCTCGCGCTCTCCAAAAAAAACTCTCAAGCTTCACCTTTCCCAGAATGCTACTCTCAAAGTTACCTCAGATTGAGTTTGCACAATACAGTGACAGAGAAATAACAGATCAGAGACTATATCTGTAACCATAAGGAAATAATACATTTCCTGCTGGGTTAGGTCTGTTCCACCAAGAAACATGAAAAGTGCAGGGGGAAGTTGGGTGGGAATGTCAAGGATAAGTGAAGATCAACAACAGAGATGGAACGTTATGGTTAAGACATAACTTCTTTATCTGATGTTGTCAATCTTCGCATAATCCTTGACAGTTGGACAGAGTCTCCAGCTATGAAAAATGTGGGATGTCTCATGGAAGAATATTCCTGAGAACCATCGAACCAAATTATGCTTGGGCCCTAGAGACCATATCCACTTTGTAATGAGTAATAAAGGTATGAAGAGATGCCCAAGTATCCGCTGCACATATAGCATCTATAGCAGCACTGGCATGGAAGACTATAGAAAATGGCTAGTGCTCTTGTAGAATCTGCTTTTATAGGTCCCGGCAGTTGCACTTTCTGTTTGTTATAAATGAAGGTTATACAATCTTTGAGCCATTTAGCCAAAGTAACCTTAGAAACTGGTTTGCCCAGAGCACTGGGAGAAAAGGAAACAAACAACTGATCAGATTTTCTGAATTCTCTTGTTCTGTGAAGGTAAAAACGTAATTGCCTGTGAACATCTAGCATATGGAGGCAATATTCTCCTCTATTTAAAAGAATGGGAAAGGATACAGGAAGTTGTATAATTTGATTGATATGTGCATCAGATACCACCTTTGGTAAAAAGGAAGGATTTGTTCTCAAAGACACTCTCTTTACGTAAGGTCAAGTAAGAGGGTTTTTGCAAGATAAAGTGTGTAATTCTGAAGTTCTCCTAGCAGAGGTAATAGCAATTAAAAATAAGGTCTTCCAAGGTAAGTACTTCAGTTCGCAAGTTGCTGAGGGCTCAAAAGGGGAAGCAATTAAAGATTGCAACACTAGGTTGAGGTCCCAAGGTGCAGATGGATCCTTGATTGGAAGCCTGAGCAGTAATACCCTTTCAGAAAGGCTTGACAAAGCTTGTGGAATATTAAAGCATAATTATCTAGACCGTTATGCAAATTTGAAATTGCATCTAGATGTACACAAATAGTCGAAGCGCCTGCATCGAAAAGCGATGCAAAAAATTCCAATACTTTATGAACTGGTGCAGAATATGGATTAAGATTATTGTCTGTTGCCCATTTTGAAAAGTATTTGCCACTTGCTGCTGTATAATTGTCTAGTAGAAGGTTTGGTGAGAGGCTAGGACAATTCGCTGAACTGGGGCAGTGAGGGTAGCATGCCTGGCTATCATTGGAACTTAAGAAGCTACACTATGAGTCTGAGATTGTGAAGGTTCTGGTGAATTAGTCCGGCAGGATAGGACAGCAGATCTGGATCCGTATCCAGTATCCAAGGTTTCTGAATTAGGTGAGGCCAAAGATAGGGAAACCATATTTGTAGAGGCCAAAAGTGGGCAATGAGAATTATTCTGTTCTCCAATGTTTTGGTTTCTTCAGAAACTGAGAAATGAGGAGAATCAGAGGAAAGGCATAAAGTAGACCGGAAGGCCAATAGTGAAGGAGAGCGTCTTTCGGTGACTCCCCAGTGGGGGGGACTAGAGCAAAATAACTGCTGCACTTTTTATTCAGGGAGGATGCAAATATATTACAGCATGGCTGACCCCATTGACAGAATATCTTTTCTGCCACCAAAGGGTTGAGAGACCACTCGTGAGGCATTAGAATGCACTTGCTCAATTTGTCTGCAATCATGTTGGAGCTCCCCAGAATGTGCACTGCAACAAGAAAGCAGCTGGATGAAATTTATTATTGCCATACCCTGAGTGTTTCTCAACAAAGGGGATAAGATCTGGTTCTCCCTTGCTTGTTGATGTACTAAACAACTGACATGTTGTCTGACTGGATTGCAATCATTCCCGAGGGGAGGACTTCCTGGAATGCTTGCAGTGCTAAGAACACTGCCCTCATCTCTAGAACATTTACATGCAAAATGGCCTCCAACTGGGACCAAGTGCCTTGAACTATCTTTTGCAGATAATGCACCGCCCCCCACCCTATCTGAGAAGCGTCCGTGGTCACTATGGCTTGGAGTTGAGGAAGAACAAATGAATGGCCCATTAGAATCTCAATGGAATGAAGCCCCCAACTCAGGTCCTTCTTGCATAAATTGGTGATTAGAACTTGATGAGACAGAGGATGGGTTACAAGCGACCACTGTGATGTTAGAAGGCATTGTAGAATTTGCATGTGAAACTTGGCAAGAGGAACCAAGCTGATGGAGGCCACCATAGAACCTAGAGTCTGTAACAACAGTCTTGCTGTCACTGTTCTGTTGTGAATGATCTGGTTGACTTGGTGTCTTATTCTCTGAAGCCTTTCTTGGGGGAGAGAAGCAATGCAGTTGTTTCTGTCTAATACTGCTCCAATGAACTATAAATGTTGAGTTGGTTCTAAATGAGATTTTTTTGTAATTTACTGTGATTCCCAGTAACAAGAACGTTGTACTTGACTATAGTAGTAGATGCCTGGTGGCTGCAGTAATGAGACAGGCGTCTAGATACGGAAACACCCAGAATCCTTGCAGTCTGAAGTGGCTGCTACTACTGTCATGCATTCGGTGAACACTCTGGGGACTGTGGTGAGACTAAAGTGCAGGGCTCTGAACTGATAATGACCGGCTCCCAGCCGGAAGTGCAAAAATCTTCTGGCACATCTGTCTATTTTTATGTGATAATATGCAGTTTGAAGATCTACTGACCACATCCAATCGTCTTTTCCTAAAAACCGAAGTATAGACTGAACCGTGACCATCCAAAATTTGGTATGTCTAACCAATTTGTTCAACACACACTGAGATCCAAAATCGGTCTCCAGTCCCATGTTTTCTTTGGTACTAAAAAGAATCTTGAGTAAAATCCGGATCCTATCTGGTCTGGTGGGACTGTTTGGATGACTCTTTTGTCAAGCAGTTTTTGTATTTCTAAAACTGTTGCATCCCTGTGACTGGGTAGAACATCTGAAATTCTTTTTGGATGACTGGGATGATTTGAAAAGGGGATGTTGTAACCTCTGGATATAATATAGCCCTATTGTTGGATGTTATTTGAAGCCAGGCGGAGAGTTGCAGGGATAAGCGTCCTCCAACAGCCTCCAGAGGATGGCAATCGGGCCTCATTCAGGAGTGCTGATAGGAGTTACCAGGAAAGGAATCCCTGGAACCTTGATTATGCGGGCCACCTCTGCCTCTAGCACGGAGCCTTCCATTGTAACTCCCCCTCTGCCCGGGGAGAGTTGCTGCCATGCGAGTCCTGGAAAGGCCCTTGGGAATTTTTGAACCATAATTTCCCACTCCTCTGTTTCCTGGAATAGGGCCAGTGAGGAGTGGAAAAAAGTATGCCCACGGCAGATAGGGTCTTTCCATCCTTCTCACATCTGGCAAGGGTCTCTAACTTTAGGGCCAAAAAGGGATGTTCCGGCAAAAGAAGCACTAGCAAAAGAAGACTTAAATGGCTCCGCAAATTCACATAAGCATATCTAGGCGTGTCTCCTAATGGCTACGCCTGAACCCGCTGCCCCAATCATCCCTTCAGCTGCATGTGCCATTTGCCTCATGGACGAATTACAAACTGACTAAAGGGTTGTCAGCTAGGAAGCTACCTTGTCTTGCACTCCTCTCGGCTATGACCCCTGTCAGAGTATCTGAAAGATCCTTCATCAGATCTTGCTGGTGTCTCGTGAAGTGTGCCATATAGTTCAAGGATCTGAACGCAAAGGTCGATGAAGTGTATACGAGTTTCCCAAATCTATCCACAATCATAGACTCCTTGTTAAGAGGATGGCTAGTGGGACTCTCGTTTGCAAGTTCCTTCTTGGTGGCTGCTGCAATTACCATAGCATCTACTGGAATACCTTTAGATCAATGTTGTTGATCCTCCAGGGCTGACAAAATTCAGTCTGATCTCGTAGGGACTGGTTTGATGGAATCTTCCAAGCCCACTGTGCAATCAGTTTAATTAGATTATCAGCAGGCGGTGAGATCCAAGAAGTAGAGGGTCAGGCACAGAAAGCCTGCAGGTATACAGACTCCTCAGAGGAAGGTTGATGGGATGTCCAGCAACCCCTCTGCTTCAGGAGTTCTAAAATGTCTCCTAATAAGATGTCTTCTGGGGTGACCTTGGAGAACTTTCCCCTTCATTGAAATCAGTATCTTCTGTGTAAGACTCTGAAGGGGAGTCCAAGTGCTTCCTTTTGCACTTTCTCTTCATGGGTACCTCTTCAGTGGGATGTGCTGAAGAGGTGCCTGAAAAGGACATAACTACTGTTGTAGTATCCTGAGGTTTCTGTGTCCTCTATCCCAGGGCTGAGGCTGGTGGTAGCTCTGGACAAGGGGAAAGACTAGGTTGCTGGCCTGAAGATGGTATAGACTGGAGCCCAAAATGGACAAGACTCTCTCCATAGCTTGGAAGACAGGTCCTGTAGAGGGGTGGGAGCGCAGAACCGAGACAGACTCCCTTGGAACCGTTGTCAGATCCTACACCGAGGAAACCACCTCTGAAGCCAGAGCTGAGCTTACATGTGCCGAAGCCCCGAGAAGCATGGATGGCTCCAAAAAAAAAATGGAGTGGAACCATGCTCATTAGAACTGACAATGAAGCTTCGGCCCTGGGAGGTCTCCAGTTCCAAGAGAACGAAAGAGCTCAAGGCTGTGTCGGTGCCAGAGACACAGTCTGATTGGTACTGAAGCAGTTGAAATTGGGGGTGTTGCCGCCGGGAGCTCTGAAGTCTCAACTGGAGTCAGAGGAGGAATAATAGTTGGATTATGAGTTAGTAGTGTTCCAGAACCAGGGAGGCTTGGAACTGAAGTGGTGGAAAATCCCCTCACCATCAGCAGCTGATACACCAGCCTCACAACATTGGACTCTGAGACTCTTGGTCGAATGTACTTTAGAGAATGATGGGGACCGGGGCTCTGTCCAATAAGGGACTCAGGGATCTGTCTGCAAATGGACCCATAGAAGGAGAGTATTTCGTCCTTGGAAGATCCCTAAAAGAATATTCCTTTGGTTCCGAGGAACAGATGAGGGAGTGGAAGTCAGGTCAGAATGCTTGGTTGGTTCCGAAAATGTCAGTGCAGAAGATGGCACAGATGGTACTGAAGCTATAGCTGATTTCCTGTTCAGCTTCGAAGAAACAGTGGGAACTGGGGAAGTCTTGGTCTTTTTAGAAGTTGGTTCCGAGAGATTGGAAGGAACCAAATGACTCCTCTTCTTGGATGATGATGAGGAGGAAGAATGGGAGCAGGCTGCGGATATAGCCTTGTCAGATTCAGATTTCAGAAGACCTTTTAATATTAACTTATTTTTTTCTTTCTACTAAGTCCCAGTGGCTAAAGCCGTGACAGACGGCACAGTCTTCCTGAAGATGCACCGGGCCCAAGCAATACATGCATAAAGAGTGTCAATCTGAATTAGGAAGTTTACGATCACACTTCTGGCATCTCTTAAAGCCAGAAGTTCCTTTAGATTTCCCAGCCATTAGAGGAGAAAGACAGACAGAGTCAAAAATGAAGATACATATTTTTACTACTACTATTTTTATGAAAGTAAAAGGGAGAGACTGATAATGGTATACAAGAAATTACCTAAAAAGTTAAAGGGGACCAAAAAGGAAAGTACAAACAACAGTACAAAGAAATACCTCAAAAGGTAAGAGGATTACCAAAGATGGTAATGGAGAATAACACAAGTGTGTTCGGAAACAGGAGCTAGGTAGTTAAGATATAGAAAAAAATAAGTCGACAGAAAAAAACAGAGATTTAGAAGATATAAAAGATTAAAAAAGTTACACCGAAAGTAATGGCTAGCTCGAGAGCAAGAACAAAAACACGTCTGGCACTTTAAAGTGGCAAATGAGATCTGAGGTAACTTTTGAGAGGAGCACTTTGGGAAGGTGAAGCTCGAAAGTTTTTTGGAGAGTCTTGAGCTGGAATAATGGCCAAGTTGGTTCCGAGATTCGGACCCGAGCCCACTGTCAAGGATTACGTGAAGATTGACATCAGATTATACATTGCACAATAAATAAATTTGAGAGACACTCAGGAATAGGTATTAAGTGAACATTTAAGCCAAAATTATGTAGGTTAAGCAGGGATAAAGAGTAAAGCAATAACATGAAAAAAGGAGTAAATTGGCTAGATGGTGGACAAGTGAAACTATAATGTAATGGGAGGAAAAAAGGAGAAGAACTTCTACATTTTCTATCTAATCCTTCTTAAAATGTAATAAAAGATCCCTGGGGCATGACATGACTCAGCACTACCACCAGTCTTATGAACAGGCAATAACTAAACTTGTTTCAGTAACTAAACCACTGCATGTGTCTACAGTTGTAAAGAACCTGACGGCTGGTAAGGGTAACACTCCATGAGTCTAGTGTATGACCTACACCCATGGGCAGAGATACACAAATAGAAGTATGAACGTAGGATCCTCAGATTATCTAGCCCTAGGAGAACCTGAGAAAAGGCCTGAGAGGGATAAGATACAGAAACATGTCCAAGTAAGACAGTGTGTGAAAAAACCACTTACCTCATTCCACAGAGTACAAAAAAGATGGGGGAAGGAGGGAATAGTGCAGCAATGATCAGGAGGACATCTACTATTATGTTAAGTTCTTATGCAACTGTACTATGTCCTTCCTTAGATCACTGTTGCAGTATTCCAATACTGTTGGGTGATTCCCAAAGTTAAATTATGTTCAGGGTGGGTACGATTAAGTAGATAGAGATCCAGCTAAGGAGGTCCTAGAGCTGGAAAAAGCATCAGCATGGTAATGCTTGGTGAAAGTGTGAACAGAGGTTCAGGTGGTAGCCTCCAAACTGGACCAGGAATCAATGCCTTTGAAGAAGGAGACTGTTCTGCTAAATTGTGACATGGCAGTGGCTGACATGTTTTCCCATGGAAGGTATAGCAGAAGGAAAAAGACTTAGAAATCCAGCTGGAATGAGTTTGTTTGGGAAAAAAGGGCTTCACAATTTACCCTTCTATAAGGGGACAAAAGAACTGGTCAGACTTTCTGAAAGGTTTATTTTTTCCCCCAATTAAAATCTTAATTACATGGAAAACATACAGAATGAAGAATACTGTCATCCCTGTTTTGGGGGTTAGGAAAACAATAAATGAATGGATTGGTTCAGAGATAGCTCATTTACCACTTTAGGCATAAAGGATGGATTAACTGTTAGGGTGACCTTTGTTTTATGAAAGATAAGGAAGGGGGAACTACCATAAGAGTTACAAACTCTGACACTCTTCTAGCAGAAGTAGGAGTGAGTATCAGAACTGTTTTCCATGTACAGAATATTAGAGAGGGTGAAGCTACTGGCTGGGGGGGGGCAGAGTAAGTTTCTCTAAATCGAACTTCAAATCCCAGGGTGGGGAAATGATCCTCCTGGGAGAATTCAGATGAAAAAACTGCCTGATCTCAATTCTAGACAACAGGGCTGGATTTAAAGGCAGGAAAGCAGAGATAAAAGATAAATGGTCCTTGATGAAGGAGTAGGTTAGTTTGATTTTTAGTAGCTTACACATGTATGATAGACTAATACAGATTCCCACTAAATAGGGGTCCTCATACATTTTGTGACACCTTTCTACTTGGATATGTAAGATTTTCTAGTAGTAGATCTTCTTGTCTCCTGGAGCACCAGGAGCGTGTCCTCACAATAGTGGTGTTTGAAAGGAATTAAAATCCTATCACCCACAGGGTCAGGTTAAGAGCCTGAAAGGTTGGGACATCTGGGAACCTTTGTTCTGCATAAGCTTTTTTGGGGGGGCGGGATAACAAAGTGATTGCCCCTTGTCAGAAGAAATAGAAGGGGGAAACCAATGGTGCCTGGGCCAAAAGTGAGTCATCATCAAAATATCTGGACTGCCTTTTGGATCTCCAGGAGAACCAATGGGAAAAGGGAGAAAGGGTGGAGGTGTAGAAGAACTTCTTCCCCCAGTTAATGGAGATGGTGTATGCCCTCTAAGCCAGGAGGCAAGGAATCCTGGAGCAAGACAGTCTGAGTTGCCTGTTCTGATTGGAGGCAAAAAGATCTATCTGAGGTATAGCCTATTTGTGGACTACGTGCAGAAAAACTTCTCAGTGTAACATCTATCCTTGGAGGTCTTGACTGGCTCTGTTGAGGTAGTCCATATTACAGTTAATTTTGAAATATCACAAAATGCATGTGTCACAATGGATTTTCTCTAGTAGAATTATTTCAGACTTTACAACAGACAAAATGGATTTTCCAGAAACATGTCAATAGCAACCTTACACTGCAACTTAGATAAGGCTCACAGTACTGCACTGTTATGAAACAAAGGAATATAATAGTCTGTCCTTGTTCTCTTATATGCTCTGCAATAGATACAGCTTTGTTTGGTAACTGCATGGAAGAAGTCAGGACAATCAGGCTAGTAATGTGCTAAAATGTTATTGGCAGGTTCTAAATAATAACTGAATATTTCTAGTGTCAATCCAGGATGTGGATTATGATTGGAAGGAATACTCCTGAACTGTCTGTTCTTTGTCTCGTGTAAATAAAAGTCTGTAGTTGTAGTTCCGCCATGTCCCTAGTCCAGTTAGTCGGTGTTAGACTTCACTCTGAGTTGCTAATCTTTTCTGATAAAAATATTTTGCCTTAAAATGCTTTTACGTCTTAGTGGATTTACTGAGGACCTGAGGTAGTAAAGAACCTCTTAATACTGGTGTGCTGACCAAGTTTTTCTAAAAGGACTTAGCATTTTATCTCATCTGCCTGTCATAAAAATGCAGATGACGGGAGAAAGTAGTGGCTAGTGGAAAGAAAGATGGAATTCCAGGTCTTCAAACTAGCCAAAATGAACAGACACTGAAGCATCTTTGACAAATGAAGATGGGTGGGGGTGCTAGGGCAGCAGGAACTTCATATCTATGACGCAATATATTTTGTTGGCAAGAAAACAGAACTGAAAACCGGTACCATTTCAGTGTTTTCATTCTGCAAGATACATGGACACAGGAAAAACTTTCTAATTGCAAGTCAGTATTGAAAGATAAAAAGCTAATAAATTCATGATTTTCAGTTCTACAGAGGATTAATAACATGATGTATGGTAAACATAACTGTACACAGTCAGAAAGCAGGTTCATAAATATATACTACGCCAATGACCACTAGGTCTTTATAAGCCTAGCAGTACAATCCAACTCAAGTGTGCCCTTGTGTATTATGGGTGTTTATTAGGATGTGGTATGTTAGTTGGGAAGTTTCTAGAGGTTATGTTGGGGGGTATGCTGGTCTGGGCATTGCTGTTTGCATTTGCCTATCAGAGACATTAGGGTGAGACCAGGTGTGAATTTCTGATTTCCCATCCATTGGGCAATGCTGCACTTAAATAGTATTATAGGGATGGACTTTGCTTAACATGGATAGGGAGCCTGTACCAGAGTTTCAGGGTCCTCTAAGATGCATTCTGTCTCACCAAAATGTCTTATTTAATCTTTGTCAAACAGCAGGAGCAATGAGGGAAAAAAATAACTAATGAGGCAAATTGCTTAGAAGCCATCATTTAAAAACAGAACTATTCTTGCTATTGCAGTTATTACAGAAAAAGTTTGACTTTGTTTTGCCATATAGAGTTTAGCCATGAACTGGTTAAAAGTCTCCAAATAGTAGAGCATGTGCGAGTTCCTCAAGTGATCTTTGTTGTTCAGAGTTGCCAAAAGAAGATGGATGAAGACATGCAATTTAAAATAAAAGACAGTATTCTACCTTGCAATATTTTTCACTGCTTCTCCTCCCAGGAAAAGACTGAACTGTGTCTGGAGATTTTAAAAGGAAAAAAAAAAACATTCTACAGTTTTTACAAAGACAAACTGTGCAATAAAACCTAAAGCTCTGGACAGAATCATTCATATGAAGGAAAAGACTTTTGAAAAATGAATTCTATTTGCTAGAAATTTTCAGAGTAGGAAGAGAGAGGAAGAAAGTATTGCATAAAAAGGGATTTTGATTTAATAACCCCCCTTACAGGTTTCTTTGTGCAGTGATATTTTAAAACAGTCATACTTAAACAGGTTTTAATTCCAAAGGTGTTAGTATATAAACTGAATACAATAATGATAGTTTGGTTTTAATGTAATGAGTTCCAGATGCTGACTGTAAGCCAAAGTATTTCCCAAGTTTCTAACATATCATTTATTCCAGGTTTATTTTCTTTTACTTCTGCTTGAATACAGTGAATGCCTTTATGTTATACTGCTGTCTTAATGACAGGATTTCAGTTACAGATTGTAAAAAAAAAAAAAAAGCATTTTATTGTGGTAATCAGGCGCATATTGCATGAAAACCAATACATTCTGATATTTTTGACAGAAAAAGGTATGTGCACATTTGTGAGTAATCATAAATGCACACAGGTATGTACACTCATGCACATGTATGCACAGGCATACACAGGCTGCGGCAAGATGTTTCTGTCTGGATCAGTGTACCCCTCCCCCATATACTGAGAGAGATGACCTAAGGTCTGTCTATGCAAGCATTTTTGGGTTTTATTTCATATTATATTTTTTAATGCTGAAGATTTGATAAAGGAAATGCAAGTTACTTCTACAGGTTAACATTTTTCCAGCGAAATTTGAACCTCACAAATTCACTGCAAAATCTCAATGCCTACAAGACTGTTAAGTTATTGGTAACATAAATTAAGACACATTTAAAAAGATTCACTGATAAACATCTGCAGAATGTAAAAAGATATTATTTATTTATTTTCATTTATTTGCATTTGTTTACCGGGATGGTCCACTGGGCCAAAAAGTACCCATTTTCAGTGGAGGCCCAGGAGAAAAACTCCACATACAAAAGAAATTTAAATACAATCACTTTTTCTACATACATAGAGAGATACCTTACAGAAAAACAGACATACAATCATCATAAATTTCTAGCTAGAATAACAAAATACAAAGCACAATATATCATCTGCTTTCGATACTGTAGAGTGAAGACAGAAAGAGATAGTTGCATAACTGTTAAGCAGAGGGGAGAAAAAAAGTGAGATCAGGTGGAGGAAGATAATAGAAGAAGACAGAATTTATAAATATTAAACAGTAAATCAAAATGTTTTATCAGTTCTGGAAGATGCAATAGGGGGAAAAAACAGGTATTCTGTGTGTCTAAATGAGCCTTTTAGATATTGCAAAGGCACACTTGACTTTGATTTGTGGCATTTCCAATGAGGACAAAACTGAGTATTCAGATCTCTTGGTAAAGTGTGATTTTTGCAGACTGTATTTGTTGACAGGAAAATAATCAACAAGTGGGCTACACGTTGTATACTGACATTTTAGTGAAACACTCGTCACACAGATATGAACTTTAAAACATCGGAATATTAAAATATGTCACTCATAACTGTCACAGACTAGATAATGTGTAAGTTTTAATTTTTTGGCAAAAACTGTTTTTACTAAATTCGCATTGGTTCACTATCAAAATTTCGAACCGTACCCGCGGTGGTGGTGCTGCGGTAGCGTTGTCGCCTCACAATAAGACGCTGTCCGGTTCGATTCTCAGCTAGAGCATCTTCTGCGTGGAGACATGCGTGAATGGGCGTATCTTCGTTGAAGGTTGTGCGTCAGGCCTGGCAAGCCGGTACGTAAAAATCAACTGCTAATCATTAGCAGACCGGAGTTCCGCTGTAGCGACCCCTAACCGGGAAAAGCCGAAAGACGCAAACAAACTCCATCAACTGTACTATCGTTGAACACGGAAGTTCGAAAACGGTAATATCGATGTCAAAAAAACAATCTAGGAACGGGTTTTAACATGGGTGAGGTAGGGGAGATGTTTGTAGTTTGCAATAATACTGAACACCCACCTCGACTCATGTTAAAACCCGTTCCTAGATTGTTTTTTTTTTTTACATCGATATTACCGTTTTCGAACTTCCGTGTTCGACGATAGTACAGTCGAAGGAGTATGGTTCGAAATTTTGATAGTATACCTTCGCATTTTTCTTATTGGTGTAAGGTAAACATCCCAGGTAAACTGGAATTAGCATTATCAGAGGGTCAAGTTTGTTCATATATTTATAAAGGTATTGTAAAAGCATAGGACAGTGATGCCAAACCTAAGATATGCATGTCAAAGGTGACATACCATGATGTTTTGGGTGACACGCCAGTATTCACCAACACCCTAGTTACCAAAGAAACTGCTTTTGCATTCATTGCTTGTGTGAAGTGCATTGAATTATTCTGCGCCAGGAGCCAGTTCAACAACACTGTTGCAGAGGTAAGTAAGTTATTAACCTGAAGACTATTTTGGTATACTGTCTCTATAGAGTCTGCAAAGGACAGTGCTGACACTGTTTTCTCTTCATGATTACACTTCTGCGAAGGGCAAGCAGTCTGCACTTCTAAGAGTATGCTGTTTTACATTCCTCTCAACTATCCTTCTTAATCCCTCCTAAAATTGGCGACTTTTTACACTTAAAAATGACAATAATTAAATGTATAGACTTATTTTACTTCAGAAAATGTATATTAATTCACATTCATTTTTTCTGTCAGTGTCTCAAATTAATAGTACTAGTAGTTTAAAACTGTCCATGTCTCTTAATTCTAGATTTGCCCCTACTTCTGTTGAGATTTATCCCTGATGTATTGAGAGCTATGCTGTTTTATTATACATTTATTCATTTTGTTTTTTTTATTTTTATGGAGGGTGGGGGTGACACACCAGCAGTGTCAAGTTAGGCATTCTCTCAATTTTGGACACGCCGAGTCCAAAAGGTTCACCATTACTGGCATAGGAAGTGCTTCACTGTTTATCACTCCACTCAGAAGGTAGTGATTGTTTAATACATGACACAGACAAGATGCAACACAACTCTCCTTGTAATTCTAGCCACAGTTAAAATAAATCAGTAATAACTGAGGAATAACAAAGGGATGTATAAGAAAGGTTTCTTTTATTAATTAGGTAAACAATTAGTTGTTATAAGGCTTAAATGTTTAAAGCCGCAAAGTTTTTTTAAGTTTTTTTTATGTTTACAACAAAAAATGAGGAAATGCACAAGTTGTGTAAATCAGAAGATTTTGGGTTTGATTCCTGGCTAACAGGTGACTACTAATCTGGCACATAAGTGATTAACTATTTGTAGTCTATAGTATGTTTAAGTAAAATTATTTATTTTGTGCCAGGAAACCACAAACAATGTTTTCATGCTTATTCTATGGTTTGTGAAGAAAAACTGACATGAGTTTTGCAAAAGGATTTCAACACTGGTGAAAGTATGGGTAGACAAACAGGAATCAAAATCATATGGAAACCTTCATTTATGTACAGGGTGGTAACCAACAAAAATTGGTACCTGCTTCAAGCTAATGGCAAATAGTATATTGTGTGAATTTTTACAAAACAAAGTCATTTTTGTGAAATTACATGAAATTAGATAAAATAATATTCTAAAAGTAGTTTTCATATTCAGATTTTTCCTGCATGAAATTAATAAGGTGCTATTAGCAAGTCTTCAAATCTTTTGATAAAAATATAAGTAAAATAGGATTAATTAACTAAATGGTGGATTAACTGACTGATTACAGACAAAAAGGGAGAAAGTGTAACCCAGATGAAAATACTGGGAAAATAATGGGACATGAATTGAAAATCATGAGAGAAAAAGTGGCAGAACTACATGCAGAGTTAAATGTGATGCATCAAACAGCATAAAGTACATTTTTGTCTGTGCACCACAAGAATAGTTACTTAGGACATAGAAGACACTTTTAGTGGTTGGAGTTTTACCTCATACTGACACTATGTAGGGACAAATTAATAAAACCGATTTGCTTTCCTCTCTTCAAGGAAAAGGTATCAGCAATTGGTCTGGCAGTTGGCACAGAAGGTTAATGCTATGAACTGTAATTCCACTGGTACAGGGCTTGATTCCCTCAGTTCCCACTTGCCTACTGTGTGACCTTGAGCATGTCACTTAATCAGACATTGCTTTCATAGGTTCATAGGTTAGTACTAGGCTAACTGCCCTTGCGAGCCATTGGAAGCCTAGCCAATTATTGAGATTCAAACCCTGCACCTTGTTTTTGTAAGGCAAACACCTTAACCATTAGGCCATCCTCCCATCCAAGAGAAACATTTACCTGGTCAACAAAAGGGTACTATTATGGCACAATAAGATTGTTAAAATTTTATTAATAGGAAATATAGGAAATATAGTTATTTCATATTTACCAGACAGTTTTCACTATATGTACACCCTGTGCATATTACTTGCACGATATGCACAGTATGGGTATATGGTTTTACAACATTTGTAGGACATGTATATGATTTTTGTGATATTCACAGCAGATGCATGTGGCCAAACAGCTTCACAGTTGACAGTATTCAGACAGCAGTTTGAAGGATAAGACGACATGTTCATTTTTAACCTCCCAGAGAGTCATGTGTGAAATGGTTTATTACTATATGAGGAAACAAGCAGTACAGGTTATTTACCAAACTTTAATGGATAAAATATCATGGAATATGGAAAATTAATATTAACATTATGTGCAGATCCTTTTTAAAAAAAACAACTGGATATAACAGATATGATTTTAATACATGTAAGAATAAAAATAGAGAATGCATACACTGTAGACTAGCTTGTGGAAGTTAATGTGGCAAAAGAATTTATGGAGGTCAAATTATGACCTTTGTGATGTGATGTCAAATAGACAGGTATTTCTGGAGTTAGCACAGGTAAATAAAATGCAGTTATTCATGGTGGGAAAGGGAGAATGTGTGAAATAAAATGCTGAACAGCAATTTCAGGTAGTAAAATGGGATTTAAAGGTAATTTGGGTACACCTTAAAGTTGCAAATGTTCTACATTCCAAAGGAGTTAATGGCGCACTAATAAAATTAAAAAAAAGGCTTAGTTGTAGTGTTTATGATTCTGATCTTGCAATGCTTCATGTGCAGGACATTAATAAAACAGTACAAGATAGGTCTATGAGGACATTCTCCTCTGAAGGAGTGTACACGGCCTGTAGGGACATCTTTCTTTCTATGGTTGGGTTTCATGCTCTCAAAGCTAGCTTGCACAACTGGTAGGACTTTGTACCTCCTTGCTTGTTGATGTACCAGATAACTGAATGTTGTCTGTGAAGACTTTCAGGCGGCCCGGGCTCCAAAAGTGAGACAGTATCTGTAAGGCTTGGATGAGGGATTTCATCAACTTGATACTGATATGTTCTTGAGTTCTCTGTGGAACCACTGTTCTTGAACTGCAATGGATACTGCCCATGTACCCCAGGTCAACTTGGATGAATCCATGAGTAGGTCCTGGTTGGGGATAGGTGCTAGGAAGGGAACCTCTGTGTTGAGTTTCACCTCAGACACCACCACTGCAACACCTGCTTTAGAAACGGATTGGAAAGTCCAGAGGTTTTCTTGTGCTGAGACTAACTAGACTTCAGGTACCACTGGATCTACCTCATGCATAGTCTGGTGTTAGGCACCATTGGAATTGTGGCTGTCCTGTACCCTTGGGCTCTTGGATTGCTGATACAGCAATAGAGGAAGACAGGACTAGAAGTGATTGGAGAGAAAGAGAGAGAGAATTTTTTGCTCAAGAAGGAAGAAAGGCAGATTATCATTGCCTGAGTATTGAGCCTGCAACCTAGGAACATTATGTCCTGAGCAGGTGTTGGGGAAGACTTACTTAGATGAAGGGTGAATCCCAGTCTTTCTAGAAGAGGCATTGTGAGGTTGAGATGTATCAGAGGATTTTCTTGCATGAAGATTGAATAAGGTTGTCCTGGTAGGGATAAACTATATCCTCTTTCTCCTGCAGAAGACTATACCTGAAGCTAGGCACTTTGTGAAGACTCTGGGAAATTCAGACATACCAAAAGGTAATGCAGTGACTAGAAGGTATAATGAAAATATGGAAAATCTGAGAACTTTCCTGCAGCTCAGATGTATAGGGATGTGCAGGTAAGCATCGTTCAAATCTAAAGTGATGAGAAAGGTTTGGGGAAGGATGATGGTCAGCAGGATCTGGAGAGAAAACATCTTGAAGGAGGGAACTCTCAGAAATGTGTTGAGATGGGAAAATCTAGAATGGGTCTCTGTGTTCCTTCTTTGCTGGGTACCAGGAATAATCTTGAATATAAACCTTTCCTTGAGTCTGAAGAGCAACTGGTTCTACTGTCCCCTGAGAGAGCAGTTCTGTTATCAGTGGTGGAGATACAACTGATTTGCTGGGTAGGGAGGAATTTCCCTAGGTGATGGGAGGTCCTCCCAGGAAATTCTGTAACTGCTTTGTAAGACAGATAAAACTCACTTTTCTGAGGTAATGAATTTCAAGGATGGCTAGGGCAGATAGGGTCTTCAGTACAGGGAGATTAGTAAACCAAGGTGATTTGGGGAGGTAAAATATAGTCACAGTTGGAAGCAGGTTTGTCTGGATAGGGAGTTTTTCCAGGCTTGAAGTCCCACTGAGATTTTTCTTGAAATTTTTCCTAGAGAGCTTATTTCCCTTTTAAAAAGCTTTTTGTTCTCTACAAATAATGGAAGTAGATTTACAGGGTTACTTTCTCTGATATCTAGAGATTGAAGTAAAAAAATACATTTAAAGTCTTGCAGGACTTTGCCTTTTTTCCTGCAGGTAGTTGAAAAGTTCAGAAGTATAGAGGGCAAATGAAGGTCCCTATCAAGAGGGGAATCTAGAATCTTGGCCTTTACATCTTCTGGAAGAGACCGAAGATGAAGCCAAGCAAACCAGTGGATGACTGAGCCTATAGCTACAGCTCTAGAAGAGGCCTCAGCAGCACCATAGCTGCACTTAACAGAGTGTCTGAGTACCTGTGTGTCATTGGTAAGCAGACTGCTGAGACTCATGTTCAGAATGTTTGAATTATACCTGAAACTTACTCAAGTTTCCTGAAATGTAAAGTAAATATATTGTCATTTGTGTTTGGTAGTTGAGGGTTCTGAAAGCTAGGATGAGAGAGGAATGGACTTTTTTGCCATACTTGTCCATTACCCTACTGTTTCTATTGGAAAGTAGTACACTACATGTAGATAGAAGTTTGGTGAGCTTATCAGCGGACAGAGAACACTGCAGGATCTGCTACCAAATTATTGTATAAGAATTTCTTGTCTTCTTGCACTTGCACTTGACAGTTTTCTTATGTGCAGGGTGCTATGCATCTGAATTAGTCGAAGTGAAAGTGAAGACAACCAAAATGCTAAGCTTCAAGGACAAGTGACAACACAGAGGGTTTAGGGGACCCAATTTCTAACATTTTACAGCACCTCTTTTGTACATCTGAGAACTGCTTAGTGTCTCACTCAAAATGCTGCATCATTTTGGAAGCAGTTTCCCCTAAGGAAATTTTCTCAAAAGGGGAATAATGCCATAGTGAAGACTCATCATTTGAGGCAAGTTGTCCAGGAGAGTGAATTTGTGAGGAACAGGCCAGACAGTCCTCATCTGAATCTGATTATAATGTTTGTAACTACAGCTGTTTCAATTGTGTCTGTGACTTATACTATTGGCGGCTAAAATGGTGTCATGATGTTTATTTTTCATTTATATAAATGTAAGAAAAAAAAAAGATACATGCTGCTTCTTCAAAGGTGGAGGGACAAGAGCATGGGAAGAAAGAAATGAAGGAAGCTTTAAGGAAAGAATGGCCTTTTATAAACTCTGAGAGAAGTAAAGCCATTCCTTCTACTGGGATGTATGCTGAGGGGAGAAAATGTTTAGTTTTTTTTTCTTCTTCTTCTTCACTGGGGATGTCCATCTGAATAAAGCACAATAGTGTGGAACCTTGTCAGATGTAAAGAACAGAGCCTAAAACCACTTCTTGAACAAAGATCTGAGGTAAGCCCTTGGGATCCCTCAGAAATAATCATCCCTTCCCTCATATGGCTGTAGGTGAGACAAGCCATACTAGCCTCTGGTGGGGTCGCGGTAATGGGCATCTCTCCTGAACTCTAATGTACCTCATATTCTTGCTGCATATCAGCAGGTATGTCCAATTCAAACCGGTCAGTTAAACTTTGTTTTTTGTGTGTGACCAGGACGTTTGGGGCTGAGGGATTCCCCATCTTGGAAAGTATAGGAAGAAGCCACATCTCTAGTAGAATGAGCCTTAACTGAAGAAGGAAGGCTTTTGCCTTGAAAAGTGTAACAAAGGGAAACAGCCTTAGAAATCCAAGAAGAAATAGTTTGCTAAGATACAGCTAATTCCAAAGATTTAGGATGAAAAGAAACAAACACCAGACACAAGCAAACAGACAGGTGGTAAAAAGAAACATTCAGACTGGCAGCAATGAAGTTCTGTAGATGGTAAACCTGAACATAGCCTTTATTCCCTATGCTACACAAGTAGTGTTTGTGTGATGTTCAGCATTCCTTGAAACAACAGTTGGCTTTGGTAGACTGGATGGACATTGGGCTTCCATGGCAGGGAACCAGTTCTACCTGCTCTGTGAGTCCTCGCTGCACTTGGGCTCACTCCGTTCCCCTACCCTACCCCCATTTCCCACCCATCCCACTATATCTAACTTTATTTTAAGCGAAGCACTCCCACAAACGCCATTAACCACTCACAAAGGTTATCAAACCACACAACATCATATGTAATTACCACACCCACATACATATGAAGTACCTAGCATACACATCAATGCAAGCTAATATATTCTAAGAATTTAAAGCTAGTCACCTAATAACAAAATCCCCACTATTACTAACAAACTTCCCTCCCAAACATTATTACACTTTAAAAAGGAAAACTTTCTACACTTATACTACTAATAATACAACTGCATACAAAAATGTTATAATTTTACAGTACTACCATCTTAATCCTGTCAATAGCAGCCCACCTAACATCATATCACATAAATCTAAACAACATACTAAACTCTCGCACTGATCCATTATCCCACCCTCAACTTACTAAACTCATCAGCATAGAAATATCACCATCAATATTCAAAACTACATATACTGAATCAAGCTACTTACAGTATACCTACACATCAAATTATTCCCCACATCTACCTGAAATATAACAAACTCATAAACCAATTCTTCAAAAACTATTATATATATATTATTTCAACTAACATGTAGTGGAGACATCCTCCCCAATCTTGGCCCTAAAACAAACTGAGGCCAATTTCATCAGCAGTCCACTAATAAACACCATAATGCACCAAAATTCCCCCAAATACATCTGATATTTTATTCCTAAATATTAACCTCAGAAGTATTGCCAACAAAATTTCAGAGCTTCATGCTAGTCTGGCCCACTACTCACTACATACAGCCGTGGTTACTGAAACTTGGCTAAAGCTAGGGATAAACAGCAATGAAATCCTACCTCCTGGACACAACATTTACAGGGCAAACAGGAAGACTGGAAGGGGAGGTGGAATAGCTATTCTATATAAGAACAACCTCTTTCTGCATACCATAGACCATAAACATTCTGACTCCAATAATGCAGAAGTAATCTTCATCAAATTAAAGATCAATCCCCAAAAATATTTAAATATGGTTGGTTACTATATACCTCCAGGTAACACCCTATCCACACTAGAACATATCCTACACTGGACCTCAGAAATACTCCTCCAACAAATAATTATTATGGGGCATTTCAACATTGATCGGTATAACTAACTCCCAAACCCCTACTAATCACATCAACCTCCATGGCTTTACCCAAGTAATTCAACACAACCTCAGAACTGACAAAATAATAAATAGGCACTCCATGTTAGACTGGATATTAAAAACAGACCAGCCTGGCTGCCTCCCAGAGAGTCTTAGTGATCACCTTCCAACATATCCAGTAAGGCACCATATGAATCCATCTAAACAAACTATATTCCAACTCATTAGAAATAAAAGAAACTTTATATCTCAGGGCTTACCAGCCCTTAAGCTTGGCAACTGGATACAATATCTTTTCGTACTGCAGATAAAGGAAGGGGAGAGGTCCTACTAGATAGATATAAATATGTTGACAGCATGCTTCGGCTCTTGAGTGATTCTGATACTTATGTTACTGTTTCTAAAGTTACGGTTAGAGCACTTATTGAGGAAAGTTTTGTTTCTCATCTTTGATTTGTTGATTTCTAGAGTCATTAATGAGGATTTGTTTAAATATTTTAGTGTAGATAATCCAAATATCCCCTTAATATATGGTTTGCCTAAACTACACAAAAGTCTGGTGGATCCACCTATGCGTCCGATTGTGTCCGGGAGAGGCTGGGTCACTGAGCCTCTCTATATTTTTGTAGAGAAGATGCTACGACCTATTGTTGATCAACAACCTATTATTTTAAGGGACACAAAAAAAAATTCTAGAAGAACTGTATAGAGGGGCTGCAGGATTGGATAGCACTAGAGAGCTGTTACTTGTTACCCTGGACATAGGCTCACTGTTTACAGTCATCCCCAATGAATGGGGTATTGAAAATATCAGGACTATGCTTAATGGTAAGAAATGTTACTTGAATGATAAGGTTTTTCTTACTTGTGAGTTACTTGGTATCATCCTTGATAACAATGTATTTATGTTCAGTAATAACTATTACTTGCAGAAAGATGGCGTGGCTATGGGTACGTCTTGCGCCAATAGCTACGCCAACTTAGCTTTAGCTCAATGGGAGTCTGAAATAGGGATTTTAGCTCATCCTAGGGTGCTTTGGTATAGACGTTTTGTTGACTATGTTTTTTTGTTATGGGAATGTGATGGAACTAGTTTATCTGAATTTATAGAGTGGTTGCATTCTACCACTTCGTTTTTCAGGTTTACCTATGAATATTCAGTGGAAAAGGTAAGCTTTTTAAATGTTTATATTAATAGGAAAGACATAGGTGGCTTAAAAACATCTCTGTATAGGAAAAAGAATATAAAAAATATTTTACTACATAAAGGTAGTATGCATCCACGGCATGTGTCCAGGAATGTGCTTAAAGGTCAGTTCCTTAGGATGATGAGAATACATAGTGATGAACGTGATTTGTTACAAGCTTTTAATTCTCTGAAAATAGACTTTCTCAGCAGGGGATATTCTGAGATAAAAGTTAATAACTGCATAGATCAAGTTATGAAAGAAAGGTGCAGCATAGGTAAACCTTATTTTTCAGAAAAATCGTAGCCAGATGTGGTTGAGTCATCTGATAGTAACAATAACAACCCAGATTAACCTTTCTTTTTCCTTTCCTCCTTAACTCCTCCTCACACAACATCCTATGGACATATGTAAAAAAAAAAAAAAATTATTGTTAGAATCTGTATAGCAAATATCTACTAAACTTTGTTTATGTAATTTATGACTATGCCTGCTTGCATGTATATCACATGTTCTGACTCAATGTGTTATTATGTTTGACCTTATATTGACTGTTGCTGTGAATTATCTGTAATATCGTTGGAGCTTTTCTCCCCGGGCCTCCACTGAAAATGGACATATATCCAGCTGGACTAGCCCGGTCAACAAATGTAAAATAAAAAAATAAATAAATAATAAAAATATGAATATGAGGTTTTTGTTAACCTATGCAAGTAATGTCAATATATTCTGTGATGTTATTAGGAAACATTGGAATATTCTATACTCGGATAATAAGCTGAGAGAATGTATTTCTCAGACTCCACTGTTCATTTTTTTTAGAATAACTCGTCTTTAAAGAAACAACTTTGTTATAGTAAAGATGATGTTGTACTACTAGAATCACAACATAAGGGTACATATCCATGTAGACATTGCAGAGTCTGTAAATTTCTATATAGTGCCCCCAGTTTAGACATCCCTTTCATGACTGCTTTGTTGAGTTTCCTTTTTATGCTGATTGCACTAGTCGTAATTTAGTTTATTACTGTTTATGTATAGTTTATGTTTTCTATGTTGGTAAGACCAACAGGTCCCTTAGAGAACATGTGTTAGAGCATCTTAGGGATAATCAGTAATAGGAAGAATCAAAATTTACCACAAAGTCCAAGTAATGAAAGACTTCCACAGTTAAAGACCACAGACTAAAAAAGTAGTGAAACTGTCTTTAATGGAACTGCAAGGTGGAGGAGGATAGAACCCAGCTGATGATAAAGGACGAAGACCTCGACTGTTGTACAAAAATCCACGACAAACTTGAATAAAATCAAAAGTTGGTTTATTAAATCCACGTTAAGCGCTTTCAGCTGTCCCCAGCCTTCATCAGAACAAATGATCTCTCCAGAGACAGGGTTTAAATACATACCTAATTATCTCCTTAATTACTAAATTAGTTAAAAACCCGCCAAAAACTTATAAAACTGTTATAAAAATACATGATATCAAAACCCATATTTGTCAAAATCTACTTAATCCTCCTTAGATATCACTACTAAATATATATATAGTGAAAACATTATCATGTGAGGAAATTCAATATATGTTAAAATGTGTGTGTTAAAAATTGTATATTACAAATTATGCTGTTATCTAACCACCTTTGTTCACATATACCGACTGTCTTGATACGCCAAGCGTAAATGTACAACTTTTCACTCAAAATAATTGATGACAGTTATGCTAAAATATAATCCTAGTATGTAATTCATAATATAACTTCTGAGTGTGTTATTCCAAAGCTAAAAATGGTTTTAAACTAATGAAATCATTAAGACCAGGTGGTCTTGTGGAGTCAGTCAGAATTTGCCACTTGCTTTCACATAATGCTAACTTGGTTTTCCAATCACCTCCAAACGGTGTATTGTCCACCTGCTCAATGATAGAAAAAAGAAAACTGTGGTCAACACCTTTATCTAAAATGTGCCTGCATAATGCATTCTTAGTGTCACACTTCCCTATTCTGCAGATGGCCACAGAAAAAGATGGTCACACCAGATTGAAAGGAGATAAAGATAAAGGGACCACTAAATGTGGTAACTGCAAACAATGCAAATACATCAACACAAGTAAAACAATTAAGATAGATGATATATGTCACACCACTATCAGATGTAAAAGGGGGAACTGTAAAAGCAAACAGGTGGTCTATGTGGCCATCTGCATAGCATGCAATGCCCATTACATTGGCAAAACTGAGAGACAACTAAATAGGCAACATCAGTATAGAATAGGGAAGTGTGACACTAAGAATGCATTATGCAGGCACATTTTAGATAAAGGTGTTGACCATAGTTTTCTTTTTTCTATCATTGAGCAGGTGGACAATACACCGTTTGGAGGTGATTGGAAAACCAAGTTAGCATTATGTGAAAGCAAGTGGCAAATTCTGACTGACTCCACAAGACCACCTGGTCTTAATGATTTCATTAGTTTAAAACCATTTTTAGCTTTGGAATAACACACTCAGAAGTTATATTATGAATTACATACTAGGACTATATTTTAGCACAACTGTCATCAATTATTTTGAGTGAAAAGTTGTACATTTATGCTTGGCGTATCAAGACAGTTGGCATATGTGAACAAAGGTGGTTAGATAACAGTACAATTTTTAACATACAATTTTTAACACACACATTTTAACATATATTGAATTTCCTCACATGATAATGTTTTCACTATATATATATCTAGTAGTGATATCTAAGGAGGATTAAGTAGATTTTGACAAATATGGGTTTTGATATCATGTATTTTTATAACAGTTTTATAATTTTTTGGCGGGTTTTTAACTAATTTAGTAATTAAGGAGATAATTAGGTATGTATTTAAACCCTGTCTCTGGAGAGATCATTTGTTCTGATGAAGGCTGGGGACAGCTGAAAGCGCTTAACGTGGAATTAATAAACCAACTTTTGATTTTATTCAAGTTTGTCGTGGATTTTTGTACAACAGTCGAGGTCTTCGTCCTTTATCATCAGCTGGGTTCTATCCTCCTCCACCTTGCAGTTCCTGTGTTGTTCTTTTGTGTCTTTAATGGACGTAACAAGGATGAAAAAACAAACAGCAGTCAAAATTGAATCAAGCGCTTTCGCCTGGTTAATGCCAGGCTTTATCAAGATGTATACTAAAAAAACACAATGCTTTATATAGTCATTTACTGGTCACATGACCTATAATTAATTAGAACTACAGATATAATTAATTATGTTCTTAAAGATATCTTGACATGAAAACCTTGTGTTAAAAACCAATATATATAACCAATACTTGTAACACATGTAATGTTTAAAAACCTACCTATACATAAAAATAAAAAATGTATATTCACATACTAGTGAAATATTGTTAAAAAATTCTTGTGATTTACATGATCACTACTTTTTTGGTCAGTGGTCTTTAACTGTGGAAGTCTTTCAGTAATAGGAAGAATACTAATGCATTAGCTAAACATGTAGAATGTAATGGCATAAGTCATGAATTTAGTTTTTTTTTGTACTGGAACTAATAAATGAAGGCAAGAGAGGTGGTGATACTTGTAATAAGACTGAAGCCATTGAGCAAAAATGGATTATCCTTTTTAAAGCTGATACATATCCAGGTATCAATGATATGATTTCTTTGAAACCATTTTTATGTCAGAGATGTTTGAAACATTTTTATATGTTTTTGTATATGCTTTTTTTATATATGTTGTTTTGCTTTAAATTTTATAAGATAGTTAATTAGTATGGCATTCTCATTGGTGCATAGTTTTTTAAATATTGACTTTTATGAAATGTTTGTCTGATGAAACAGTTATTTGAGTGACTGTGATAGCACTAACCTGTTGTGATTAAATTAGTTGACTTTTTCTGCTGTGCTGAAATGCTTTTTATCTTTTTTATTTCTGGATACCTCTAAAACATCTCCCCCTAGAGGCAGCCTTAGAATATTTTAACAAACTTTTATGAATATTCTCAACACACTAGCTCCTCCTAGAACAATAAGAATAAAATCTAACTTTGCCCCATGGCTAACCAAAGAAACCAGATTTTTTTCTAAAAATAAGAGACAAGGCTTGGATCCATTGCTTAAAAACAAAACACAGGCATCTAAGCAGGTATACCAAGAACTAAGAAATAAAGCCAAGAATCAAATCAGACTAGACAAAATTAATTACTACCACAACATATAAATAAAGCATTTAAACAACCCACACAAATTTTGGTCAGCCATAAATAAAATCCTACAGCCAGGTAACTCTAGTACACCCTCCCCTTCTACCACTAACAATATAGATCTTATAGCCATTTTACTGAAACCCCATTAGCCCTGACAAAGAAAATTCACTCCACCCCTCCAAAAGATCTACCTACAAGTACAAATACCTTTTCATTCTAACCATTTTCAACTAACACTATAAAAAACTCCACAACTCCTAAAAAAACTGAAGTCAACAACCCTGGCAGCTGATATTTTACCAAAAGAATACCTTAAAATCTCTGCCAGAGTCATCTCCTACTCAGTATCTAGCCTGATAGATAGATCCATATCCAAACACCAAGTTCCCTCAATCTGAAAGGTATCACACATTATTAAACTACACAAAGGGGGCAATTCAACTGAACTGTCCAACTACAGACCAACAGCTTTCTTATCGCCTCTATCAAAAATTCTTGAAAGATTCATTCACACACAAATTATGGATTAACTTCTAACCAACAACCTTCTCGCCAATACACAAAATGGATTTCATCCATATCACAGTACTACCTCTGTCATATTAAATTTTACTAACACCATTAAACAGCACAGAAATGAAAGTAAAATTGTATCCTCTTTCTCGATTTATCAAAAGCTTTTGATACAGTTTCCCACAACAAACTCATAAACATTCTTTCAGTCCTAAAACTAAGTCACTCAGTACTTGCATTGTTCAGAGACTATTTAACAGGCCTCCAGCAAGCAATCAAATGGCAGCAAAATCTATCTCCTCTTTTACTTGTCATTCTAGGTGTCCCACAAATATCCATCCTTGGCCCCCTTCTATTCAGACTTTTTACTAACAACCTCCACACTGCTACTCTGCATGCTTCCTTCATTCAGAATGCAGATGATTCCACATTAATATGTGCCGTTTCATCATTCCAACAACTACAACAAATACCTCAATGGTCATTCTCTGCAGTGAAATCATGGCTCTCAGAAGCGTAGTTGACCCTAAATTCTAATAGGACAAAACTCATGCTTTTCCAACCCACAAGAAATGTAGACTCTCCCACACCTTTCAATATATCATCTACAAATAATACAACCATTTCCCCAGTAAGCCAAATAAGACTTCTGGGTGTTGTGACTGACAACAACCTAAAAAACTGACATTCATATAGCAAAAACCATAAAGAAAGTCCATAAAAAAATTAGGTGCCCTATACAGAAATAAGCATTCTCTAACCATAGACACAAAAGCCACCATTGCTAGAACACACTTGATCTCTACTCTACTTTATTTACATCTCGCCAATATTCACAAATCTAAGAAAATCTGATACTGGAAAATTAGAGGCCTGCTACAACAAAACAGCTAGATTTGCCACCAACTCCGATTATAGAACTCATCACTGCATTGCCCTCAAAAAACTCAACTGGTTAGAACTACCGCATCTTTAATATATAACCAACTTACCATGGCCCATAGAATTCTGAACCACCCATTGAAAACCCCTGTCCACCAAAGCCTTCTAAACAGTTACACCAGCAGTAGGCCATTACGCTCCGGTAATAAATATTTATTACATATAACCAAAGCCAACAACACTGTAGGAGACATCCTTTATTCATATTCCATAGCAGAAATCTGGACCTTACTACCAACTAACATAAGATTTCCACAAACTCCTCACAATTCAAAAAAATTCTTAAATCACACTTAGCTAACACAAAGCTACGCTCATGCACTACACCTGTATAAATCTCTTAATTCCCAATTTCAAGGACATGCGTCTTGTACTCCACTGAATCTACATTCTCCTATCTTACCAGTTTACCCTCTCTCTCATTGCAACTACCCAAACTTACCATCCACTATACTTCTAGATAACCCTCATACCTCCTCACTTTACCTTTCCACATATTCCTCTATACTCTCTACCCTGCTCGCTACAAACTGAATCTCCATGCTTACCTATTTCATCACCCTATAGCTTCTTTTTCATTAATAGTTTTTAGCATAAACCTATGGAGAGACAGCTAAATCTCTCTGACAATAGCTTTTTAAAGTTTTTTATTGACTGTTATTACTAGTAACAAATAACTTAATATATAGCTAGCATTGTATCCATTTGAAACCCTATCTATGCACATTTTTTAATTATCCTTTATGTGTTTGCCTGCTATGTACCAATGTATTTTATTCACTGTATGTTTAGTATGTATCTTTGTATATTCTTACTGTTTAAATGTGCAAATGTGGAGCTTTTCTCTCCAGGCCTCCACTGAAAAAGGACTTCTGTCCAGTTGGACTTTCCCAGTAAACAAATGTAAACTAAACTAAAAGAAATAAATAATAAATGAAATTATAGTGCCTTTTGGGAAAACAGCCATCCATACTAGTTATGCCATCGATAAGACACCCCTAAGAATTGGCCTGCTAGTCAGGGATCTGGGAACATATGTGGGCAGTAATTCGGCCTTTGGCCAACATGTGGTCAAAGTAACATGACAATCATTCTATGCCACCCAAATTATAAGTAAAGGCATGGCATCCAGGTCCAAATATGTCATACTGCCACTTTATTTTTTTTTATTTTTTTATTTTTCTTATCAGACCTATCATTGAGTATGACGTCCCCTTCAGCATGAACCTGACCAGAAATATGCAACAGTTGGAATGCCCACAAAGGTTCCTTGCCAGGAGAATTCAGGGTATAAATGCATTGTCCTATACAGACTGCTTTACATACACAGTCTCCTACAGGTTACTGAGAGTAGATCTATGCCTGGCGTATAATGCAGCCTCGGATCTAGCTCTGATGGACCTTTGCACATCCGCAAAATTAACAGCATCAGACTACTAAATCAAAGGATTTAAATTTTACTTGCAACATAAAGAGCACATGTTGACAACACAGATATACGTCTCAAAGGATCCCCATGCTCTGGAACAGGCTCCCCATCTATGTGAAGAGAGTGTAGCCCTAACTCTATTTAAGTGTAACCTTGACCAATGGATGGGAAATCGGAAATTCATCCTGGGTCTGGCACCTATACCTCTGACAGACAGTGGCAGACAGTAACTATGCCCAAACTAACATAACCCCCATATAACCTTTAGAAGCTTCCTAACTAATATACCCCCTTCTAATAAATGCCCTGGATATAGACACAATAGGGCTGGGTTGCACAGCTAGGGTTGTAAAGGCCCTGGTGGTCATTACCATCATATCTCTCAACCTCTTAGTGCAAGAAATCTGGATAAAGGCCCAAAAATAGGGACATATTTTAAATATTGCTTTCATAAACTTAGAAAGTTGCTAGAGTAACGGGGCTTGTTTTAACATACATTTTCTGAAAGATCTGAAGTCTGAAATTCTAAGTGATTTACCAGAAAAAAACACAAATTTTATGAGGAACAGACCAAAAATATGAGCCAAAAATCTGGACATTCTGCGAAAATCTGAACAGTTGAGAAGTATGAGTCTACTATTAGTATATACCTATGACCCTAAAGGTGGAGGCGCTGGTATCAAACACTGACAGCCTCATGCTTGATGCTTAAAAAAAGTTTGACAAGGACAAAGAAATCTCCAGAATTAACTCTTCCTGTTTCATAAAAGCTCTATTAATTCTTCACTTCACCCCCCCCCTCCAGCAGATGCAACCCTTTTCCAGATATCTGACTAAAGGTGATGAACAGTCAGGAATGAAGCAGCTATAACTCACTAGTGGGCACATTTGTAAAATACATGTGGTAAACTCTGACGACCTACAGGAAAGGTCAAAATACATCAGTTTTCCACTATGAAAATTACGTTCAAGACTTTACTCACTGATGTATCAACCAACTAAAAAAGTACAATGAGCTGAACAACAAGTGCTGTCACTTAAAGCTTACTAGATTCAACAGGTTATAAGTCAACTAAAATAAAAAAAATGACTCTCCTTGAGGTTGGTTTGCATGTTGATCCATTTTTGTACTTTGTTACTATGTTCTTATAGTCTTTTTATTTTACAGTTATATTCTCATACTTTTTCCTTACACTTATTTGCTATTTCACTGGCATACATGTTGATTCCTCTTTATGTTAACTTTTAGTGTTAATCTGTTGGTATTTGGTTAACTGTGTTCCTATGTTCTTGGTTCTCAAGTCACAGCACTATCACAACACTAACCAGATCAGATCCCCTACTTCACCACTGATTAGACATATGGTACTAATAGTTCCTGACTCTTACTGGTTAATTTAAGATTGGTTAGCTATCACTTAAGGTACACATGATTTGCCAATCTGGAATGTTTTCTACAGGCCATGTTAAAAAAAAATCTGACTGGTTATTTCACATTCTTTTCCCACTGGTAGAATTACATATATGGATGACTTTCTAATGATTATTTTAAGTGTATTTTATTTTAATTACTTTACATTGGTCCATCTGAATTTACTTTTATTTTAATTATTTTACATTGGTTCATCTGAATTTACTATCTGTACATTGGCTTCTTAGTTGTGATAATGCAGAAAAGTTTAAATCCAATGCCCCATCATACTTCTCAACCTCTTAGTATAAAAAATCTGGACAAAGGCAAAAATAATTGGGGGGCAAAAGTCCAGAGATAGGGATATCTTTTAATATTGCTCTTATAAACTTAGAAGGTTGACAGAATAATACATTTTGAAGTGGCATGCATTTTTTTAACCCAGCCACTGGGGATGCACAAGCCATTGCATTTCTTTGTGCCGGTCCCAAGCCCATATAAATGGGGAGGGTTGCATCAGGAAGGGCATCCGGCGTAAAATTTTGCCAAATTATACATGCACACAACAGTACAGATACACATACCGGATCGGTCGAGGCCCGGGTTAACAACGACCGCCACCAGTACTGTTGGCCAACAGGGTGCTGGTGGAAATTGGGCTACTGTTGGCTGAAGGAGGAGAAGAGGGGGAAGGCATGCCCGAAGGCAGGTAAAGGCTAGGACTGTGATAGTGAGGGTCGGAACTTTGAATGTTGGCAGTATGACTGGTATAGGGAGAGAGCTAGCTGATATGATGGACCGAAGGAAGGTTGGTATATTGTGTGTGCAAGAGACCAAATGGAAAAGGAGCAAGGCTAGGTGTATCGGAGGTGGTTTCAAATTGTTTTAGCATGGTGTGGATGGGAGGAGAAATGGCGTAGGCATTATCCTGAAGGAACAGTATGCTAAGAGTGTTTTGGAGGTGAAAAGAGTGGTGTAATGATGAATGTTGTTAGTGCATATGCTCCACAAGTTGGGTGTGTGATGGATGAGAAAGAAACATTTTGGAGTGAGTTGGATGAAGTGGTGATGACTGTACCCAAAGGTGAGAGACTGGTGATTGGAGCAGATTTCAATGGGCATGTTGGTGAAGGGAACAGAGGGGATGAGGAAGTGATGGGTACGTATGGTGTTAAGCAAAGGAATGCAGAAGGTCAGATGGTAGTGGATTTTGCGAAAAGGATGGACATGGCTGCGATGAATACGTATTTTAACAAGAGGGAGGAGCACAGGGTGACATACAAGAGTGGAGGAAGATGCACACAGGTGGATTACAGCTTATGTAGAAGGGCCAGTCAAAAGGAGATTGAAGACTGTAAAGTGGTGGCAGGGGAAAGTGTAGTTAGGCAGCATAGGATGATGGTTTGTAGGATGACATTGGTGATCAAAAAGAGGAGGATGAGTGTGAGGGCAGCACCAAGGATCAAATGGTGGAAATAGAAAAAGGGTAATTGTGAGGTGTTGTTCAGGGAAGAGTTAAGACAGGCACTGGGTGGCAGTGAAGAGTTACCGAAGAGCTGGGTAACTACAGCAGAGCTAGTAAGAGAAACGGCTAGAAAGGTGCTTGGTGTGACATCTGGAAGGAGGACAAGGCCACCTGGTGGTGGAACGAAGAAGTACAGAAGAGTATACAGAAGAAGAGGTTGGCGAAGAAGAAGTGGGATTGTCAGAGAGATGAAGAAAGTAGACAAGAGTATAAGGAAATGAGGTGCATGGCAAAGAGAGAGGTGGCGAAGGCTAAGGATAAGGCATATGAAGTGTTGTATAAAAGGTTGGACACTAAGGAGGGAGAAAAGGACCTGTACCGATTGGCTAGACAGAGGGACCGAGCTAGTAAAGATGTGCAACAGGTAAGGTTGATAAAGGATAATGAGGGAAACGTACTCACAAGCGAGGAGAGTGTGTTGAGCAGATGGAAAGAGTACTTTGAGGGGCTGATGAATGAAGAGAATGAGAGGGAGAGAAGGTTGGATGATGTGCGGATAGTGAATCATGAAGTGCAGTGGATTAGCAAGGAGGAAGTAAGGATAGCTATGAAGAGGATAAAGAACGGAAAGGCTGTTGGTCCAGATGACATACCTGTGGAAGCATGGAGGTGTTTAGGTGAAATGGCAGTGGAGTTTTTAACTAGATTGTTTAATGAAATCTTGGAAAGTGAGAGGATGCCTGAGGAATGGAGAAAAAGTGTTTTGGTACAGATTTTTAAGAATAAGGGTGATGTGCAGAGCTGTAGCAACTACAGAGGGATTAAACTGATCAGTCACAGCAGGAAGTTATGGGAAAGAGTAGTGGAAGCTAGCTTAAGAAGGGAGGTGATGATTAGTGATCAGCAATATGGTTGCATGCCAGGAAAGAGCACTACAGGTGCGATGTTTGCTCTGAGAGTGTTGATGGAGAAGTACAGAGAAGGTCAGAAGGAGTTGCATTGTGTCTTTGTGGATTTAGAGAAAGCATATGACAGGGTGCCTAGAGAGGAGTTGTGGTATTGTATGAGGAAGCCAGGAGTGTCAGAGAAGTATGTAAGAGTGGTACAGGATATGTACGAGGGTAGTGTGACAGCAGTGAGGTCTGTGGTGGGAGTGACGGATACGTTTAAGGTGGAGGTGGGATTACATCAAGGATCAGCTCTGAGCCCTTTCTTATTTGCAATGGTGATGGACAGGTTGACAGACGAGATCAGACAGGAGTCCCTGTGGACTATGATGTTTGCAGATGACATTGTGATCTATAGTGAGAGTAGGGAACAGGTGGAGGAGACCCTGGAAAGGTGGAGATATGCTCTAGAGAGAAGAGGAATGAAGGTCAGCAAGACTAAGACAGAATATATGTGTGTGAATGAGAGGGAGGATAGAGGAATGGTGAGGATGCAGGGAGTAGAGGTTGCAAAGGTGGATGAGTTTAAATACTTGGGATCAACAGTTCAGAGTAATGGTGAGTGTGGAAGAGAGGTAAAGAAGAGAGTGCAGGCAGGATGGAGTGGGTGGAGAAGAGTGTCAGGACCGATTTGTGACAGATGAGTACCAGTAAGAGTGAAAGGGAAGGTCTACAAGAGGGTAGTGAGACCAGCTATGTTATATGGGTTGGAGACAGTGGCATTGACAAAAAGGCAGGAGTCAGAGCTGGACGTGGCAGAGCTGAAGATGTTAAGATTTGCACTGGGTGTGACGAGGATGGACAGGATTAGGAATAAGTATATTAGAGGGTCAGCCCAGGTTGGAAGGTTTGGAGACAAAGCCAGAGAGGCAAGATTACGTTGGCTTGGACATGTGCTAAAGAGGGATGCACAGTATATTGGGAAAAAGATGCTAAGGATGAAGCTGCCATGTAACAGGAAAAGAGGAAGGCCTAAGATAAGGTTTATGGATGTGGTGAGAGAGGACATGCAGGTGGTTGGTGTGACAGAGCAAGATGCAGAGGACAGGAAGAAATGGAAACAGTTGATCTGCTGTGGCGACCCCTAACGGGAGCAGCCGAAAGAAGAAGAAGAAGAAGAAGAATTGGCATGCATTTTTTGAAGGGTATAATGTCTGAAATTCAATTGTCTGTCATTAGTTATTGGACTTCAATCCTCAATGATTTTCCAGAAAACTGCACATTTTATGAGGAACAGACCAAATATTTGAAACAAAAATCTGGACATTCTGCAAAAATCTGGATGGCTGAGAACTATGGGCCCCTGTGGTTCCTTTTCTATATTATGTGAGAAAGTCTTGACCAAAGATGAAAACTCTTACCATGGAGAACAAATAACAGACAGCAAACTTTGCTCTAACACTGGCTTATTGTTATTATTTTAGTTTATAACATTTACAACCGTACACTTGCAAAAATGAAAAGTTCCTCTTAAGGTTTGAGCCGACTGCCTTTTCTAACATGTTGTAAAGACAAAATGCCTGTAAATGCATCCACCTCTCATAATATTTAAGCACATTGGAAAAACTATCTTTACCTGAAGATTTATCAATCAAGATGTGCAGCTTCTGTGTGTTGCCTGATGATGTTAGTTCTGGCCCAACAAGATCCATTGTTTCCTGTACCTCCTCTGACTCTTTACTCTTCAGAGCAACCTGCTCCAATAGTGGCAGAAATACAGCCATACCACCGATGCAATTCACCACATCCTGAAAGAAGAACGTCAGGCTATTAGCAACTTTCCCAACAAAGAAAGATGTTCACACAATCAGCACTGCAACACTAATATTCTATTTGAAGTTGTTGAAGCCTTTATGACTTTAAGCATGAATCCCACAAAAACCAAGGGCCATTTGGTAACTTCAGTCTATATGACACGTGTTTACTTGGACTGAAGAATTTACAAGTCACATAGTTTGCAAATCCAAAGTTTTGATATTTGTACAGGAGTAAAAATGTCAGAAAAAAAACAGAACAGCTATGCATCACTGTATACAAGAGTTTTGTCTACTGCTTTCAGCAAGCTATCCTCTGTTCAAAGTTAATATCCCTTCATCACTGTACTCTGCTTCGTCACTGTGCAAAAAGTACTAAACTTTTTCATATGGCCGTGCAGATCTTCAAGGAGAATAAAAGACGCCATACAGAATATTACATTCATAAAGTTGCAGAAAGTATTCTAAGAATTAAGCCAACATGGCAATAGAGAAAGGACTTTTTATCAATAAGGTTGACTGCAAGTACTACAGAAAATAGGCAAGAGGGGCCTGTAATTTATTGGAGTAAACATGCAAAGGAACCAAGGTACTGGCAGCAGATAACTAGAGACGGAAAGGTAATAGAGTTGAATGAGACCAATAAGAAGTTTGGATTGCAAGTTACAGACTCCCTTCCATACCAAGGATTGAAATCACAGTATAGGTAGACAGAAAGGGATAGAGGAGTCTGAAGTGAAAGAACCAGAAAGAGATGGTTTTTAGTCAAATCTAGAACAGTAGCTGCTGTTAAAATGGATAATTAGTAAGGCGTATAAAACATTGCACAATAACTATAATAATTAACCAGAGGAGATTAAAAGAGGTAGAGAAGAGAGACTGGAAAAGCAACTTACAAGGCAACAAAGGGAGGAGATATGTATGGCCCCCAAGTATGCAACAAAATCCAGAAGGTTTAGTATTTTTGCTAGGGAGTGTTTGCATAGGTATTTCTATACCCCATGAAACCTTCAAAGAATTTTTCTTCAGACAGGTAGCAAATGTTGGTGGTGTGATGGGGAAGAAAGAGGTAACTGGTAACAAGTTTTTTTTTTTTGGATTGTAGTGAGTTCGCAGATTTTAAATATTCCCTGTAGAACACTGTCAGAAATATTGGTGGGAGTAAATGGTTGTAACTAAGAAAATGATTCTTTTGTGCTGGGACACAGGATCTGAATTGCCTAGACATATAGTAAGGCCTTAAGTTTAATTCTGTTAGCTATCAAAAAGGCAATTACTAGAAAATTCAATTAATCCAACAGTATTTAAAGTAAAAGAATATTATAAATGAGATAAAAGAACTGGAAGAGAGATGTTTAGAAAAGGGAAGGAGCAAACTGCATAGAAAAAAATGGAATTTGTGAGAACAATACATACTGAATAGCATTTAGATGGAAGAGTGAGGTTTAAGGGAAAGACAGGAATTGAACATTTTATGTAATGTTGAACTGACAGTTATAAAGAAAGAAAACGAGTATGATGTTTAATGTATACAAATGAAAAAAATTGGGTCTATATTAAAACCACAAAAACTCAGTGCAAAGGATGGCTTTCACATCAAAAATGCTGTTCGTCGAACCCCCTCCACCCCCCGCTTATTATACATACTAACACCGAGATTGCCCTACAGTGAGGAAAGGGCAACATTTCTTACTATAACAGGTCGTTGAGCGGCATTTTTTTGATGTAAAATGCCATTCGCTGAACTGAGTTTTCGTGGTTCTAATATAGACCTGAAAAAAGTTATTATGATTTGTTTTCTTTTGTATTAAAATATGTAAGAGTCTTAAGTGATAATTTAATAAAGGTGTTTAAAAAAAACTAACTTTTTCATATGCCCCATCTCTAACATAGTATTAGAACTTAAGTTCTGCCACACCAAATTAAATTTGGCAGACTGCTCCATCAATAAGGCATTCCCTATGCAAATAAAACTTTCTCAAGCCCCTACTGTTTCTCTCTGCACTAGTCTTTTGCATATGCTACTGATGTCTTACTATCACTTCCCACCTCAGAATCTGGCAAGTACTAAACGGATCCATGGCAAGGCAAAAAAGTTAAAACCAATGAATCCTGCTACATCAAATCAGAATTATTTAACCCTACACGCAAACAGATAAAATGATTGGAATGTAAAAAAGAAATGAAATAAGCATGTCCCCTTGCACCTACCAATGCACCCTTTATTTAAATATGCTAACTCCACATTCGCACAGGTGCAGAGAAAGGGCAAATAACTGCAATAACAAAAAAATTTCTTGTTCTCTCTCTTTAGCACTATGCTGCAGACAGTCGAATGGCACTCAAAAGCAGAGTTAAAATGAGACTTCTCACTCCATTATTAACATTCTCTCCAATGCAAGCTAAAGTGACATGATCCACCAACGATGAAAACCAAAACCCTCAAATCATAGCATGAACAATAATCACTTTATTACTACAGTTCCAGTAGCAGTGATACTCACTGTTACTATGATTCAGTGCTTGTGGTCCAGTGTTTAAGGACTCAGTGAAAACTGGCTTTGACAAAACTTATTCCCCTACCTTCAAGTGCACCAATGCAACCAGACAGTTCTTCAAACAGCTACCCTGCTAGTTGTGAATCATTCTGGTTGACATTTGCCCTCCACTAAAACTGCCTACTTCTTTCTGTATGTGAAGTCATTGAACCAAAACAAAGTACACAAGTTGCAATAATAGACGAGTGTGAGGGTGGAGAGGGAGCCTGTTGATGATGACTCTCAAGCTTTTATACAACTACAATACAGGCATGTTCTAAAGAAATGTAAACCTCCGCTTTATAACACTATCAATGAGCTGTTTTACAATTAATAACCAAAAAGGCAACAACATTTACCCACTTGTTAATTCATACAGCAACATGTACATTACCTATATGACTACCACATTCTTAACTCCGCTGCACAGTCACTAAAGTTATGTCTAATGCATTATGATTTTTGTATTACAGCTTTTATTTCCCATGTATATCCATTTCTTTATGGGCAGTGCAGAAACTGGGTTTGACCTAGGTCACTAAGGTCAACTAAAATGAAAGCAACAACAGATTGTGAAGAGGTTGCTAAAAGTATTACACTAATTATGGTGATATTACAAAGCTACACAGAGCAATGTGCTTTGCTCTGCACTTGACTGCATACTAATAATCTTTGGACATTCTTTCTGAGGGACATATTCATTTTTTTCGCATGTTTATATTACAACAGAGCTTAATGCCATCTGTGAAAACAAACAACTTGCAGTACATTTATTTTAACTAAGTCTCTGAACAGGCCAGTCTAACTGGCTCCTGTATTACCTTATTTATATTTGCAATCTCCCATGAACTGACAAGAGATTATACAAACTGTACTGTGCCAAATTAACAAAATGCTGCTTCCTACCCATTGAAAGTAATACTCAAGTGTTTTCATATGCTTTAAAGCTTAGAAAAGCTGATGTGACAACTGTCAAATGGTTAGCTGAAGAAGAATCAGAGGAATTCCACTACTCATTTCTTATTAACTATCACAGCTACAAAGCCAAGTTTGCTCTGACATGACTTTGCCGACAGAAAATTGAAAGGTGTATTACTCTACGGCCTTGTGTGTTTATAACTAACTTTACATCCTTTTTTGACTACTGATTCTAGTGATTTGCCAGCTAAAACTATAAATATACATCATGACTTATCATCTACAGTATCGTACTCCATTCAGTTGTATGGAAATAATGCATACTTATAACAAGACACTGTACACATCTGCAAGTGGCTCAGTCAGTTGGCTATCCTCAGTATATGCCATATGGCCTAGAAGCTAGGAGTGGGAGTGGGTCAAATGCAACCTGGTCAGACTGGGAGGAAAAGGATGGACAATGGCAAAACATTTAAAGGGGCTTGTTCCCCTTTATCCTGAACATACCTCTTAGAGTAAGAAATCTGGACAAAGCTATAAATAAAAGTGGGACAAAGGCACAAAAATAGGGACAATTTTAAATATTGCTCATACAAACTTAGAAAGTTGATAGAACAGGTTTTGCATTAGCATGAATTTTCTGAAGGGTATTAAGTCTCAAACTCAAATGTCTCTCATTTTCTAACTTCAATCTTTAATGATTTGCCACTAATTTTCCATAAAACCACACATTTGTGAAAAATGGACCAAAGATATGAGTTAAAAATCTGTACAGTTGAGAGGTATGAAGTACAAACCACAAAACTGATTGTATTAAATAGGGAGACACCTGCAAGGGGGATACACAAAAAGCCAGTTTAGTTTGGTTTACACTGGCCATAAAAAGAAAGAACCACTCCACCAATCACATCTTTTCATCATCCAAACTTAAGAGCATGAATGAAGCACCTAACTCCCTAGCAGCATCAGAGCTCTTATTATATTATCATATGTTTGTTTTTCCCAGCAACCCAAAATGATCCCCATAAATGACACAATCACAGTCTCTTCACCAATAGAACAAACACCTTACAGTCAAGTTTAGCAGAGAAATGAGCCTGTACAAGAACGCCAATGTCTTAGATTTACTCTCCTAGGGCAGCAGTTACATTAACATCTTATTTCTAAGAATTTAGTATGGTAGCATCTCTCAGTATTTCATGCATAATGAAAAGCTGGAACTGCAGCAACTGCTCCTTCCCCATATTTAAAACCTCCATGGGAAGCCTGCCTGCTCTAGAAATATCCGCTTGCTCTTGAACCACTGCTTGTAATTTTTTTTAAACAATATCTCTGCTGAATTATCAATTATGACACAGGCAATCATGGATTTATAAAAATGTAAACAAACCATATTAACATTTTCAGTTGCAAACATTATACATCACACATAATCTTCTATAGAGTCACTATCAGTCAAACATGACATTACACAGCTCATTCAAATCTTGCCTTCCCTTAAACTTCATTCCTCCTCCAAAACATTACTCTGCATGTGCTGTTCCCACAATTCCCATTTTTCTATGTAATTTGTTCCTACCCCTTTCTAAAGATCCAACTTGCAGTTCTTTTATCTTTGTTACTATATTTACTATTCTTAGTATTACTGGTTTATACTTTAATTTCCATTTTCTAGTAATATTTTTTTGGCAACCATTAGAATTAAACCCAGCAAGGCCTTTTTATATCTAGAAAATTCCGATTCTGTTTCACAGGTCAAAAAATCATTTCCATAGTTACATATTTGCTCACTCAGTATTTCTGACAAGAGTAGTCTGCAAGGAATCTTCCAAGTCTGCCAACTCATTATACTCCTAAAAAATATCTTCCCAATTACCTTTTTCTTCCCCAAACACACCTGCAGCATTTGCAATTTACCTTAGAAAAAATTATTTGTGGAGTCTGCTTGAGATATAAAAAATACCTCTGCAAACACTTTCAAGTTGTTTGTCTTTTGGCTTTTTCCCGGTAAGGGGTCGCCACAGCGGAACTCCGGTCTGCTAATGATTGGCAGTAGATTTTTATGAAATGCTGAGGTGCCAGCTCGACGCCCAACCTTCAACGATGGCACGCCCATTTACGCACGCATGTCTTTCGAACGCTACCCAACCGCGGGGAGGACATGCAGACTCCACACAGAAGGCACTCCCAAGCCACGCCGAGAATCGAACGGGAGAACCTCTTGCTGTGAGGTAACAACGCTACTGCTGTACCACCGTGGCAAGTTATACAAATACTTTCAAGTAAGGATCCTAAATCTTCTACAATTTGTTGCACATTTGGTAGCCATACATATCTTCCCATTGCCTCTTTGTGAATTGCTTATTCAGTCTCTCTCCCAATCTTTTCTAACCTACTCTAATTGATTCCTATAGTTATCATGCAATATTTTATATACCCTACTAATTATCCCTTTTTGAATGGCAGCTTCTGTTCTAGATTACACTAAAAAATTCTACCACTGCTCATATTTAAACTTATGATTCCCTATATGAGTCCCTCACAGGGAAGACAATCTCTAGCCTGCAATCCAAATGGATTCTTGGCTTCTTCCCATTCTATTACTTTTCCCTCTCTAATTAACTGTTCCCAACACTTTGATTCCTTTGTCAGTTTTCTCGCGTAAATTCCAGCCCCCTCTTGTCTATTCCCTGTATCCTTAAGTGCAGTCATTCCTATTGGCAGAATCTCCTTTCTCCACTCCTGTGTTGGCTTAGTTCTTAGAATACTTACGTTAGAATATTATATACAGTTACTGTTATTCTCCGTAAGGATCTGCATTCAAAATTCCAGTCTCTCTTTATTTCTAGAGCTTTCCCCATTTCATCATTATCCCCTTCCACTTTGAGTTATAACTTTCTGCTTGTGCTATGTATAGCATCCTTAACCTATAGCTCTGAATTACCCCTTCAAATCACGTAATCCCATACCACCTTGTTCTATTGGAAAGATAAACTTATCCAACTTGACTCTTGCCCTCTTCCCCTCCCAGATAAAATCCTTCAACTCTTTATTGTTATCAACAACTTCTCCTCTGGATGCCATGGCTTGTAATTCTAAACTGAATGGACTTTTTAATTATTTTTTGATATTGACCTAATTTTGGTAACTGAATTTGGTCAAACAAGTGTCTTACAGTCTCTTGATATCCCTAGAATACACAATCCCCTTCACAAATATTCTTATATTATTTCTGGAATAGTCTGAACATGTCTTACAGAGTTACTTAGGTTCTCTCTAATATTCTTATTTGAAAAATTCCCCTCTCTACTTTCTGCTGCTGCAGCACAATCACCAGTGGCTTATCTGCTTTATCATCACAGAACATAACTTTTAAGTATTACCATTTGGAATAGAAACCTTTTGTCTACATAGCTCCACAAGCTCTGTTTAGTTATACCCAAAAGTTATTTTTCCCCAGATGTTAACTTGGATCCTTTTTCTTGCAATACTTTATGATCTGCAATTAATTATCACTCATACTCCTACATAATTATGCACAATTAGTCTAAAATTCATTTTTAGGTGTTATTATTCAACTAGTGTATCCACCTCCAAACCAGAGAGCTTTTGTTGCAACAACTGTTCACCACACATTTAGACCTGTTGCATATGCAACACGTAAGAGGGGAAATGTCGATGTTTTGAAGACTTCTGAGACCTAACTCCCCAAAGTTCAACCAGAGCTGTTGCATGGTCTAATATTAAAATTAGACTTGGTGACAACTTCTTGATCATTACATATACTCTTCAATGAGCAACACATTGTCGATCCTTGACCAATTGCTGTATCCCAAAGAATAAAAAGTATAGGGGCTCTATTTTGTTCACCAGGTAAAAAGGAAATGTATCTATCAGACCCACTATTCTACATTAAAGACTAAAACCTTCTCTACCGATATTAACCTTCTGCCTTGAAGACCTTCATCCACTACCAGCATGCTCATAATCAAGTTGCAGTCTCCCAAGAGTAACAACCGCCAACCTCTTTGAACATCTAAATGGGGTTGGGGGGCACAAAAAGAACTGAATACAGTACAGAAATTCCTCAAATAATTCTTGGCTAAGGCAGTGTCGGCCCACAGGATCAATGTTTCCACTACCTGAATCCTGCTATTTTTGGGAATGAACGTTAACACTTCTACGTCTAGCCCCTTCTGAGCCCAAATAAATGACTGTGATAACTTAATCATAATCAACTTTTTATGCTCACATATATTTAAATGGATCACCAAGAATGAAACAACCATTTTTTATATTTTTATGAATGCAAGGACTCTCTCTGTCTTAACTGGATTTGGCAGCCTCTTGTCATTTACTCAAACTTTTAATGGGATAGAATATAATATGCATGATATATAATTTGAAATGGTACATATTACAGAGTGATGCAGTGTAAAGAATGAACATATGGGATACATAGACAGTCTGGCCATCAATGGCACCATGCCCAAAACCTGCACAAATTTCTTTGGAGGGGGTTACACTACACAATCACCCATTTTTAGTATGACAGTCATCTGTCAACATTAACTGGTCATACTCTAACACTCAGCCCTTTATTTTTTTTTTTTTATCATTCCATCTCACCACCACTCATCAGTTCACATCTTGATCCCCACAGGCATGAAACTGTTCACACATTTTCAGTTTCAATCATCATTCTCTTAAACCATGTTAGAAATGCAAAAAATGTTTAAAACGTAATTTAACAACCTCCCCATTAAACAGCAGGTATACATTAACATTTGGAGAAAAGTAAATACTTTACATAACACGTCAATGAAAAAAGTCTGCCTTTTAAAACTCTCTCCAAAATTCTCCCATGACTCTATTATATACTACATTAATATTATATGAACATTAAACATAAAATTAATCAATTTTAAACTCTTACTGACCAACTGACCTCATTCTTTGGGAAGTGTACACTGCCAAAATCATTCACCATACATTGCAGGAACTTCACTTAATCCCCAGTCACTCATATGAGGTAGACAAACAGTATTTCTTATGTCTACTATAAACTGTGCTTTATACAATCAAAACAAATACCTACATTTATAGCATACCACACAAAGTTTTACCCAGTCAATTTCTTGCTGCGTTCTGATTCTGCAGCTCAGACACAAATTCTTGGAGTGTCATCTTCTAAGGGAAATGCCTACTTGATTAACTCTTAATGAAGACTCCGGCTCATCACTTGTTACAGCAATGGTTTGATTTGTTTGGCTAGCCTCATTAAACCAAACACTACCGCCTAGGGGTTGTTAAAAGTCTGTACTTCCCTGGGGAAAAAGAGCTTGAATACTGCTGGAACCTCCATGATTCCTGTCTGCACAACCTATAGTCAGTATCAAAGTATTCCTTCATTTACTCGACAGGGAATGATTCTGCTCCACAAAAATCCTCCTGCATTCATAAATTATATTCATAACCACTTTCCACAAGCTTGCGAGTATTTGTTCCTTCTAATTCCAAGCCTTGGACTGGGCCAGAATCATACAAGGAGAGTGCTGATTATCGTCTGGTACAGACACATGGTATAGTGAACTCTTTCTAGTTTTATCTCCTCTTCCCTCTTCCAGGATCACTTCACCCAAAACCTTATGATAAAGCCCATCAAGTTATTACATTCAGCTTGTTCTAGGAACTCTTTTAATGAAACACTCTCCTACCTTAAGTGAGATTTATTGTCAATTAACACTGCTTCAACAAGATTCAATCTCACCTCCAATGTCTGAAATTTTGCTTTCAGTTCTACATCTCATCAATCAGTATTTGTAGTGTGCCAGTGTTTTAGTGCACCCTCAGTCTCTTGAGAATGCTGACACAGTTAATTGTGATGTACTCTTCAAAGCTACTGCTCATCTTTTGCAGCTCAGACACACAAGATCCAAAGAGACACTATTCAATGAACCGGTCCATCATCATATGTTTTTATTCAGTAATAAACAGTAATCAAACTGGATATTTTAACATGAGAAGCACAGTTTTATTTATTTATTTTTTTGCATTTATGAATATGAAATTGTTTCATTTCCACTACTGCACAGGGATGTGCTGCTTTTTTTTTTACTTTACTGAATTATCACTTAAGACATTGGCAAACATACATTTATATAAAAGAAAACAAACCATGTTAACATGTTCACAGTTACCAACCTTATATATCACACACAAGCCATTATACAATTATCAGTCCAATAGTACACAAACTGATTAATTCCTGCCTTCCCTTAAACCTCAGTCTTCCTCCAAAACATTATCCTGCATGATTGTCCCCACATTTTCCTTTTCTAAAGATTCCACTTTCAGTTCTTTTATCTCCATTACAATATTTACTACTTCAAGTACAGTTGGTTTGGACTTAGACTTCCATTTTCTAATAATTGCATTTTGGCAGCCACCAGAATTAACTTAACAAGGCCTTGCTACGTCTAGGCAATTCAGATCCTGTATCCTAGCTCAAAAAATAACTTTGTAAGTTACACCCATTTGCTCACCCAATATTTCTGACAAAGTACCCTGTAGGGAACTGGAAACAGGGACCAAAAAGCAGTACAACTTTCGCCACAGAAGAGACAACTAATAAGCCACAGGATGCAAAAATTTAATGAAGTGAAGCGCTTTTACCTGCTCGAACAGCAGACTTCATCAGACAAAATTAATGTGCTGTTGGTTACAATTTATACTTGTGGTAACATCCACAACTAGCAACAATTAAACAATTGACTTAATTAAGACATCAATTAAACAGTCAATTAAAACACTTAAGTAAACATGCTCATTTTACTAAAACCTCATAAAATTGACCAAATATTTAAAACCAAATAAAATTGAAAATAAATTTGATTAATATCAATACCCCACACAGCTCAAAGTGACTCAAATAAATACATAAATATAACTATGCTAAAGTGTAAAGTATATACAATTTAAACAGCTTGGATAATTTCATATTATTTAGACTAGCTTGCTAAGCAGTACCTAATGCTGTCATGACAATTCACTCAATATCATATAGGTGTTGCACGTGGTAATAAACCAAGACTGGGGAAACCAGTCTATGGGTATGAATATTATTAACTGTGCCACAATGCTTGTTCGTTCCGCATAGTTAAATAATATCAAAGTGTGTTGGTGAATTTGATGCATGAACTCTAAACCAAAAAAATGACCAAAAATTGTTTTTCATAGAGGCTAAATGTAAGAGTTCAGTTAGAATTCAAAAGAAAAACTGATCTAACCTAACTCACTAGTAGTAAAAGTGATACTAGGGTTATAAAACAAAAAGCTATCTTGTGAGGCTCTTTAGTTTTAAGACACTGCTAATTGAGCAACTATCATTAAGGCCTGGTTGTGCATAAGCATTCAACCTAGTCTACCATTTAAGTTCTGACTCCTCAAGTAGCAGTTTAAGGGGAGCACCTCTTTTCTTTTCTAGTACCTGGTCAATGACCATAAATTTAAAGGAATGGTCGCTAAATGAGATTACATGTCTAGCTAATGCATTTTCTTCCTTCCTTTTCCTCATTGCGTACTGATGCTCGTAAATGCGCTCTCTCAATTTACGTTCGGTCTTCCCTACGTAAAATCCTGGACACTTCTGGCATTGTGCCAAATACACAACCATGCCTGTGTTACAAGTTGCTCTACATCGCAGGTTAAAATAGTGACCATTTACACAAAATCTATTAGTTTCATGTATATATTTGCAATAATTGCAATTTTGACATTTATACATGCCAGGTATTCTTGTGAAACTAGAGTTGGAATTTTCGAAGAGGGATTTCATATTTTTACCTCTCCTAAAGGTTATATCCAAATGGTTACCAGAAATGACCATGAATCCTTACAGATCTGGTTTTCACGTACTAAGTATTTCTGTAGGAAGGCGTATAACACTATTAAAAATAATCTTGAAGAGATGTTCCATGATGGGTGTATAGACCAAGATCAATTCAATTACTTGAAGACCATTTACCCAAGATTCCCATGTATATTTGGGATACCTAAGATACATAAAGGGCTACATGATCCTCCTATGCGCCCCTTAGTAGATGGTAGAGGTTCCCCTACGTACACTTGTGCCAAGCTTGTTGACCATACCCTACAGAAATACTTAGTACGTGAAAACCAGATCTGTAAGGAAAGAACATGCTTTTGTCTAGCATTCCTTCTCATTTGACACTGTAATGCCTACATTTGTTAAAACTATAAAAGAAGAAAAGAAAAAGGCACTTGTTTCCTTAGCATTTATGACAAACAATAACTGAAAATACTTTAAAATTTGTATCATGAAATGTCCCATGTAAACACTTTTAAGAACAAAAACGGTTTTACTTACTTTTCTTTTTTCCTTTTTTTATCTCCTTCTCTCCTCAGTGTCCTTCTAAACAATTATGACATGAAGTGGGGCATATGCATTTCAGTCCCTCACAAGTTTAACAGTCAGCAAAAGTCCAATCTTTCCACTTTTTCCTTATAAAGTCAATGGATGTGCTGTTTTAATACAAATCATTTTCTCAGTACTTCTAGTTTACTCTTACGTTACATAATGTTTATGGTGTGCATGTGTTGTGTGTGCGAATGTCATGTTATTTGCTTTGTAGTGCAACAGGGACACTTGGTTTACTTTCATTTTTATTTGTGAACATTTCATCTGCTATAGCTGAAGATACAGGACTACCTTTTATCAGAGGAGCCACATTAGGCTGCCTTTTTTACTGGATTCACTGAAGGTTTTACTTGTAATGCAGGTACTAGTAGTAAGAAAGATGGCAGCATGTATTGTTCCACTCCTTGGATATCATGTGATTTACTTACAGAGAATTTGAATAATGTGTATTTCTTTTACACGATTTGCATTTGCAATGTTTCCCTGATGAAGGAAATAGAGCTCAACAGCTAGTAGCATTGAGAAGGAATGTTAAGACTTAATTATACTGATCAATAAAATGAAACCACTAAACAATATAATTAAAATGCTTTGCCATTCAATTGAGCTGCAAATTAATTTTATCAGCAAAATATTTCAAACATAGTTGGTCAGGATGTTCTCCAGAGATCATTTCCGGACTTCTTTGTGTGTATATTGCCTGATTTTCAACCAGACCACTGATTGATCTGTTTGTTTGCCTTAGAATATTAATAAGTTTACACTGTAAAATAATGCAGCAAACATACATGATACAAGGGTAAAGAATATTATGATGTTACACACAACCAAAGCCTTAATTAAAAAGTTATTTTCAATGAGATCTTGAAAGCACAGTCGACTACAGCTCTGAACGTGATGAAGTACAGAGCCTCAGATGGATCTGGAGCTGATTTTATCAAGCCTAACACTCAGAATCTTCAGCAGGCTCGAGCCACTGCAGCACAATAATCAAATAAGAAAGTGAAATCAGATTGTCAGAAATTTTAGGAAGGTGAAGGTTATTTGTGCAAAAATTACTGTTTAGTAGAATCCAGCCATTTGTGACCTCAAGGTCTGTCTGTAAATCACTGCTTAAATTCTTGTAGATTCATATTCATAAGTTCAGTAATACTGTTTATCCATCTTAACCTTTGTTACCCTATTCTTCTTTTGCCTTCAATCTTCACCAGCTTAACAGTCTTCTCCAGTTAATCCTTTTTTCACATTATTTGGCCATATTATCTGAATTTTAGTTTTACCATGAAACCTCTCAGTTAATTAAAAAAGAACTTTCAATTAGTACTCTGTGATTGCTTCATTAAGAACTAACTCATTTGATTGTCTTGTAATCCATAAAATTTGCAAAAGCATCAATTTTTCAGCACACAACCTTACTTATAATCCAATTCTCACAGCCATATGCTATTACTAGGAAAACCACAGCTTTGACAATATGGACCTTTGCTAACAATGCCTTTCCTCTTTAAAATCTTATCCATATTTGTCACAACTTTCCTCTCAAGAGGCAAGTATCAATTTCACAACTAAATCACCATCTAAAGACATATTTGAGCTAAGGACAACAAAACCTGTCAGTGCCATTACTTCTTCAATTATTTACAAAGAACTAATAAGTCTAGATGGCATAATCTTATTTTTTTAATTCATCAAAAAGCTCTTCAACTCTTCTCAGTTTTCAGCCATTACAGATCAAGAGTATTTATCCTCGTAATTTTTACCCCAGATTAATCCAATCTTGTATTAAGCACAATATATAGAAGTTATGTTCTTACCATAACGTTCCATGTTAGTTGTCTTCTTCTCGCCTTCTTCTTGCTGGATGGGTTCGGAGCCGACCTCGGCTCCGACTCGGCCACTCTAAAGCTCGAGAGTTGGTTCCACCGGCTCGAGGCTCCCCTTATATCCCACAATGCTAGGCGAGAGTTACCTCAGATCTCGTTTGTAAGCTAACCCCAGCTTATGATAGTAACAGTATAAAACAGAATAACTATAACAGAGTCCACCTCTAACAACAGGGAGAAGAAGGGTGACCTACATCCTGAAACAAGAAATATGCGTAATAGCATATAGCTAAGAAAGAGGTGGTAGAAAGAGAGGTCACGATCACAACTCCTCTAGGTCTGTCCAGGCCAGGGGGAAGGAGGGTGGGATGCAAGAAGAAGGCGAGAAGAAGACAACTAACATGGAACGTTATGGTAAGAACATAACTTCTATATGTTAAGTTGTCTATCTCGCCTTCATTCTTGCTGGATGGGACCGCGTCCCTAGCACCTTGTCCCGGGTGGCCTAACGGAACAGACTCCTGAGAACAGTGGAACCAAAATTAGCTCTATGCCTAGAAGCTAAATCCAACTTATAATGGGAAATAAAAGTGTGAGGAGTAGCCCAAGTAGCCGCTGCACAAATGGTGTCAATAGGCAGTCTGTCTTGGAAGGCTAGAGAAGTAGCCAAAGCTCTGGTGGAATGGGCTTTAGGTTTATTAGGCAGTTTCTGGTGTCTAATCTCATAAACAAGGGTAATCAGAGATGTTAGCCATCTGGATAAAGATACCTTTGAAACTGGAAGTCCCTTTCTGCTTTCCGATAGGAGACAAACAGCTGATCAGATTTTCTGAATAGTTTCGTCCTGTCCAAGTAGTACCTTAATTGACGATGAACATCCAGGTAGTGTAATTTTTGTTCAGACCTATTTGAATACTCGGGAAAAAGACAGGAAGGTCAATGCATTGGTTTAGATTTGATGTTGAAACCACCTTAGGCAAAAGGACGGGTTAGTTCGTAAGGAAACTCTGTCCTTATGAAACACAAGGTAAGGAGAACGACAACTGAGTGCTTGAAGTTCTGAAATTCTTCTAGCTGATGTGATAGCCACCAGAAAGAGAGTTTTCCATGATAATAACTTTAAGGAACATGAAGCTGCAGGTTCGAAAGGGGAAAGAATCAAAGAAGCAAGAACTAAATTTAGGTCCCAAGGAGAAGGAGGATTTCTTACAGGAGGTCTGAGAAGAAAAACTCCTTTCAAAAAGGCTTTGCAGAGTTTGTGGGACATTAGGGCAGATTCAGAAATACCCACATGGAAATTAGAAATAGCTGCCAATTGAACCTTAAGAGTAGATGGAGATGAACCTGCATGGAAGAGTTCAGCTAGAAAATCAAGGACTAGTTGGATGGAAGCGGTGAAAGGATCTATGTCCTTTCCTTGTGCCCAATATGAGAAGCGTTTCCACTTACTCAAATAAATCTTTCGAGTGGAAGATTTATGGGAAGCTATCAAAATATCTCTAACAGAGTGAGATAATTGAGGAAGCCTGGCTACGGTTGGAATTGGAGGAACCAAGCAGTGAGGTTCAGAGAGGGGAGGGAGCGATGAAACTGACCCGACTGGTGGATCAAAAGATCTGGAACTAGGTCCAGATTCCACGGTCGCTCAAAAGAAATCGATGTAGAAAGGGGAACCACACTTGTCGAGGCCAGTAAGGAGCAATGAGGATCAATGAGGCCTTCTGAGCGATAGCTTTCTGTATTACTTGAGAGATCAGTGGGAAAGGAGGAAATGCATACAGAAGTCCCGGGGCCAAACTTGGACTAGCGTCCCTGCTGGGTTGGCCTGGTAAAGGGAATAGAGTGAAGTACTCTCTGCACTTGCTGTTTTGGGGAGTAGCAAAAAGATCACAGCAAGGCTGACCCCACTTGAGAAATATCTCTCTCACTACAGAGTCTTTCAGAGACCACTCGTGAGGCATGAGAATAGCTCTGCTCAACTTGTCCGCAATGTGATTGGACTTCCCGGAGATGTGCGTTGCTATCAGAAAACGCTGAGAAGAAATCGCCCATTGCCACAGTCTGAGTGCTTCTCGACACAGGGGTATGATCTGGTTCCGCCTTGTTTGTTGATGTACCACACTACAGACATATTGTCTGTCTGGATTGCAATCGTTCCCAAGGGAAGAGAGTCTTGAAGGGCTTGCAACGCTAAAAGCACTGCTCTCATCTCCAGAACATTTATGTGCAAGTGGCATTCGTTTGGTTGCCATGTGCCCTGGACTGTCCTGCCCTGATAATGCCCCCACCCGATCAGGGAGGCATCCGTTGTCAGAGTAGCAACCGGAGGAGGTGGAACAAATGGTCTCCCCAACAGGAGCTGGGGAAGACATCCACCACATGAGATGCTTTTGCACGCGTGATCATAATGGTGTGAGACATTGGAAGTTCCTGGTATGACCATTGAGAAAAAGCATCCACTGAAGGATCCGCATGTGGTATCTGGCCAATGGGAGAGAGGTATGGCGCTGCCATGATTCCCAACACCTTTAGAACTAACCTGGCCTTGGCTCTGTTGTTGTTGAGAAGAAGAGACACCAATTTTGAATGTCTGATATCCTTTGGTTCGTTAGTGTTGCAGACATGTTTACAGTATCTAAATTTGCGCCTATGTAGGTAATAGTACGACAAGGCGACAAAACAGACTTTTCGCAATTTATTGAGATACCCAGTTCTTGACAGCGAAAAGTGTAATCTCTGGCCATCAAAAGGAGATGCTTGGTGGGAGCTGTGAGGAGCCAGTCGTCCAAATATGGAAACACCTGGAATCCTTGTCGTCTCAGGTGAGAAGCTACCACTGCCATGCATTTGGTAAACACCTGGGGGGCAGTGGTGAGACCAAAGGGCAGGGCCCTGAATTGAAAATGACTGGTTCCCAGCCTGAAGCGGAGGAATCTTCTGGAGCGCCTGTTCATTTTATGTGATAGTACGCGTCCTGAAGGTCTATAGAGCACATCCAGTTTCCTTTTCCCAACAGGGGAAGAATGGATTGCAGCGTGACCATCCGAAATCTTGTTTTCTTGACCGATCTGTTCAAGATACTGAGATCCAAAATTGGTCTCCAGTCCCGTCTTTGGAACTAAAAAGAACCTTGAGTAGATTCCGGATCCTAGTTGGTCTGCTGGCACTGGCTGAATAGCTCTTTTGCAAGCAGTTTTGAAATTTCCAAAGCTGCTATATCCCTTTGAGCGGTGGAACATCTGGAAGGGATTTTTGACTGACTTGGAAAACGAAGAAAGGGAATAGAATAACCTTCGAAATGATGGACTGTACCCATTTGTCTTGTGTCAAGGATAGCCAGGCTTCTGGGTACAGTGACAATCTTCCCCGACTGCCTCCGAAGATGGGCAGTCGGGCAACACCTCAGGGATGCTGAAAGGGCTTATCGGAAGACGTTTCGATTGCCCTGGTTCTGCGGACCCCTCTGCCTCTAGGGCGACGTCTACCATTGTTGTTCCCCTCTGCCTCTGGCGGGAACCGACTCTGTCGTCAGGCGAAGTCCCTTGAGATTGTTTACGGAACCACATCTTTCCCCTTCTGGCCTTTGGGGTAAGGCCTAGAAGGAGTGGAAAACGGACTCCGACGGCAGAAAGGGTCTTGCCATCCGTCTCGCACCTAGTCAGGGTTTCTTTCACTTGTGGACCAAAAGGGATGATCCATCAAAAGGGAGTTTGTGAAAGACGCCTTGAAAGGTTCCAAAATTGCATAGCCGCATCCAGGCGTGCCTACGTAAGGCTACCCTGTTCCTGCGGCTCTGCTCGCTCCATCGGCCGCATAAGAGAGGAGGCGCATGGAGGAGTTGGAAATAGAATTAAGGATAGCCAGCTGCGTGTTCATTTTTCTTGAAACCGCAGCTGTAGGGTTCTAAGCATTTCACTCGCTTCTTTGATCAAGTCCCTTTGAAGACGAGTGAAATGGCACAGGTAATTCAGCTTAACGCATAGTAAATGTCGCTGAGGAGAACATCCGCTTCCGTACCTATCCATGGACCTAGATTCCTTGTTAGGTGGATGGACAGGCACTGAAGGATCAGCCAGTTCCTTCTTTGTGGCGGCAGCTACCACCATAGCATCCACAGAGACTCCTTTTGATAAAAATTCCTTGTCTGCTGGAGCTGTGATGAATTTGGAGGGTCTCCTGGGAGTGGGGTCCACTGAATCAGGAGCCGTCCATGCCTTTTAGCAACCACCTGCATGAGGGGGTCGAAGGGGGGGGGACACCCAGGAGGTGGAAGGACGAGAGCCAAACGCCTCAAGATACACAGATTCGTCCTCCGAAGGGTTGAGGGCTGGCCAATTTCCCCTCTGTTTAAGGATCTCCAGAATGTCTGCAAAAGAGACATCTTCAGAAGGGGAACGGGGGGAACCCTCAGAATCATCCAGATCTGTGTCGGACGTGATAGACTCAGGTGAGTCAATGTGCTTCCTCTTGCACTTCCTCTTCCGAGGGGGCTCTTCTGCCAAATCAGGAGAGGCCTCGGAAGAGGATGAAATCCCCACAGGAGGCTCCTGAGGAGTTGGCTCTCTGCGGTCCGGGATGAGGGAGTGAGTCGACTTGACCTGAGGCACCGTAGAGGGAGGGGCGGACGGAGCCGACTGTGGAGTAGAGCCAGGCTCTAACGCACTCCGCATGACCTCGAAAGCACCCCCGTCAGGCAGAGCCAGAGGTCCCCGCTCCGAGGAGCTAAAGACCCCCCTCGGCACCGACAGTGATGGCTCCGAGGCCGATGTCGGAGCCGAACTCACCAGCGCCGAAGCACCGAGAGGGAGAGGGGGGTCGGACAAGGGCCCGATGCCACCCCCCCCCCCGGAGCCGACGAGGGAAGTCCGGCGCCGAGATTCCTCCATGGAAGAAAACGGAGCCGACGACGGAGCCGAAGACAATTGTCTCGGCTCCGAGGTGACCACAGTCTCGGTTCCGACGACCCGGCCCGAGCTCAAGAGAGTCAAGGAGGAAGGAGTTGATGGACCGGGACAGGCACCGACTGATGAGTCGGGCTCTGAAGCATCTGGGCCAGTGCCTCAGACTTGAGTAGTCGACTCACCACCCTCTGAAGGTCATGATCGGACAACCTCGATGACCTAGAGGAATGAGACCTTTGGCTCCGTTCAGACAGCAGGGGAGAACCTGGAGCCGAATGAACGGAGCCAAGAGAAGGTGACCTAGACCTCTTTCTGGTTGTCGGCTCGAAGGTCTTGTCGGAGCCGACACAGGTACCTCGATAACCTCGGCTCCGGCCGGAGCCGAGGAGCCACAGAAACTGTGGACTGAGTCTTATCGGCTCCAGCCGGAGCCGATAAAGGCAAAGGTTGAACAACCTGAGGTCTCGGCTCAGAAGCCGGAGCCGAAGACCTCGATGCCTTGGAGGGCTTCCTGTTGAGACAGACAGGGAATCCTCAGGCTTCAACAAGCCTCTCAAAATGAGCTTGTTTTTCTTTCCTGAAGGACCCTGGGGCTGAAGCCATGGCAGACAGCACAGGAGTCCTGCAGGTGCAAAGGCCCCAGACAATAGACACAAGAAGTGTGAGCGGCTGTCAGAGACATTTTCTGACAGCACGCATCACACTTCTTGAATCCCGAGCCCTTTGCTTCTTTAGACATAGCCTAACTGGTGAACACAAACACACACTCAAACACACCAGTTATACCCTGTCAAAACACAATTATAGTAAAAATATACTAAAAATAAGTACAATAAGCAGTAGTACACTACACAAACACTCCCTAGGGAAGGGAAGGCCTAAGGCCCAAGGGAAGAACTAAAAGTTCTTTTGACAAGAAACGGAAGAAAATAGGTTCGGGGATAGAGTTTAATGAACTACACTAATTTAGGAATAATTAAACTAAAAAAGGGGAAACAAGAGTAACTTTTTATAGAAAAAGCTAAAACTTACCAGGAACCGGTAGAAAACCAACCTCGAAGCTGTAGCGGCAAACGAGATCTGAGGTAACTCTCGCCTAGCATTGTGGGATATAAGGGGAGCCTCGAGCCGGTGGAACCAACTCTCGAGCTTTAGAGTGGCCGAGTCGGAGCCGAGGTCGGCTCCGAACCCATCCAGCAAGAATGAAGGCGAGATAGACAACTTAACATATTCAGTTTATAAAATAAATAATTAGGGAGAGAACACAACCTTGTCACAGTCTTTTTCCAGGCATTGAAACAACCTTGTCACAGTCTTTTTCCAGGAATTGAAACAATCAGTTACCAACTGGTGTTTTCTGGTCTGCATACAGACTTCTCAGTCAGTAAATAAGGTGATGTGTTAATAACCAATTCTCTAAGAACGCCCCACAGTTTGTCACAGCCTACACAATCAATAGCTTTAGAGTAGGCAAAGAAGCAAAATTAAATGTTTTCTTGTTACTTCATTACAGCATACAAATCTTCAACTAATGCCATTTTCTAAAGAAAACATAACTAATATGGGCATTCAAGCAAAAGTCAGTAAAAATATTTTGTGTGTGTGCAGGGGGGGAGGGGGGTAAGGAGTAAAAGTCCAGTAAACTGTAAAAACACTCAATAATGACCTACATGCTAAACATGTTAAAAAAAAAGAAGTTATGTACCTACCATAACGTTCCATGTTAGTTGTCTTCTTCTTGCCTTCTTTCTTGCTGGTTGGTTGGATCGGAGCCGATCCTCGGCTGCGACTCGGCCATCTTCAATAGCTCGAGAGCTGTTTACTGGCTCGAGGCTACCCCATATCCCATGATGCCTGGCGCTAGTTACCCAGATCTCGTTTGAAAAAGCTATTCCAGACATAACTAAGGAAGAATTCTGCCCTAGTAGCCCCTTAGGCCTAACTGTGAAGCTATCTAAGCAGAAAAAGACAACCAGAGAAGGTTCAGCCAATGAAATCTGAAAAAGGGAGCTCCTCTCGATCCACTAGAATAGGGGGATGGAGAGTGGGATGCAAGAAAGAAGGCAAGAAGAAGACAACTAACATGGAACGTTATGCTAGGTAAATAACTTCTTTATGTTAAGTTGTCTATTTTGCCTTCATTCTTGCTGGTTGGGACAGCATCCCTAGCACCTACTATCCTGGGTGGCTCACTGGAACAGACTCTTCAGAACAGTGGAACCAAAATCAGCTCTGTTTCTGGAAGCAATGTCTAGTTTATAATGAGAAATGAAGGTATGTGGGTTAGCCCACGTAGCAGCTGCACAGATAGATTCCATGGGCAACCTAGATTGGAAGGCCACCAAGGTGGCCAATGCTCTAGTAGAGTGGCCTTTTGGTTTGATAGATAATTCTTTGTTTCTCAGCTGGTAAATGAATGAAATAATGTGAGACAACCACCTAGATAATGTTACCCTTTGAGACTGGAAGGCCCTGTCTGCACTCAGCATACTAAAGGAAGAGTTGGTCCAACTTCCTAATGTCCTTTGTCCTATGCAAATAAAAACGCAGTTCTCTGTGAACATCCAACTGGTGCAATTTATATTCTGCCTTATTGGTGTGATTAGGAAAGAACACAGGAAGGTCTATGGACTGATATAAATTATTTTGTGAACAGACCTTAGGAAGGAAGGAAGGATTAGTCCTTAGAGCGACCCTATCATTATGAAAAACTAAGTATGGAGGACGAATACATAGAGCCTGAAGCTCCGAAACATGTCTGGCAGACGTAATGGCTACCAGAAAAAGAGTCTTCCAGGATAAAAACTTAATGGAGCAAGATGCTGCAGGTTCAAAAGGTGGCAAGATTAGGGAAGCTAGTACCAAATTTAGATCCCATGGAGGTGGAGGGTCTCTCACTGGGGGCCTAAGCAGGGTGGTTCCTTTGAGGAAGGCTTTACACAGCTTATGAGACATAATGTTGTTAGAAGACAACCCAATGTGAAAATGCGAAATGGCAGCTAACTGAACCCTGATTGTAGCAGAAGTGGAACCAGAATGAAAGAGTTCCGTTAAAAATTCCAAAATCTCGTGGACAGGGGCTGAAAAGGGGTCTACATTCCTAGCCTCTCCCCAGCAAGAAAAACCTTTCCACTTGCTAGCATAAGTTTTCCTAGTTGTGGATTTGTGAGATGAGATAATAATTTCATGCACAGAGAATGAAATATTAGGAACCAGGCTCAGGTTGGAAGTGGAGCAACCAAGCTGTGAGCTGGAGCGTTTGAAGGGATCGATGCAGTCTGCCCGATTGATGAATCAGTAGATCTGGAATAAGATCCAGAATCCAAGGCTGCTCGACAAGGTAATGATGCAGGAAAGGGAACCATATCTGTCGAGGCCAGTAAGGGGCAATGAGGATCATTCTGCAACCCAACACAGTTGCTCTCTGCATGAGTTTGGGTATTAGGGGAAATGGAAGGAAAGCGTAAAGAAGTCCCTGAGGCCAAACGTGGGCTAGAGCATCTCTGGGGGAGTGGCCAGGAAGCGAAAGAAGGGAAAAGAAATTGCTGCACTTGCTGTTGAAGGGTGTGGCAAATAGGTCGCAGCAAGGTTGCCCCCATTTGCGAAAGATCTGTTCCGCAATTACCTGATTCAGAGACCACTCGTGAGGCATGAGAATTGCTCTGCTGAGCCTGTCTGCTATGATGTTGGACCTCCCAGGGATGTGCTTTGCGATCAGAAAATGTTGGGAAGAGATCGCCCACTGCCAAAGTCTGAGTGCTTCTCGACATAGAGGGTAGGACCTGGTTCCGCCCTGCTTGTTGATGTACCACACCACTGATATATTGTCTGTTTGAATTGCAATTGTCCCGAGAGGGAGAGAGTCCTGAAGGGCTTGCAACGCTAAAAGCACGGCTCTCATTTCCAAGGCATTTATATGCAAATGGTACTCGTGAGGCTGCCAGGTGCCTTGGACTGTCCTGCCCTGATAATGCCCCCCCCCCACCCTATCAGGGAAGCGTCCGTGGTTACTATGGCGACTGGAGGGGGTAGCACAAATAGTCTGTCCTGGGACAATGATGGGGAGATCATCCACCAAGCGAGGTGCTTCTTGCATGCTTCTGTGATCATAATCTTGTGAGACATGGGAAGCTGTTGGAAGGACCACTGTGTGAATAGGAGCCACTGGAGAATTCTCATGTGAAAGCGGGCTAGGGGAACAAGAAGAATTGCTGATGCTATGGAACCCAGTGTTTGAAGGACAAACTTGACTTGAATCCTGTTGCATGTTAATAAAATCTGCACTTGCTGGCGAATTAATGATACCCTGTCTGGTGGAAGACTCGCAAACATGTTCCTTGTATTTAAATTTGCGCCTATGTATGTGATATGCTGACAGGGCAACAATGCAGATTTTTTTAAATTTATAGTGATGCCTAGCCTGGAGCAAGTTTTGATAGTGTAGTCTCTGGCTTGTAGGAGGCGATGCCTGGTGGTAGCAGTGAGGAGCCAGTCGTCTAGATATGGAAATACCTGGAATCCCTGACGTCTCATGCCATGCATTTGGTGAACACCCTGGGGGCTGTGGTGAGACCAAAGGGCAGAGCTCTGAACTGATAATGACTGGCTCCCAGCCGGAAGTGAAGGAATCTCTTGGAGTGCCTGTCCATTTTGATGTGTTAGTACGCATCCTGAAGATCTATAGAGCACATCCAATTGTCCTGACCCTGGAAGGGTAGAATGGACTGTAGCGTGACCATCCGAAACTTTGTTCTTTGTACAGATCTGTTTAATCTGCTGAGATCCAGAATGGGTCTCCAGTCCCCTGTCTGTTTTGGTACCAAAAAGAACCTTGAGTAAGTTCCGGATCCGAGTTGGTCTGCCGGGACTTCCTGGATGACTCTTTTGTGTAGCAGCTTTGAAATCTCTATGGCTGCTTGATCCCTTAGATTGGGTGGAACATCTGGAAGGAACTTGTTTGACGGTAACATGAGTTGAGCAAAGGGAATTCTGTAACCTCTGGACATGATCGACTGTACCCACTTGTCTTGAGTTAGATCTTGCCAGGCTTTGGGGTACAGTGAGAGCCTTTCCCCGACTGCCTCCAGAGGTGGGCAGCCGGGCAACCCTTCCAGGATGCTGAAAGGGCTTCTCAAAGAAGGATTCTCTGCTGCCCTGGTTCTGCGGACCCCCTTTGCCACGAGGGCGGTGTCTGTTATTGTTCCCTCCTCTGCCCCTGGAGGGGAACTCACCACGTGTGTCAGGCAAGGCTCCCTGGGATTTCCGGAACCACATCTTTCCACTCTTCTGACCCTTGGGGTATGGTCTAGAAACTCTAGAAGGAGTGGAAAAATGGACTCCCATGGCAGAGAGAGTCTTGCCTTCCTGTTCACACCTGGTTAGGGTGTCCTTCACCTGTGATCCGAAGAGAGCGGAACCATCAAAGGGGGTATTGGTGAAAGACGCTCTGAAGGGCTCCGCAAAATTACATAGCCGCATCCATGCGTGCCTCCTAAGGGCAATGCCTGTGCCTGCGGCTCTACTCGCACCATCGGCTACATAAGAAATGAGCCTCATGGAGGAGTTAACAACTGAATTCAGAGTCGCCAGCTGGGAGGCCACCTTAGCTTGAGCCCCCTCAGCTGATGGCTCTTGGAGAGCATCTCCAAGCTCTTTAAGGAGATCCCTCTGAAGGCGGGTGAAATGGCACAAATAATTCAGAGACCTCATGGAGAAGGTCGCTGAAGCAAACATTCGCTTCCCATATCTGTCCATAGACCTAGACTCCTTGTTAGGGGGATGGACAGATGATGGTTTCTGCCAACTCCTTCTTTGTGGCTGCTGCTACCACCATGGCATCAACAGGTACGCCCTTAGTCAAAAACTGTTTGTCCTGAGGTGCAGTTATAAATTTAGCAGGTCTCCTGGGGGTTGGTTTCACTGTGTCTGGAGCTGACCACGCCTTCCGAGCCGCCACAGACATAAGTGGGTCGAAAGGCAGAGACACCCAGGAGGTGGAAGGTTGAGAACCAAACGCGTCCAGGAATACCTACTCATCCTCGGAAGGGGCTAGGGTATTCCAGTTCCCCCTCTGCCTAAGCATTTCTAAAATGTCTGAAAAGGAGACATCTTCAGAGGGGGATCAAGGGGACCCTTCTGAATCCTCTAAGTCAGTATCTGATGTGACAGACTCAGGGGAGTCAATGTGCTTCCTCTTGCACTTCCTCTTAGTACTCTTATGCCATATTTCACAACTTTCCCTTTTTCACAGCCATATGCTATTACTAGGAAAACCACAGCTTTGACAATATGGACCTTTGCTAACAATGCCTTTCCTCTTTAAAATCTTATCCATATTTGTCACAACTTTCCTCTCAAGAGGCAAGTATCAATTTCACAACTAAATCACCATCTGAAGACATATTTAAGCTAAGGACAACAAAACCTGTCAGTGCCATTACTTCTGCAATTATTTACAAAGAACTAAAGTCTAGATGGCATAATCTTATTTTTTTAATTCATCAAAAAGCTCTTCAACTCTTCTCAGTTTTCAGCCATTACAGATCAAGAGTATTTATCCTCGTAATTTTTACCCCAGATTAATCTAATCTTGTATTAAGCACAATATATTCAGTTTATAAAATAAATAATTAGGGAGAGAACACAACCTTGTCACAGTCTTTTTCCAGGCATTGAAACAACCTTGTCACAGTCTTTTTCCAGGAATTGAAACAATCAGTTACCAACTGGTGTTTTCTGGTCTGCATACAGACTTCTCAGTCAGTAAATAAGGTGATGTGTTAATAACCAATTCTCTAAGAACGCCCCACAGTTTGTCACAGCCTACACAATCAATAGCTTTAGAGTAGGCAAAGAAGCAAAATTAAATGTTTTCTTGTTACTTCATTACAGCATACAAATCTTCAACTAATGCCATTTTCTAAAGAAAACATAACTAATATGGGCATTCAAGCAAAAGTCAGTAAAAGTAATTTGTGTGTGTGCAGGGGGGGAGGGGGGTAAGGAGTAAAAGTCCAGTAAACTGTAAAAACACTCAATAATGACCTACATGCTAAACATGTTAAAAAAAAAGAAGTTATGTATCTACCATAACGTTCCATGTTAGTTGTCTTCTTCTCGCCTTCTTTCTTGCTGGTTGGTTGGATCGGAGCCGATCCTCAGCTGCGACTCGGCCATCTTCAATAGCTCGAGAGCTGTTTACTGGCTCGAGGCTACCCCATATCCCATGATGCCTGGTGCTAGTTACCCAGATCTCGTTTGAAAAAGCTATTCCAGACATAACTAAGGAAGAATTCTGCCCTAGTAGCCCCTTGGGCCTAACTGTGAAGCTATCTAAGCAGAAAAAGACAACCAGAGAAGGTTCAGCCAATGAAATCTGAAAAAGGGAGCTCCTCTCGATCCACTAGAATAGGGGGATGGAGAGTGGGATGCAAGAAAGAAGGCAAGAAGAAGACAACTAACATGGAACGTTATGCTAGGTAAATAACTTCTTTATGTTAAGCTGTCTATTTTGCCTTCATTCTTGCTGGTTGGGACAGCATCCCTAGCACCTACTATCCTGGGTGGCTCACTGGAACAGACTCTTCAGAACAGTGGAACCAAAATCAGCTCTGTTTCTGGAAGCAATGTTTAGTTTATAATGAGAAATGAAGGTATGTGGGTTAGCCCACGTAGCAGCTGCACAGATAGATTCCATGGGCAACCTAGATTGGAAGGCCACCAAGGTGGCCAATGCCTTAGTAGAGTGGCCTTTTAGTTTGATAGATATTCTTTGTTTCTCAGCTGGTAAATGAATGAAATAATGTGAGACAACCACCTAGATAATGTTACCCTTTGAGACTGGAAGGCCCTGTCTGCACTCAGCATAGGAAAGGAAGAGTTGGTCCAACTTCCTAATGTCCTTTGTCCTATGGAAATAAAAACGCAGTTGTCTGTGAACATCCAACTGGTGCAATTTATATTCTGCCTTATTGGTGTGATTAGGAAAGAACACAGGAAGGTCTATGGACTGATATAAATTATTTTGTGAACAGACCTTAGGAAGGAAGGATTAGTCCTTAGAGCGACCCTATCATTATGAAAAACTAAGTATGGAGGACGAATACATAGAGCCTGAAGCTCCGAAACATGTCTGGCAGACGTAATGGCTACCAGAAAAAGAGTCTTCCAGGATAAAAACTTAATGGAGCAAGATGCTGCAGGTTCAAAAGGTGGCAAGATTAGGGAAGCTAGTACCAAATTTAGATCCCATGGAGGTGGAGGATCTCTCACTGGGGGCCTAAGCAGGGTGGTTCCTTTGAGGAAGGCTTTACACAGCTTATGAGACATAATGTTGTTAGAAGACAACCCCATGTGAAAATGCAAAATGGCAGCTAACTGAACCCTGATTGAAGCAGAAGCGGAACCAGAATGAAAGAGTTCCGTTAAAAATTCCAAAATCTCGTGGACAGGGGCTGAAAAGGGGTCTACATTCCTAGCCTCTCCCCAGCAAGAAAAACGTTTCCACTTGCTAGCATAAGTTTTCCTAGTTGTGGATTTGTGAGATGAGATAATAATTTCATGCACAGAGAATGAAATATTAGGAAGCCAGGCTAAGGTTGGAAGTGGAGCAACCAAGCTGTGAGCTGGAGCGTTTGAAGGGATCGATGCAGTCTGCCCAATTGATGAATCAGTAGATCTGGAATAAGATCCAGAATCCAAGGCTGCTCGACAAGGTAATGATGCAGGAAAGGGAACCATATCTGTCGAGGCCAGTAAGGGGCAATGAGGATCATTGTGCAACCCAACACAGTTGCTCTCTGTATGAGTTTGGGTATTAGGGGAAATGGAGGGAAAGCGTAAAGAAGTCCCTGAGGCCAAACGTGGGCTAGAGCATCTCTGGGGGAGTGGCCGGGAAGCGAAAGAAGGGAAAAGAAATTGCTGCACTTGCTGTTGAAGGGTGTGGCAAATAGGTTGCAGCAAGGTTGCCCCCATTTGCGAAAGATCTGTTCCGCAATTATCTGATTCAGAGACCACTCGTGAGGCATGAGAATTGCTCTGCTGAGCCTGTCTGCTATGACATTGGACCTCTCAGGGATGTGCTTTGCGATCAGAAAATGTTGGGAAGAGATCGCCCACTGCCAAAGTCTGAGTGCTTCTCGACATGGAGGGTAGGACCTGGTTCCGCCCTGCTTGTTGATGTACCACACCACTGATATATTGTCTGTTTGAATTGCAATTGTCCCGAGAGGGAGAGAGTCCTGAAGGGCTTGCAAAGCTAAAAGCATGGCTCTCATTTCCAAGGCATTTATATGCAAATGGTACTCGTGAGGCTGCCAGGTGCCTTGGACTGTCCTGCCCTGATAATGCCCCCCCCCCCTATCAGGGAAGCGTCCGTGGTCACTATGGCGACTGGAGAAGGGAGATCATCCACCAAGCGAGGTGCTTCTTGCATGCTTCTGTGATCATAATCTTGTGAGACATGGGAAGCTGTTGGAAGGACCACTGTGTGAATAGGAGCCACTGGAGAATTCTCACGTGAAAGCGGGCTAGGGGAACAAGAAGAATTGCTGATGCTATGGAACCCAGTGTTTGAAGAACAAACTTGACTTGAATCCTGTTGCATGTTAATAAAATCTGCACTTGCTGGCGAATTAATGATACCCTGTCTGGTGAAAGACTCGCAAACATGTTCCTTGTATTTAAATTTGCGCCTATGTATGTGATATGCTGATAGGGCAACAATGCAGATTTTTTGAAATTTATAGTGATGCCTAGCCTGGAGCAAGTTTTGATAGTGTAGTCTCTGGCTTGTAGGAGGCGATGCCTGGTGGTAGCAGTGAGGAGCCAGTCGTCTAGATATGGAAATACCTGGAATCCCTGACGTCTCATGCCATGCATTTGGTGAACACCCTGGGGGCTGTGGTGAGACCAAAGGGCAGAGCTCTGAACTGATAATGACTGGCTCCCAGCCGGAAGTGAAGGAATCTTATGGAGTGCCTGTCCATTTTGATGTGTTAGCACGCATCCTGTTGGCCAACAAAATAAATAAATAATTAAATAAATGCATTCCTTGAATGAGACGAAGGCATGCGTTACACATCCCGTACGGCTGTATCTGCCCTTTCATAGATTACAGCTGCAGCGGCTATGCTTTTCAGCCAAATTGCACTACGGCAAAGTGCTGTTGCAGCCGTTTGGTTTCAGTGATGTAGCTCGCAGGGAAATGACTTGCGAGCTACACGCCGGAATCCCTAAAAACCAATGGCCTACTTTCAATACAAAGAAAAAGTACAGGAAGAAGAAAAATAAGAAATACCTTCTCAAACCAATTTTTTTTTCTGTGATAATAATGGCAAGATAAGTACAAATGACTCTGAACATGAATGCCCAAGGGCACAGCAACTGGGAGACGACCAAAATAATAAAAAAAAAATTCCACACGCCTCTTAACATCTTGGCTCTAAAGAAAATATTACAAGACAAAGGACAGGTACCCAAGTGACATCTGTCAAATGCATGTCACATTATCAGAGACAGAATAATACACATCTGACATTTGTCAAATGCATGTCACATTATCAGAGACAGAATAATACACATTCAGCAAATGAAGGGAATATATTTTTAATACACTGCTTATTCCAAAGTCAATGAAGCACAGGGTAGATCAAATGAATACATACATGCAGTCCAGTCATAAAATCTGCAGATTTTCATAACTTTCTTAAACAAAATAGAAAAAGATAAGGATCACAGGTTGGTGGTATCCTCATTCCGTGCATCACACAATTTAAGAGTATAGATGGAAAACTACCATGTTAGTACACTAAAGAATTAAATTAATGGTTCTGACCAGTACACGTTTGTCATATTAAGAACCAAAAGATTATATGCATCAAACTACAGCAAATAATATGAAAGAAAACACCTTCCTCCGTCTCCCAACTCAGCTCTGCCAGCAATACTGAGTCACAATACAAAATGAGTGACTACAGCTCCACAAAAGTTACAAACCCAAAAGTGAAAGAAACTTTAATTACCTTAAAATTTAAAACTCTACATTTTAGGTGACTAACACAACTAGGAAGGAAAATCAGGAACATGGCAACTCTCCTTTTGTGATATTAATTCAAGCAAACACACAAGCTATCTGTTTGACTTCATAATACCACTACCACTGGTCTTTGCTATGCAAATCACAAAATGCATTTTTTATAAGTCCACTCCTTCCAAAATTAAATTGTGAAGGGGGTTCCAAAAATAGGTTATCCATTCCTGCCCCACCACAACCAAAAATTTAAACAGTCATATTTTATGTTTTGGAAAACTTGAGAAATCTCAATCCTACACCATACATTTTCCTTCATAACTAATTACTGAAATCCAAAGTCTTTGCAAATACCACTCTATTTCCAGAGCTCTGAAAGCAGCTCACACAACCAGAAAACTGTCAAGTTCCAATCTGTGCTTGAAGGCATCATCAACAGGAAGGGGAAACAGCTGGATACATGCAGTATAACCTATGTTATCTTAGAAAATAAATATGCATGGGGTGTTAGAAAATAGATGTGCAAAACCTTCCATAAACAGACACAAGTGGGGTGACCACACCTTCTCTGTAAATGCATCAAGTACCTGTTCCCTTCCAAGTTTATCTAAGCTGCCTCCAAACATCTTTTCTTAGACTTTTCAGTCTGCTGGTAAATGAAAGGAAGAAGATAAGGTCCTGATGGCTGAATGCCTACTCAATACCTTGGCAGCCTCTTGAACCACTGCTTACCTCCACAAAATATGCTTCTTCTGACCTTCCTCCACATCTCTCCTTAACAATCAGCAAAAAATGTCCTTCCAGAGTCCCAGGCCTTTCCACAGCTTAATTTCTGACTGTTATCACAAATCCCAAACTGACAATGTCACCACCAATGATGACTTAAAATCTGGAAGACCATGGCATCATTATGCACCAGACCTTACAAAGTCTTACCACAAGAGATCAACTTCAACATCAAAGATCCTTAAGAGCACACAATATGCTTGAAGAGAACAAATCCTGCTATATTAAGTACCTACAACCACTTAGAAAAACAGTCATCCTAAACGCCAAGGTTAATTGCTCTAGATGTAGCCCCCAACTGCTTTCAACGCTCTGCTTCCTTGTTTCTTCCACAAACTTCATAACAAAGACCTCTACAATTTGCCTAATGAATGTACCCACTTTAAGACCCAGGCACCCAAGACATATGGCTTGCCAGTCAAAAGGAAAACAAATGTAAATAAGGTCCAGTGGAATAAAGGTAGTGGCCACAACTTCTGATTTCACTATATTAGTTCTACATCCAGCAACAGCTTTGAATACCCCTAGAAGAACCCATAAAAGATGAATAAAACTCTCAGGAAAACTGAAGAAAACACTCTGGAAAACAAAAAAAAATTAATGGAACTATACCAGTCCTGAAATGTAACAACCACTCTTATCCACCACGGAAGCTCCTTAATATACCTCTCCAAAAGCATCAGTCCTGCTACCAAGAAGGTCAAATACCTGTAAATCCAGGAACAAATAAATTAGACACAGCTGATCAAAGTTTTCTTAGCATCTAATCCCACAAAGAAAGTTGGAACTCTCTTGACAATTCTCTCTATGCCAGCAACACTACATGACTCACCCAATCTATGCACACCTCTCAACTATAAACCCAGTGACCGTTCTTGAGTAACTTGCCAGGTGGCCCAGATCCCCACATACATCATGCAGTCTGCATTGAAAAGTACTATGATCTACATGATCCCCATCACATCTTTGGGTTTACGTAGTTTAAATACCACAAATGGTGCAGCCAGCTTACATCAGATTAATACCCTCCTCTCTTCCTCAGGCTTCTTGAATACTGCCAGGAGTTACAAGTAAAGGCTCCTTTCCATATGTTTACAGATTTTCACTGGTAGCCTGTCTAACCCAGATGCACTTCAGCTTTTCCTAGCAGCACCATAAACTATTACGTTTGGAAGAGTTAAGGTGTTAAAAAAAAATTACACCCTAACAGGCACATCACCTAGAGGGAGGCTCATACATTATTTGTGAGTAATTGTAAAACCATTGTAAAACTTCATTCTGCTATTAAATTTTCTCTGACCCTACCTTCTTTATGCTCACATTGTATTGAGCCAATTTATCCTCAAGCCAAAAGCTAAATTTCTAAGCAGACATGGAGCCAGAGGTACTTGGCTTTAATGAAGCTGCTCAAAATAAACATCATTTTTATTTTGCAATAAATCCTGCACTTGTCTCTTCTTCATCTACATTTATGCAGTTCTAACAATCACGGTCTCTCCTGTTTATCACACAGTGTAGTCTTCCATTGTCTAACCAAACGAGCAGTGACTCCTCAAAAAGTTCAGGTGACCTTTCAATTCATCCACCATAATCAAGGGGGGGGGGCATCCTGCTAGACTGTACTGTTTTAAGTTTCCTCAGATGAGGAGACAGCTTCCCTAGCTATGAGTCACTTCAGATGTAACAGGGGTTTCTCCCAACGGGCAATGTTATCAAATATAGGTGAGTGGCCTGACAACCAGGCTCATAAAACTTAACCACCCTTCCATCTGTCTTGTGAAAGTTTAAAAAATAGAATGTGTTACTCCTGGTATAAATATTTGAAATGTGGGATTAATATGTGTAAAGCAACTGGTGCTTTTTTTAAAATCCAGTTCCCCCATTAGTCAGAATATCCCTGGCAACATGTTAGACAAAGCAGGCAACCTGGGTTGTAGTTGTAGTAATATTATATGGGACTGTCAGACAGCTGAAATATCCCCAAAAGATTTCCTTTAACCCACCTGAAAAAAAACTAACTACACAGTTAGTGCAAAGAATTAAGGATATGAGCCATTAATGATCTTTTTAATGTGGTCCACAGTTTGACTCCTTCAGCATCCATTTGCCGACTATGTGACTGTAGACAAGTCACTTAATCAGACAGTTTTCCCAGGCAAAATCAGAAAAAGGTCCACATGGATGAGTGCTCTACTCTGGTTGACAAACACACACACACACACACACACACACACACACACACACACACACACACACACACACACACACTTGATGTATTGCAAATGTCTTTGCATAAAAGAAGGTGGGAGGAAAAGGACAGCAACAAGACACCAGAGGCTTCTTCACAGCTAATAACATACCCTGCGTCATCCCAGTGCACTGTGTCCATCTCATACCATACCACAGGTCAAGTGGACATCACAATTAACATGTATGTACATCAAGGAATGATTAACATGTACAAACAAGAAACAATTAACAATAGTTACTTCAGTCTACTGAGGGAAGAGCAACTCATATAACTAACAGTTCGCAAGACTAGTTTACCTCATTAAATTACTCCTATTATTAAATCAAGACTAGGGCTACAGATAAAAAGCCTTCTTACAACAATCTGAAAATAGTATGCAAGAACTTGACTATTCCAATGTACCACTCTGAGATACAGAGTTCACATGTCTATAAAACAGAGCCTCTGCTGCAAGTTTAACACTCCTTTTGTGCTTCTGAGCTCACATCACCTCAATAAGCCCATCTCCTTATTCTGAAAGTCATTTTTACCTGCAGCTGTTTTGGGAGGCATTTACATCTACTGATATTCCTTTATCAGCTGTGTGTACTCCTCCAACAAACACCTAAACAAGTAGAATAATCCAATCTAAACACAGTCACGAGTAGTTTTTAATCCACAGTACACGTCGAAGGATGCACCAAGTCCCTGCAGAAAAAACATTCAAAAGTCTAATTCAAAGTTCTGTACCACACTGTCATAGCAGCCCGCTGAGTGACCAAAACTTACTCTTAGTACAATATAATCCTCCCAAATGTTTTTTACAGACCAAGGTTCTTTACAGGCTGCCTGCTTGGCAGGAGTGCTAGATAAACACAAATTGTGACTTATCTTCCAGCTAGGGCAATCTCCATCTCATAAGTGTCACACAAAAGGCACACTCACTTAGAGTCCTCCATTGCAGAGTCTGAAACTTACAACATGAACCAAACCTTAGCATTTACAACCTGCAGTCAGGGAGGACAACAAGTGCTTCTTTTCAACTGTTTTTGCTTCAATGTCAACACCAACTTCATCTTTTCAACTGTTCCATGGACAGGCTCAAGCAGTCATGGTCAAAGGTAACCGTAGTCCCACTGTAGTATAAAGGACATGCCATCCACAATTTCCACAGACCTTGCTCCTTTTCGTTGTATGATAAGAATTTCAAAATCAATGGACAAAGACACCCACATGGAATGGTCAGTTTTACCACCAGTGAGCAATGGCCCTTCTCAATTTGTACGCCACCCCCAAGGTTACTGTCTAATACATCTGTTTAACCAGTTCTATAAAAAAAGCAATATTTTCTTTTCAACTTTTCCTCACAAAAAATTTATCTGCTACCAACAGTTTTGTAAATATTCGACCTTTAACAAGAAAAATTTTACCCATTTCCCTAAATGCTCACTTTATAGGTCCAACTCTTGCACCCAGAGAAGATAATCATTTGGTTTTGCTTCAGGTTGCAAAATTTTAACATTACGAGAAACTATTTATCGAGAGAGGTCTTTATACTGCTGGCAGATGATCTTAAAATCTAATACAACCTGCACAATTTTAGTTTTACTTATTTTAATTAAGAGCTGATGCCATTTGTCTTCCCTCAATGTTGATGCAGAAATTTACCTGGTTAAACACAACACAGCTGTGCTGCACTAGGTTAATTTATTGTTTGGACTTTTTTTTTAAGAATGTTGCAATTCATCTGCTCCCTAAACCTTTTCTCTTACTTCTGGCTGTACAGAAATATCAAAAATGAGTAGGGTGCAGAAGACCAATGTTTGATTAGCGGCACAGGTGCTGGAGAATAAGAGTGAGTGGCCAACATCAGCTCATGCATCCTGGGGAGAAGAAGACACTCCAAGCTTCTTGTAATAGCAGTGTTAAGAGCCTAGTGAACTCTGTGCTGCACACAGTATACTACTTGGCTGGGATATTCTACATGCACGTCTCACAGGCATCAATTGTGGAGCTTGCAAGGCTGCTGTGAAGAGGTAAAGATTAGGGCATACTCTTCAGCCACTGTATGACACTGCACCAGTGTACTCAATCTCACTGGCCCTAGACATATATTGAGTTGACCGTGGAGGAGGCTGAAGCAAGTCTGGTAGACCCAGTAAATGAAGAGAGTAGCTGGTGGCAGCTGATCAATTGTGGGAAGCAAATAAATGAGTAGGGTGAAATTTTCCTTATGAGCTTACTTTTTAATAAAACTGAAGCAACAGGTGATATGGAGTCTCAGAAAGATGCTGCTGATCTCCTCACCATACCAAAAGTTCACAAATGCAGTCATTTTACATAAAACTTAAGGATTTTGGTGCAAACATTTCAACAATAATTTGACATTTTAATTAGTCTAAAATACAGCAAATCACAAAAAATAATTCCAAATGACTGAAAGAAAAAAGACCCCTTAATACCAAATGTAGACATAACAACACACCCCTCTTTCAAGGCTAATGTACAGTAATATCCATTAAACTGATTAGAATTTGTCTGGCGTTTAGTGGAAACAATGAGCTCTTTCTTGTAGTCAAGGGTACAGGGTTTGATTCCTTCCACCTCCATCTGCCTACTCTGTAACTCAGAGTATTTCCCTTAACCAAACAGTATTCCTTGGTCATCTCTGAAAAGGAGAACTTGTGTCCAGTGGACTTACCCAGTGAACAACTGAATGAAAAAAAAAAAAAAAATCTCATCCCAAATTATGGCAATATGACAGTACGAGACATCCAATGGTAAATAAAACATGAATCCACAATTCAGTTTAATAGAATTTTTAATTATTTTTGGTTCAGCAGAGTTACATCGAGACAATAATGAATAATGTTCGCAAACAGAAAAAAGTCAACCTAGAAACAAATGATTACCAAAACAAGAACATCCATCAATTGCCTGCGTTTACTTCTGAAAATAAAAATTACATTTCATGTTAGTGTCTAATTATTGTTCATGACAGCATGTGTTCAATGAACATACCACATAAACTATTCAAATCTCTTTTTAATGTCAAATAAGAACTAGTAAATATGCATACCTTAACATCCCAATTCACCATTTTGTGTCCAGTAAGTCTGCCATCATATAAATGACTTGGAGAAAGATCAAGGCAAATGTGGTCTCTGCATGCCTAAAATTTGAAAAGAGGGAGTACAGTAAATGCTAAAAATAACTCATGTATAAAAACTCCAGTATAAACGTAAGTAGCCTCAGACCTGGATTTAAACTTGTTTCTTAAAGCTTTAATAATGAGCCATACACATTATATAACAAAATACTACAAAATATATTCACCCCTTCAGTAGGTGTATACATACATACAAATATAGGAACATACAAACACATATGCATGCATATGTATGTGTGTGTGTATATATATATATATATATATATATATATATATATATATATATATATATATATATATATACACACACATATATATATATATATATATATATATATACACACACACACACACATATATATATATATATATATATATACACACACACACACACACACACACAAAGATACACACACACACACATGTATGTAAATATAAGTAATTTCTCGCCTTTACTTCACTCAGCCCTCACAAGGCCAATCATTGGTAAAATGCTCCCTTTGACACTTGCCACATGTAACAACTGCAATGCCCACAGAAAAACCTTAGTGAAAGGATACAAGGCCTAAATAGCATGTCCTACATGGACTGCCTTAAAGCCCTGTCACTATACTTAGTATCCCACAGACTGCTAAGGGGGTGACCTGTGTCTGGCATACAAGTCATCCTTCGACTCAGTACTGATAAGCTTACTACACATAAGCAAGTCAAATGGCATCAGAAATACTCAGTCTAGGGATCTAAATCTCTTCTCAAACATCAACAGAATGGTTTGGAGGGAAAGGTATATCTCGCAGAAGATACCACTGCTCTGGAACAGACTCCCCATCCACATAAAACAAAGCTGATCCCTGTCCATATTCAAGCACAACTTGGATCTACGGATGGGTAACAGAACATTTACCCCAGAATTGCCCCATGCACTACTAATTGACAAAGACAAGTCCTAAATACTTTATCCTACAAATGGGTCCCTTAAATTATCTATGGTATGACCCCAGTTATTCTCACTAAGGATTACATATAATTATCAGACGTGTGATGGGTAAGTCCAATCTAAACCAAATGGGGTACGTTAATTCAAGCACCAAGAGAAGCCTTGACGAGTGGATGGATAACAGAAAGTACACCCTTGGGATCACTTCATTGGCTCTGCTTGACAGAGGCTCAGTTAATTAATCAATGGGGCGGCGAAAGCCGACACACTCTGGCTAGGCTTATAAATGCCCTCGGGCAGATAGTCTAGTACCTACCTATGAACCTAAAAGAGAAACCGGCTAGGCTTAAAATGTCTTGCAAGGGCAGCTAGCCTACTGCTTAACTATAAACAGCATTAACATTGCAGTTGAAGATTGTAGAACACAGGACTCATTAAAGGTTTTTAAACAAGGACCAGCAGTATAATAATTTGTGCTAAAAAGTTGAAACACAGAAAGAACAACCAGAAGGAAAAGAAAAAGGCCAACTGTGTAACAAGAGTATAAAAATCCACTGAAATCATTGCATGTCTTATCTACAAAGTCAGATAAAATGGTGTGTCACATTTAGCACAGTAAATTAGAAGTGTAGTGAAATAATAAAGTCCTCCACCAAATAAATATGATTATGTGTAAGGATAAAAATTAGGTTAATACTTTTTTAAAAACAACAGTGTCTGATGTATGCAAGAAAAGAGTCCTTAAGGAATGAAATGCAACATCAAATGCACTACCTTGAAAATAAAATACACCTTTAGATAAACTACTACAATAGGGTAAAACATACATGAGAAAAACAATGTCATATTTGTAACAGCCTGCAGACACAGAAATAAGAGGCAAACAAAAAATTCAGACAAATACAGCTGGTTAAATAACACTGATTCAGAATGGTTCAAAACAATGATCAATAAAAGCAAGTACAAGAAGAAATACAGAGAGAGAAGATGCATAAATCATTAATTCTGCAACAGGTAATTTGTCAGTCTTAACCCACATCAAGTGATGAAAGAAAAGGCTATACTGAAAAGGCACAAAGTGTTAGAGAAAAAATAAAACACAAACATATGAAAGAGCTGCTTGCATGAAGTGCAGCAACACAAAAACAAATCATGGTAAACAAATAACAAGAAACTAGAACTGCTTTATGCAAGTACAAATAGAAGAAAACATGTAATACAGTAACCACAGACCACAATTAAGAGAGGTAACTGAAAAAAAAAGAGCTGTCAAGACAACCAATTAAACTCTAAGTGTCAAGCATTCAATAAAAGAGACAAAATGCTCACGGTAAATGAAATTAAAAAAAAAGTGCTATTAACCTTAATGTTACACACAACGTTTAGCCAACATTTAAAGGTCAGGATGAAAAAGTAATGCATTTCAACTTGAAAGATAATAGAAACAACTCACTTGAAAAGCAAGAAAGATCTTAAGCCCATAGGTCATACCACCATACTGGTCATAGCGGACTCCATAGTGAGACACACAACATTCACCTAGCTAAGCAGGGAGAGGAGTCACGGTCAGCTGCCTATCAAGGGATAAGATCCATCATGTCACTCATGCATTCAGGTCATGGGTTTTATCTAAGACATACCTCCCTGGACTATATGAAGACAGACATTATGGATCTCTTGAACTGTGTCCCAGGCTGGTATGAGCCACCTACTGAGGGCATTCTACCTTCACCAAGGATGATGCCACAAAATGAACAGAAGATGATCAACTTTAAGAACTGGCTTAGCTACTGGTGTCATTCCAAGAAGGTGGAATATTTGTCAGCATGGAAGGACATGGTCAGCAGACCATGTTGCTTTGCCAAGAATGGTCTTCCCTTGTACCTTCTAGGCTTTTGAATATTAGCTAAAACATTATCTTCCCCTATAGTGTCTGTTTTAAGCAATGCCTTGCTGACAAACCTTCCAACATAGCAAAATAATTAAAAAGGGATCAAAAGGTGTTACTGCTCATTGCCATGAGATTTAACAGGAAATTCCACTCCTTGCAAGCTCTCCTCATCCTGGAGAATGAAGACATGCATAGAATTACCAAGACATGTAGAGGTAGCTACAAGCTCTGGCTGAATGACCTTTAGGCTTGTGTAGAAGAGTCATGCCTTTCAATGCATATGCACAATCTGACAACCACATGGATAAAGTTACTTTAGAGACAGGAAAGGCCAGCCTGGATTTTGAAAAATGAGACTAAACTGGCTAGATTTCCTGAAAGACTGTACGGCCCTGATAAAATCTTAGTTGCCTATGCCCATCCAAACAATGCAAAAGGTATTCACCCTTACTGGAGAAATTAGGAAAAATTACAGGAAGATGACTGGAGCTGTTAAGGTTATTCCCGGAAGCTACCTTAGGTAAAAAGGAGGGGTTTGTAATGAAGATAAACCCTATCCTTATGAAACAATAAGTAAGGAGGGGAAGAATCAAGTGCTTGCAATTCTGAAACCTGTTTGGCAGTGGTAATTGCCATTAAAAACAAGTTTTCCAAGACAACAGCTTCAAATCCAAGGACGCTGAAGTTTCAAAAGGAGGGCCAGTTAAAACCTGAAGAACAACAGGTAGATCCCAGGGAGGGACTTCATCACATACTGGAAGATAAAGAAAAGTATCTCTGAGAAAAGCCTTGGAAATCTTGACAGAAGCCAAGGACATACTATCTGTACTGATATGAAAGCTCAAAATGGCCACTAACTGTACTTTGATAGTACAGAAGCTACAGCCTGAGCTGAACAACTCAGCCAGAAAGTCCAAGATTGAATTCAAGGGGGTAGAGCACAGGTCAAGTCCCTGAGTCTCTACCCACAAAACAAATCTCTTCCATTTACTAATGTACACTTTTCTAGTAGATTATTTCTGAGAAGAGGACAATATAGGAACCACCGCCTGTGAAAGCTTGGGATTCCTGACCATCAAAAGAACTGGAGGAACCATACGGTCAACTTGAGGGACTGAAGACTGGCGGGATCCAGCTGGGCTGCATGACAGATGAGATCTGGAATGGGATCCAGCACCCAAACAGCGTGCTTCTGAAGAGGCCAAAGGAAGGGAAACCACACCCGGTAAGGCTAAAAGGGAGTGATGAGGATCACTGAAGCTCTGCAATGGGCTGTTTTCTGAAGAAACTTCACTATCACGGGAACCAAAGGATAAACATAAAAGAGAATCAGGGGCCAAGCAAGAATCAGAGCATCACTGGGGGCCTGCCCTAAAGGGGAACAATGCCACAATAGTTGCTGAAACTTGGTGTTACACACATACATACATACATACAAATATTTCAAACATGGGCATTAATGCCCTTCTAGCTTGCCAATATATCAAAACACTTGTTCCCATATGTGTCCAGACTGTTCTTAAAAATATCTAAATAAGTACTTGCTTTAATGTAATTTGGTAGTCTGTTCCATGCATCAGCTATCTTGTCAGAGAACCAATTAGTACAGTTCTCATTCCTACAGAATCTTCTATATAGGTCATCTGATTATTCTCTAGTACTTTTTGATAACCCCAAACATTCCCAGTGGCAGTTTTCTCTAAATGCCCTATGTACCTGAATAAGATCTCCTCTTAGATATCTGTAAGAGACACTATACAAGTTCAGATATTTTTGTCTTTCATAATAACTTAAATTTTCAAATCCATGGATGTTCTTCGTACTCTTTCCAGTTTATTCATGCTTGTTTTCTTATAGGGTTTCCATATTGTTATTCCATACTCAAGTTTCGGTCTAATGTAACTAACAAACATTGACTTCATCATTTTTGATTTCCTAGACTTTATAAATCTTTTTATACAACCTATAGTTTTACAACTATCATTAACCAACTGGTTGATATGATTAGAAAAACTCATAGCTGAATCTACCCATATACCCAGGTCCTTAAATGAGTCTACCGTTTCAATCACTATGTGCTGTACTAAATATTCACCTTTCAATTTATGTCTCCCAAATCTCATATGCATAGTTTTTGATGTATTTATCTGCATATTATTCTCCTGTGCTGAAATGGTCAATTTAGTCAAGTTATTTTGCAGACATACCTTATCTCTAACGCATGTAATCAGTTTACCTAATTTCAGGTTGTTTGCATATAGACTGTAAAACACCTCAGATGAAAACGTTAGGTCTAAAAGATACAATCTAAACAAGAAAGGGCCTAGGACAGAGCCCTGTGGGACACCCTGACTGTAACCAAGTATTTCACTTGCCCAGTTACTGTATGATACTTGCCATGTCTTACTTGTAAGCCATGCAGCTATCCATCTTATCAAGAGTACATCAATACCTAGTTGTACTAATTTATTGATCAGTGTTTTGTGTATGACCCTGTCAAATGCTGAAGTTAAATCTATATAAATTACATCACAACACAATTTTTCATTCATAACTGTTATATTGTTATAGAACATCATGTTACAGGTGGTAATAGATCTATTTTCAACATATGCATGCTGATACATGGTTTCAAGTCCCAATCTATACAAGTTCTCACAATAACTTGTCCAGTTATTACCTTCTCCATTATTTTTCCACAACATGAAAGTAGACTTAAGGATCCCCCCTCACCCCCTAAAGGGCCCACATCTATACAGGAAGAATGCAGAGTCCCTGTAATCACAGCTACACAGGTAAAAGCTGCACACTCTAAAGCAAAAAACACAGCATCCATGGGTCTGGACAACATACCAGGCTGCGTTTTACACGAACTTCAGAACGAACTGGCTCCCCACTTAAGCACCATGTTCAATAATAGCCGCGCATCAGGCTTTAGGCCCACTGAATAGCGCAGAGCAACAGTTAGCCCACTCCACAAAGGGGGAGCCACCACTGATCCCAGGAACTATCGACCTATTAGCCTGATGAGCCTGGTCTGCAAGGCCATGGAATGTATCATCATGGAACTCATAAACAAAGACATTGGTAACCTCCAAACTCTGGATCCCACCCAGTTCGGGTTTGTGAAAGACAGATCATGCCTCCTGAACCTGATCAACTTCTTTGAGGCAGTCACCAAAGCCGTAGATGAGGGTAAGGTGGTTCACACAGCATATCTTGACCTTGCCAAGGCTTTCAACACCATCCATCATTCTGGAATTATAGCTAAACTCACTAAACTAGGTATTAATCCCTACATCACAAGATGGGTTGCCAACTGGCTCACTGACAGAACCCACACTGTAAAAGTTGCAGACTCCAAATCTGACCTCAAAGCAGTGACAAGTAGAGTACCACAGGGTTCCGTCCTGGGACCTCTCCTGTTTGGTATCTACTTCTCTGAAGTACAGGCTAATACAGAAGGCCTCTGACTAACGAAGGAGCCATAGTCAAGTCCCCAAATGATGTGTACATCCTACAGAAAGGCCTCGCTGAGACAGATGCCTGGTGTCAGAGCCATGGCCTCAAGCTCAATGCCAAAAAGTGCAGTGTCATCCCCTTTGGTAAAAACTCTGTACCCATGAACTACCACATAGGCAGCAATCTACTTAACACCGAATGTGTGATAAGAGACCTTGGGACCCAGGTGGACAGTAGTCTCTCCTTTGATAGTCACATCGCCACAGTAGTCAGGAAGTCCTTCTACGTGGCACACCTCATCATAAAAGGGTTTGCATCCAAGAAAAAAGAGGTCATTGTTCCCCTCTACTCGACACTCATTAGATCCATTATAGAGTACAATGCCCCTTTTGGAATGTACCTCACAAAACATCTGCAGCAGCTGGAAAGGCCACAGAAGTACCTTACAAAGAGGATTACTGGCCTCAAACAAATGCCCTACACTGACCGCCTCAAAAAACTCCAGCTTTACTCCGTAGCATATCGCCTACTCTGAGGAGATCTCTGCCTAACATATAAAGCTATGTCAAACCCAGAGCTGTTGGACATGCTACACCTAAAGAAATCCCAATCCCTCCGAGCTACATGCTCTAGGGACCTAAACCTTGTCACCACAATAAACAGGACATGCTGGAGGGATAGATTCCTGTCCCAGAGACTTCCCATACTCTGGAACAGGCTACCCATCTATGTCAAGCAAAGTCCTTCATTAGCACTCTTCAAGAAAAATCTTGATGAGTGGATGGGAAATAGGAAATACACCCTGGGGATCACTTCTGTGTCTCTCCTCGACAGTGGCACAGGAAAATAACTTTCTTGGGTGGCGTAGGCCAGGGAACCTTGTTGGCTAGGCTTACGTAGGCCCTTGGGCCGATAGCCTAGTACCTACCTATGAACCTGGGTTTGTCCTACCCCCCTTTCCCTTAAAGACATGCTTAATAATCGCATGTCTCCAAACTTGAGGTATTCTCCCCACATTTATATGACCTAGTGAATAATAGATATAATGGTACCATGAAGTTCTTGCTGAAGTGTTTTTAGGTCATTGTTACTATTTCCGTGTCCTCCTTGTGCTTTGTTTGGATCCAATTTGCACAGTTCTTTTTCAATATAATCTAATTTGATTCCAGTAACTGGGGTTTCCTGGATGTCACTCAGATAACTTATCACCCCTTTTGTGTAGCCAAACTGTTTTGCATAAGATTTTGTAAATATAAATGTAATCTGTTCTGTCTTAGAATAAATTTTAGAATCTGTACAGCTCATCAATTTGTGTGTCTTTACTCCTTTGACATCTTATTATGCATCTATAAAAGGTTTCCTATTTGCTCAATATCTTTATATACATTTTCTTCAATTTTTTTCTTGACCTTGTCTCTCACTATGCTTAATCTGTTTGCCCAGCTTGTTAATTTCAGTTTTTAAAGTTGTTTTTCGACCTCTCTTCCATTTCTTATATTTTTTTGTCTCTCAACTTAATCAGATATCTTGTACTTATGAAAATATATCCCCCTGATGTTGTATGACTAGATCCTGATGTTAAACATTTTTTTTTTTAATTTTTGTCACTCAAGTTTTTCTTTCAAAACTTTCCACATTCCATCTGCAGTTTTTTCCACTGAACACCTCACTCCAGTTAGTTTTACATAGTGACAGTTTTGCTTCCATATGATCTGTAATTAACCTTCTGTGCATCGGTTTAGATTTCAGTTTGGCAGAGTTATCTAACAACAAATAACCTTTATAACCCCATGATCACTGCACATCAATGGTGGTAAAACTTAACTTGAAAAGTAATTTCTTTAGGAACACAAACAATGTCTAGTATGTTCTGTTCCCTGGTAGTTTTTTTTACAGTCTGAAGCAATTATTACTGAATATACATTGTGAATTATTTCCTTCAGTACATTGTTGAATTAATATTATTCCAGTCTGTTTCTGGAAAATGTAAGTCCCCAGCTAATATTATTTTTCCCTCCTGTGTTTTGTGCATGAAATGTATGAATTCCTCTAGGTCATCTGTACTTGAATTTGGTGGTCTACACACTCCAGCAATCGTTATATGTTCCAAGGTTGTCTTTACTGTCACAATTACAATTACACAGTCTATAGTACTGGTGTTATCATTTGAATATGTAATAATCACAGATGTCATAACTATCTTTAATCCCTATCACACCACCTGTTGGATGGGGATGCAAATGGAGTACCCCAGTGCTAAAAAATCTGAGCTGCCACATTCTGATTTAGGGACCACTCATGAGGGAATAAGATGCTCCTGCTGAAGCTGTCAGACAGAATGCTGGGACTTCCCAGGGATGTGTGTTGGCACCAGAATCCACTGAGAGGGGATCACCCACTGCCAAAGTAATATGGACTGCACTGTGACCATACAGAACTTGCTCTTTTTGATGAACTGATTTAGCTTGCTTGGATCCAAGATTGGTCTGAGGTCCTTTGGTTTTTTTTTTTTTGGTACTAAACAGTATCAACAGATTTTCTCTGGCAAAGCTGCTGTGAATCATGAACAGAAAAAAAGACATCCATTATGTTTATGCTCTCTGAAAGTGGCTGTTGAGCAAGCATCAAGTTAACAAATAAATACTTAAATTAGACAAATGAAAAAACAAAACTCAAATAAAAGCAACTGCAGGAGCACTTACAAGGACTTCTGGTGGAGGCCCGGGCAGAAAAGCTCCACAGAAATGTAAGCAAAATACAATAATTAGATAGTACAATAGTATACATATAACCCGTGGTAGTGGTGCTGCGGTAGCATTGTCGCCTCACAGTAAGAAACTGTCCGGTTCGATTCTCAGTTAGAGCGTCTTCTGTGTGGAGACATGTGTGAATGGGCGTACCTTCGTTGAAGGTTGTGCGTCAGGGATGGTAACTCGGCATGTAAAAATCAACTACCAATCATTAGTGGACCGGAGTTCTGCTGTGGCGACCCCTAACCGGGAAAAACCGAAAGACGCAAAACTAAACAGTATCTGGAAAAGACCCCAGAGCCTAAATGGTCTGGTGGTACTTCTTGACTCGATCTGAAAACAGCGTTTGGATCTCTGTCACTGTGTGTAGTCTCTGATGGGGTAGAACATCTGAGAAACATTTTGGGAGACATTTTGGAACTTCTACAAATGGAATTGCATAACCTCTGGATATGACTCTAAACACCCAGATATGTGTGGTGATGGTCTCCTAAGCTTTGGGATGGACAGGTAGATGATCCCAGTCTGCCTCCAGAAATTAGCAGTTGGGCAAGCTTTCAGGATCACTGAAAGGGCCTGCCAAAAAAGACATTGTGGAAGTTCCTGAGTTTGTGGACTGCCTCTGCCCATCTTGTGCATCTGTTATGATCCTGCCCTCAAGAGGAACCTTCCAGAGGAACATCCTGGGAAGGGAGCTGGGACATCTTGAAGAAGAGAAGCTTACCCCTCTTCTAATTACTAGAGAAGCATCACTTGGGTGGGGTAGAAAAGCAAACTCCGAAGGCGGACACAGTCTCTCCCTCTTATTCACTCTTCAACAATGTGTGTCAGGAATCAGCCAACCGGCACTTGCGAAATGCTTCTGCTTCGGGCACCGCGTTGCAAGAAAGTCTAAAGAAAATGGTGTCAGCTGCTTGTTTTATACCCCTGATGACCTGACGTCATGGAAGAGGAGACAGCAACAGACGCAGGATCCAAGACGTTGAAATTCAGGCCGACTGAGGGCAACCTGCCAGCAGATTACAAAAATGTAATGACTGCAACAGTGAAACATGAAGAACATCACTGGGGTGGGGAGGAAAAGCAAACTCCGAAGGCGGACACAGTCTCTACCTCTTATTTACTCTTCAACAATGTGTCTTTAACCTTGGGTCCAAACAAAGAATTGAGGAGCTCTCTTTAGAAATCTCCTTTTTGGTGGCTGCTGCCACAATGGCATCAATGTCCAGGCCCTTGTTCCAGTGAGGCCTGTTCTGGGGTGCAAGGGGCAAGAACTTTGTCTGGCTTCCTATGAATAGGTTCTGCTGTGGTTGGTTCCTTCCATGCCTTCATGGATACCAGATTTATGAGGGCATCCGGAGGGGGAACCACCCAAGGTGTAGATGTGCCTAGGCCAAAAACCTCCAGAAAAACTGATATCTCTAGAGAGGGAGCCTCGGTGGTCCAGCACCCATTGTGGTGAAGCAGTTCCAATAAATTTCCAAAAGAATCATCATCAGATGGGGACTTGAGGGAACCCTGTCCTTCCTTGAGGGGATTAATTTTGATGAGGGACTTCTTTGGATAATCCAAGTGTATCCTCTTGCTCTTTCAATTCCCTGAAATCTCCAGCTCTGACGAAGCTAAAGAAGAGGCAGGGAGAGGGGGGTAGCCAAGGGGGCAGTCTGGAGGGTAGTTGACACAGGCTGTTCAGGAACAGTCTGACGACTGCTCAGAGGAACAGATGAAAAGAGGGAGGGGTTGCCAGGTGGAGATATCCGACCATTCTCTCTAAAAGAAAACATCCTCTCCACAACGTTGAAGGGTGAATCCAAAGCAGACTTCTCAGATTTGAGGCTCCCAGAACCAGATGGTATTGAAGACAACCCTGAACCCAAGGGGGCAGCACCTAGACCAGACACTGAGATTGGAGATAAGCTGTCTAAAGCTGAAGCTCTGAGAGGGATGAATGACCCTAAAGCAAGAACTATTGGCCCTGACCCAGACAATCTAGCCTCAGTGCCGCCTGCCCAGAACAAGTCGAAGTCGAGGTTACCAAGGAACAGGGCAAACCCAAAGACTGCTGGTCTGTCAGTCCCAATCCGGAGGGTGGAAACTCTTCCAGTCCTGAAGACATCAGATCCAAATAGGCCAAGGGAGAAAATGGCCATACAAGCTAAGCCAAGCGTCTTACATGTATCTTTTTTTTTTTTTGGTGGCCTAGAGGTTATTTTTAGGGCTATATTTTAATGATTATATGTAAGCGACAGCATGGTTGGCCAAGCATTTACAAACTACCTTTGTCCATTAGAGGCATAGGTGCCAGACCAGGAGTAATTTCTGATTTCACATCTACTGGTCCAGTTTACTCTTGAATATGGTTAGGGAAGAGCTCTGCTTTACCTGGATGGGAAGCCTGTTCCAGAGAAGGGGGTATTCCCTGACACACCTACCTATCCCTCCAACAACTAATACTTATGCTGCAGGTAAGGTTTAAGTTTCTGGACTGGGTAACTTATCTGTTTTGCAGATATGCAAATGGTCTATCAGTGCAGGATCCATGGATGTCTTGTATGCCAGACATACAACATCCCTCAAGAATCTCTATGAGACAGAGTACAGGGGTAGAACTTTGAGATGATCTGCATAGGACATGTTGTTTATGGCTTGTATTCTTTTTATGAGGAACCTCTACGAACATTCCAGTTGTTGCATGTGCCTGGTCAGGTACATACTGAACAAGGAGTTGTACTCATTGATGGGTCTGATGAGGTCCAAATACAATGGAATGATGACATCCTTGAACCTGGATGTCATATTTCTGTTTATGAGTTGAGCATTAAAGAATGGTTTTCTTACTACCTCAGAAACATGTTGGCTGAAAGCCAGGTTGCTGTCTACATACGTCTCCAAATCCCTAACTACTGTGTCTACTCTAAGGGGTGAGTTGTAAATGAGGTAGTTTTCTTGGGGTATCCAACATTCTAAAGGGTACTCTTATGCAAGTTTTTTAAACTATGGCTCGGATGCCAGTGTCTTGGATGGATTCTATGATTGATCCTAGTTTGTAATCACCAGCAAACCTCAGCCAGAGGCCCTTAACACTGGCCTTGACTTCTAAGAAATGCCAAAAAGGAAAAGACCCAGCACAGAAACCTGAGGAACTCTGCTACTAATCAGTCTCTCTGTGGAAGTGGACTTGCACATCCTACCTTCTTGGGTCCTATAAGAGAGCTAGCTGGCTATCCTGCATGTAACGTAGGTGTTTATGCCCAATTCCATGAGTTTGTTTACAATGCCCAGGTGGGCTTTGTGTAAAATGCCTTATCTAGATTAAGGTAGGCATTATGCACTATTTTGCCATCATCCATTGCCTTGGTGACCTTCTCAAAAAGTCTACTAGATTGAGTAGGCATGACTTTCCCTTGACAAAACCGATTTGGGTTAGATCTAGTATTTGAAGGTTTCCTTTGTCGTTACTTATTTCCATAATTTTTTTTCATGACTTATGTGTCTGTAGTTTCCAGGATTCATAGATGGTCCACCTTTGAGCATAGGGATGACCAGTTCTCTATTCTTGTGGCATGAAGTCTGACTGCAGGCTATGGTTGAAAAGTGACTCTAGTGGTCGACAGGTCATGTTTCATGCTATTTAGAAAGTATCCTGGACTATTATTATGGCCCATCCATGTAGTGTTCTTGGCCTTGCACAGTGCATTTATGACTCTCTCCTTAGTAATAGTTGGGGGGTATATTTGATGGTATTTCTTAAGGAATATCCAGGGTGAGAACAGGGGTGGCGGGCTAAAAATGTAGATGAATTTGTCAGCTAGTAGTTTTGCTATATCTTCCTGTTCAATGTAGGTAGCTCCATTTACTATTAGTGCAGCACATTGTTCTGCACTGCCTTTGAGGTTGCAGACATAGCTAAAGAAAGCCTTACGGTTGTCCGTGGCCTGGGAGGCTCTTCTTACCTCAAATATATCTCTGGTAGACTAAATTTCCCCTCAGAATTGTTAGTTTAGATTGATGATGCTAAATCACAGGGCCCATGAAATGGCAGCTATCCAAGTTAAGCTAATCTAACCTGGGAGGCCTAGTGGCCACCACCAGAAACCAAAGAGATTATCTAGAGAGCAGTGCTAGGTTTCTATTGAAAATGAAGCCTTGCTTCTTGTTAGAAGTTCTGTATGAAAATATTTTGATCCCTTTCAAAATTTCTTAAACTGGTAGAAGGTTCAACAAATTTCAAAAAATTCACATTTAGTGAACAAGGTAAAGAAAAGCAGCTAGAGTGTTTTAGTATATGGTTAGCATACCACAACTCGTACAATAACACACTAAAATACTTTCTAATAAAACTGCTGAAAAAAGATTTGAGCAAATAAAGACAAATGTACAGTGCAAAGACTTTACTCACAGGAAGTCCAAGAATGGTAAAAGCTACAAAATAGTTTGTAAATGTAATAAGAAAAAGGTACAACTGTTTGATTGGTGAAGGTTAAAACCATAACGTTCCACCTGTGTTGCCCATTTTCATTCTTCCTTAACTGTTGGGTTTGAATCCTTTCCTCAGATCCGACTCGGCTGCTTCTTCCAACTCATGGAAATGTTAAACTCTCGAGCCCCCCCTTTACCCATAATGCCTTAGTCACCAAACCCACCACAAATCTTGTTTGCTGTCCCTTATGCCTGCAAAGCAGTAAGAAATAATGATATAACAAAATCTGGGATTTACAGCAAAGGAACAGCAGTTTCTGCAGCATCCTTCAATCTTTCCAAGAGTAAAGCAAGGAGGGGGTTATGGGAAGGAAGTTGAGGAAGAATGAAAATTGATAACACAGATGAAACGTTATGGTGAGTACATAACTTTTTTAACTGATGTTGTCATTTTCATTCATTCTTCAACTGTTGGGACAGAGTCCCCAGCTACCAAAATCCTAGAAGGATGCTAAGCAAGGATATTGCTGTGCACAGCTGAGAGCCAAAGGCTGCTTATCCCTAGAGACCATATCCAATTTGTAATGAGCAATAAAAGTATGAGGATTAGCCCAAGTTGCAGCCGCACAAATATCATCCAATAAGTTTCTAGACAAAAAAGCCGAATAAGTTGCTATAGATCTTGTGGAATGGCCTTTTGGTGGTTTTGGTAAATGCAATCACACTTTTTTGTTTACAAAGGTAATACAGTCAGTCAACCATTTAACTAAAGTCACTTTAGAAACTGATCTGCCAATTTTTGATTCCAAAAAGGAAACCATTTTTCTGATTTCCTGAAATTTGGTTCTGTGAAGATAGAAAAGCAATTGTCTGTGAAGGTGTAACATATACATTCTCCTCTGTCTGAGAAATTTGGAAAGAAAGCTGGAAGGTTGCTAACCTGATTTAATAATGGAGTCTGAAACCAGCTTAGAAAGGAAGCACTGATTCATAAAGATACTCTATCCTTATGAAAAATCAAATAAGGAGGTTTAGATGACAGGGCCCGTGTTCAGAAACTCTTCTGGCAGAAGTAGTAGTAACCAAGAAGATAGTTTTCCAAGTCACACATACCTCATCTGATGGTTCAAAAGGGGGCTGGTTAATGTCTGCAAAACAATGTTTAAATCCCAAGGAAGAGCAGGATCCTTTAAAGGAGGTCTAAGTACGTAAACACTCCCTGAGAAAGGCTTTACAAAGCATTGAGTAAGCTAAGGTTGAATTATTTACTCAGATATGAAAGTTGGAAATGGCTGCTAACTGTATCCTAATAGTTGAGGAGCTAGCACCTTAATTGAAAATTGTAGCTAAAAATTCAAGAATCTTATAAATCAGTGCTGAAAAGGAGTCTAAATTCTTTTCATGTGCCCAAATAATTAAAAGTTATGTTCTTACTATAACTAGGTATTTGTGCTGTCCATTTTCATTCTTCCTCAACATATGGGTTCGGATGCTATCCTCAGGTCTGACTCAGTCATTTATTTCAGACTTGGGCCCCAGCTCTCAAGCCCCTCCCTATACCCATAATGCTATGTTGTATCACCGAGCCCCAGATTGAGTTTGCTGCCCAATTCCCATAGTATAAACAGAGACAGAAGATGAAGAAAAAAGAAAGGGCTCAAACCTGGAATTGTAGGTTCCATTACAGTCCAAAAGGTCAATCCAGAAGTTTTGGATGGGGGATGGTTGGGAGGGAATTTGAGAAAGAATGAAAATGGACAACAAAGATACCTAGTAATGGTATGAACTTTTAAATTTGATGTTGTTCTTTTCATTCTTCCTCAAAGTATGGGACAGAGTCCCCAGCTACGTTGCTCATGGGTGGCCCTTGTGGAAGGATATTCTGAAGCACTGCTGAACCAAAGGATGCTCTATTTCTAGAAGTAATATCCAATTTACAATGAGAAACAACTGTATGGGCACTGGACCATGTAGCTGCAGCACAAATGTCATCAACAGATGTTCTGAAACAAAAAGCAGATGAGGTTGCCATGGATCCCATTGAGTGAGCCCCAGGAGGCCTAGGTAATGTTATACCTTTTTGTGAATAGATCAAAGAGATGCAGCCTGTTATCCATTTGGCTAGAGTGACTTTATACACTGGATAACCCAATTTTTTGAAGAAAAAGAAACAAAAACTGATCTGATTTTCCAGAATTGTTTAGTTCTATCAAGATAAAAATGTAATTCTCTGTGTACATCCAGAAGGTGTAGCATGTATTCTCCTTTATTGGTAAAGATTGGAAAGAAGACTGGTAAATGAATGGATTGGTTAATCTTATTCTCTGAAGCCACTTTATGTAAAAAAGAAGAGTTAGTTCTTAAAGAACCATTGTCTTTATGAAAAATTATGTAAGGAAATTTGGTAGACAGACACTGGAGTTCGGTTATTCTCTTTGCAGAAGTGATGGCTACCAATAAAACTGTTTTCCATGATAGAAACTTCAGATCAGTTTAAGCTGAAGGTTCAAAGGGTTTCTGAATTAGTCCTTGCAGCACTACTGTAAGGTCCCAAGGTGGAAAAAGATCTTTAATTGGAGGTCTTAAAAGAAAAATTCCTTTCTTGAAAGCTTTACATAACTTAGAAGTCAGAGAAGGATGTCTTTTCCTGGTATGAAAATTGGAGATAGATTTTTCACTATTAAACTTCAACAAGCAGCTATCTCTTTCCTCAAATAGCACTGTTAAGAACTGTAGAATCACAGCAACTGGGACAGAAAAGGGGTGAATGTCTTTATCCGAAGCCCAAAGAGATAATCTTTTCCATTTACTTTTGTAAACCTTTCTGATCAATTATTTTTGAGAAGCCAAAATGATATTATGTACTGGAGAAGAAAGCCTAAGCTGTCTATTACTGGAAGTGGAGAAACCATGCGATTAGTCTTAGGGCTTAAATGTTGGGATGCTGGATCCCTGATAGGTGGGACAGGAAATCCAGGGTAGGCTCCAGTATCCATGGAGGATAACGAAAATGAGACCATAGGAAGGGGCACATTACATGCAGAGGCCAGAAAGGAGCAATGATCACTGAACTCTTCAGCCTTCCTACATTCTGTAAGAATTTGGGAATTAGGGAAAGAAGGGGATAAGCATAAAGGAGACCCAGGGCCAAGTGTGATCAGGGAATCTCTCAGTGACTCTCCTTTAGAAGGGATCAGGGCAAAGTACTTGATGCACCTGTTGTGGAGGTGAGTGGCAAATAGATCACAGCAAGGTTGGCACCAACGTCAGATCATTGTCTCCACCACAGACTGATTGAAAGACCACTCATGGGGCATTAGAATGGATCTGCTGAGCTTGTCCACTAGCATGTTGGTTTTCCCTAGAATGTGGGTCGCAACTAGAAAACAGTCCAAACAGATCACCCAGTCCCACACTCTCATGGCCTCTCTGCAAAGGGGGTAAGATCTGGTTCCTCCTTGTTCCTTGATGTACCAGACTAAAGGCATGCTGTCTGTCATCTTAAAAGGCCTACAGTGCTAATAGGACTGCTCTCATCTCCAGGAAGTTGATATGCAACTTGGTCTCTTGGGGGGACTACATGCCTTGAACAGGTCTTACCAAGAAATACCCCTCCAATCCAACTGAGAAGCGTCCGTGGACACTGTGGCCATATGGATGGAAGGACAAAAGGTCTATCTAGATGTAGGTCATCAGACTGCATCCACCAACTGATGTGTTTTCTGCAAACTGGGGTGAGCCTGACTGGATAGGATAGTTGTTGATAGACAATGCACCAATGAATGGCTAGATGCCACTGACCCACATAAAAAAGTGTGTCAAAGGGAGTAAAACAATAGCTACTGACATAAAGTACAGTTGTGTACACTTACCATAAATGTAGATGTTCGAGTGTATTCACTGTTGCAGTCATCACCTGTGGGTTATCTCTGCTGTGGTAGCCCTTGGCCGGCCCAAATACCAGAGTCAATGTTTTTCTGTGGATTACTGTCGCTTGTTGACTGACATCAGGTCATCAGTACTATAAAGCAAGACAGCAGACGCCATTACATCAGTTTTTCTTGCCCTAACCAGTCAGAAGCCCAAAGAAATATGGTAAAGTAGTCCTGGTGGTTAAAAGCCATCATAAGAAGCTTATGTCTCCATAAGGAAAGAGAATACCAGGACTGCAACAGTGAATACACACGAATATCTACATTTATGGTAAGTGCACACAACTGTACTATGTTCTTTGTGTTTCAATATTGCAGTCATCACCTGTGGGAGGATTCCCAAAGCTGAGGAGAGTGGTGGAAAGATTAGAGACCTGGGCATGGGTAAGCAAGAACTGCAGAGGCAAACCCTGCCCTAGCCTTAGAGAAAAGAGATATTGGTAAAGCTTTGTAAAGGTATGAATGGAAGTCTAGCTGGCAGCTTCCAAGATGTCCCTTGTGGGAACTCTTCTGAGGAATGCTGTGGAAGTGGAGGCTGCCCTAGTGGAATGGGTACAAATAGACTTATGGGGGTGGTTTCCCATGTAATATGTAGCAGAAATGGATACAGTGTGATATCCATTTGGAAATGGTTTGCTTGGAAATGGGCGTCCTCTGTGGCCCTAGGGCAAAGCTGACAAAAAGTTGGTCTGTTTTCCTGAAGGGTTTAGTATGGTCCAGGCAGTATCTGAGTTGTCTGCGCATGTCTAGTGAGTACAGAATTTTTTCCCCTTGTTTTGAGGGTTAGGGAAGAAGGTGGGTAGATGAATGGCCTGGCTGAGAGTCACATTAAATACCACATTGAGTATAAAGGAGGGGTTAGTCCTCAGGGAGACCCTGTCTGCATGGAAAATGATAAAGGGCTCAATGGCCATCAGTGCCTGAAGTGCTGAAACCCTTCTAGCTGAGGTGAAAGCTAGTAGGAAAGCAGTCTTCTAGGAGAGGTATTTCAGTTCTGCTTAAGCAGCAGGTTCGAAGGATAATAAGGTTAGTTCTTCCATAACATAATTCTGGTCCCAGTATGGCATGAGTGGCCTTCTGGGGGGGGTCTGATATTAGAAGCCCCTCTGAGGAATTATTTAATCAAAGGATGTGAGAACAGGGGCTGGTCTGTATCAAAATGAGCTGAAATGGCTGAGGCGTGGATTTTAATAGAAGAGAAGGAGAGGCCGCTATTGAGCAACTCCGCTCGATAGTCCAGGATAAGAGGGACAGAAGGTTGTGAGGAAAGTACAGTTGTGTACATTTACTGTAAATGTAGATTTTCGAGTGTATTCACTGTTGCAGTCATCACATTTTGGTTATCCCTGCCAGGGTAGCCCTCGGCCGGCCCGAATACCAGAGGCTTAGTATTTCTGAGTCGCTTGCTGTAGCTTCAGGACTGACGTGAGGTTGTCAGTAGTACAAAGTAAGGCAGCTGATGCCATATCAGTTTTTCTTGCCCTAACCTGTCAGGAGCCCCCAAGTGGGAGCCAGGTTCTGGTGGAAGAACCCCAACAGTAGAAAGTAAATACCAATATGTCCCTTGTAAGGAAAGAGAAAAAAGAAGAGGGGGATGGAGGGAGGGAAACCAGGACTGCAACAGTGAACACACTCGAAGAGCTATATTTATGGTAAGTGTACACAACTGTACTATGTTCTTCGTGTTTCATGGTTGCAGTCATCATATTTGGGTTGATTCCCAAAGTTGAGGAAAAAGGGTGCAGGCAATCAAGGAAACTAGGGGTTGGCTAGGATGCCTTGCAAGACTGCAGAGGTAAACCCTGCTCTGGATTTGGAGAAGATAGGCAGGTGGTAATGTTTGGTGAAGGTGTGAACAGATGTCCAGCTGGCAGCCTCCAGGATGTCCCTGGTGGGGACTCCTCTGAGGAAAGTTGCAGAGGTGAAAACTGCACTGGTGGAGTGAGTCCTGACCCACTTGAGGGGAGGTTATACATGTTGTTTGTAGCAGAAATGGATGTAGTGTGCTATCCATTTGGAGATGGTTTGTTTGGATATGGCTTTGCCCTCTGCCCCTGCAGCAAAGCTAACCAGCAATTGATTAGACTTTCTGAAGGATTTGGTCCTGTCTAGATAGAATCTGAGCTGTCTGTGCACATCTAGAGAGTGCAGTATCCTTTTCTCCCTTGTTCTGTGGGCTAGGGAAAAGGTGGAAAATGAATGGATTGTTTGACAGCCACACTGGACACCACATTGGGCATGATGGATGAGTTAGTCCTGAGGGATACCCTGTCAGCATGAAGATGATGAAGGGTTCCACAGCCATGAGTGCTTGCAGCTCAGAGACCCTTCTGGCTGAAGTGATGGCCAGAAGGAAGGCTGTCTTCCAGGAGAGAAATTTAGCTCTGCTGAAGAGGCAGGTTCGAAGGGGGAGGATGAGCTTTTCCAACACAAAGTTAAGGTCCCAAGCTGGGGTTGGTGCTCTTCTGGGTGGCCTCAAGTTGCTAGCCCCTCTTAAGAATTGTTTGATCAGAGGGTGTGAGAAAAGGTGCTGCTCGGTGGGAAAATGAGCAGAGACAGCAGAGGCATGAATTTTAATAGAGGAAAAAAGAGTCTACTGTATAGCAGGTCAGCTAAGTAATCCAGGATGAGAGGGAGGGCTGTGTCGTATTGGCTCCCTTAGCCTAAATCCAGGTGCAGAACCTTTTCTATTTGTCAGCATAAGACTTCCTTGTGCTAGAGCATCTGGAATCATGTAAAACATGTAGAACCTGTTTGCTGAGGTTGGCAGATTGATTGGGGGTTAGGGCATAAGCCAAGCTGTCAAACTGAGTGTCTTCAATTTGGAATGCATGAATTCCCCTTCCCTCTGGGTCAGGAGGTTTGGAATCTGAGGGAGATGCCAAGGTGGCAGAGGGGACAGGCTGCGCAGCAAGGGGTACCAGTGCTGGCGAGGCCAGTCTGGAGTATAACAATTGTCCTTTTATTTTGAGCAGTACCCTGGGGATGAGAGATAGTGGAGGAAAGGCATAGACCAACAGATTGACCCAGGGGAAGGACAGGGCATCCACTTTCCAAGCCATGCAGGGATGCTCCCTAGTGCAGAACTTGCTGAGCTGGTAGGTTGGTGTGGGAGGCAAAGATGTCTACTTTCGGGGTGCCCCATTTTTGAGTTATTAGGGCGAAGGTTCTTCTGTTGAGCTGCCACTTGTGTGGGTCCAGAAGATTTCTGCTTAAGTGGTCCACCAGAGAGTTGAGAGAACCCGGTAGGAATTGTGCTAACAGGTGGAGTAGCATGGCAGAGGCTGTATGCCAAAGGGTCATGGTCAGCTTACATAGGGGGTAGGACGGAGTCCCTCCCTGCTTGTTGATATACCACATCACAGTTGTGTTGTCTGCTTTGATCAGAAGCGCCCCTGGGGAGAGAAGGGGCTTGAAAGCTATCATCTCTTTTGGTTGATGTGCAGATGGATTTGCTGTGGGCTCCATTGGCCCTGTATGCACCTGCCATCCAGGTGTGCACACCAGGCGTAATCTGATATGTCTGTGGTGAGGGTCTGGAAGGTGTGGGGTGGTGAGAAAAGTAGTGCTTTGTTGAGGGAGCATGCTGTTGCCCACCAAAGAAAGTCTTTTCTGAGGCAAGGTATTATAGGTGTAAGAGTCTCAAGGTCTTGAGAGTGTTAACACCAAAGGCTTTTTAGGTACCATTGAAGGTTCCTAATATACAGTCTGGCATATGGAAGGAGTAGAATGCAAGATGCCATGAACCCCAGAGCTTGCAGTATTTTCCTTGCAGATAGTTAGGGTCTGGTGGCTAGTTGAGAGAAGTAGGGTGTCAGGAAGGTTTGCTTTTCTGGTGTAAGGAATGCCATCTGGAAAGCTGTGCCCAAGCTTGCTCCCAGGAATATAATCCTTTAGGTGGGTACCTGTTTGGAATTCTTTTCATTGATTGTATACCCTATGGAGGTTAGTAGGGACTTTACAAAGGCCAGGTGCTTGAGCAGCTTTTCCTGGCTGCCTGCCTGAATTAAGCAGTCGTCTAAGTATGGGTAAATCTGGATATTGGCTGGAGCCAGACATTTTGTGAAAACTCTGGGAGAAGTAGATAAGCCAAAGGGAAGTGCAGAGAACTGAAAGTGCTGAGATCCTGCCCTGAAATGGAGATATTTCCTGCATGATTCCTGGATAGGAATGTGGAGGTAGGCCCCCTTTAGGTCTAGGGTGGCTAGCCCAGCATCCTTGGAGAGCATGGGTAGCAGCTGCTGGAGGGTGAGCATTTTGAATTTTGGGATCACCAGGAAGGTGTTTAGAATGGATAGATCGAGGATGGGGCGCCAGGTGCCCTCTTTCCTGGGTACCAGAAAAAGTCTGGAGTAGAAACCTTGGCCTTTCTGTTCTGCAGGAACGTGCTTAACTGCCCTCATGGAGAGCAGGGAAAGGACTTGCTTTTGCGCCTCTGCCCACTGGTTTTGAGGTAGATCTGAGAACCCTTTTGGAGTTGGAAGGGTGTGGAAAGAACATTTGTATCCCTGGGACACTATGTTGAGAACCCAGCGGTCGTTGATAATGGTGGCCCAGGTGTTTGCATGAAAGGAGAGTTTTCCTCCTAGGGGTAAGTGGGTGTGGGCAGAGGGAGGGAGTGGAGAGTCATCGTGAGTTCTTACCATAAGGGGGTGGCTTAGATCTCCCTGGGTTTGAAGTGGAGGAAGTCCACTACTTAGATCTCTGCATTCCCTGTGGCTGCTGTCTGTGAGGTCTGTTTCCCCGGGCTTTGGGCTGAACTGACCTGGTGAGAGCAGGAAAGGACCAGTGCTTGGAGGGACAATGCCTGCTGAACCTGGATGGCTGGACCTGTAAGAAATCTTTAACTGGCATAGATTTTGCTTTTTCTTCCATCCTTTTTAAAGACCTCTTCTGCCTTAGTGCCAAATAAGTTGTCTTTGTGCAAGGGGGCATCCAATAATTTAGACTTAACATGGTCTGGCAATGACTGTTCCTTAAGCCATGCATGCTTTCTAAAGACAGAACCGGTGACTGCTGCCCTGCAAGAAACTTCTAGGGAGTCAAAACCACGGTGCAAGGTGTGTCTAGTTACTTGACGTGCAGAATGCATTGACTCTTGTAATTCTTTAGATTCTGCACAAGCAGGAAAGGAAGACATTTTTTGTTTGAGGAGTTCCAGGGTATGTTGCTGAAATTTTAGCATACAGAACTGACAATAGTGCTCTAATAGCTGAAGTGCACTTTTTACCCCATCTGTCTAGTGCTCAGGAATCCTTATCTGAGGGGGTGGGATTCCTAGCAGAGGTTGTTTTAATTCCTTTAAGCCCTTAAGAAATTACCTCAGGGTCAGCAGTAGGATTTTTAAAAAGAAATGTGTGTGAGTCAGGGACTCTGTAATACCTGTCTGGTTTTCTGGGTGCAGGAGGGAGAGAGTCAGGAGTCAAGCTGGATTCCAGGAAAACATCCTCCACAACATCCAGGACTGGAGGGATGGCCAGGGGTCTGTGCTGTGGAAGATCTATGAATTCTCTGAGTCTCTTTATTGACTGAGGGTGGTCCTGACTTTCCCATTGGAAATGCTCCCTTAAGGTGTGAAGGGTTTCCCCAAAGGAAAATTCCTCTGGGGGAGAGGCAGAAGGAATGTAATCCTCTGCATTAGAATCCTCATAAGCAGAGAGGGGTTGCATGTCTTCATACTCAGATGCATCACAGTCAACAGACTCCTGTTCAGATAAAACTAGAGGACAAATCTCTTTTTCTTTTGGAAGGGGTAGCGTGGCTTCCCCTGATCAGCATGATATGGTCTTCTGCCATTTTAAGCATTTGAGACTGAGGCAAGGAAGCAGGTGCCTGAGACTGGGTCGTCGATTTCTAGGGTGTGATTCGTAGCGTGGTTCTAAGAAACTTGGTAGGTTTCGAAAGAATGGCAGTCATGAAAGAAGTTGTTGGTTTGTGTTGAGAATCGGTAATGCAAAGGACTTCCTCTGAAGCCGGTGCCTGCTCAGCGGCTCTGGACCCATCCAAGGTAGAGATGACCTGTGGCAGTGGCAGTTTTTAAATCAAATCTTAAGACTTATTTTTATGATTTGGCTTTTAGTAATGTATGTTGATTGTATTTGTATCTTATTTTTTGTATTTTTATAACGCACTTTGGTGGCATATTATGTCTGTAAGGTGCTATATAAATAAAATTTGACTTGACTTGACTTGACCGCAGGATCCTTAGTCAAAGAAGAGTTTTGCGGCATACCGGACTCCGAAAGGGTCTCGGTAGTAGCCTGCAAATCCACATAAGCGGACATCAGGGGCTGCGAAAGCGACTCATTGAGGAACGGAGAACTGATGACTAGGTTAACAGGAGCGTCATTGGTAGGTTTGGACCTGTGTGGTCTGTCTCTGTCTTTATCTTTTCATTTTTTCGGAAGATCTGCTGTCGGATGGCTTAAAAAAGCCATATCGGAATTCAAGGAGTAAGTGAAAATATCTAGCTGCAATAAGAACCCAACAATGTATAGTCCTGGCGTTAAACAAAGCACCGAAGCGACAGCGAGGGACGTCGTGGTCTGGGCCTAAGCAAGTGACCCAGTAAGAATGAAAGTCTCAGTGTGGTATCTGCATTCCACAGGCGAGGCAATTGTTAACTTTTTCTGGCATCAGTTAGTGCGAGAAAAAGGATCCTCAATGGGGTACTTAGCTTTAGAAGACTTCAGCCTCAATTCAGAAGACGAAACTCAGGTAGCGGCCGACTGGCACTCGTGCGAACTGCTTCTGCTTCAGTCTCAGTGGCAAGAAAGACTGATGTAATGGTGTTGGCTGCCTTACTTTAATACTACTGACGACCTGACGTCAGTCCTGAAGCAACAGCAACTGACACAGAAATACTAAGCCTCTGGTATTCGGGCCAGCCGAGGGCTACCCTGGCAGGGATAACCCAAATGTGATGACTGCAACATTTAAAGACAAAGAACATCTGCCCCCTCTGGACTGGCTCCAGGAGCAGAATCTTTTCCATTTCCCTGCATAAGAGTTTCTAGTGCTGGGCCTTCTGACCTCTGTGATAATGTCTAGGACCTGTTTGCTTAACAGGGGCCCCTTGCTTGCCTTTAGAGTATTAGCCATGTTGACAGTTTGAGAGTCTGCAAGTCTGGGTGCAGCATCTCCTCCCCAACTGGAGTCAAGAGGTCTGAGATCAGGGGAAACTGCCTGGGAGGCTGTGATGTCAGGATGCGCAGCAAGAGGTACCAATGCTGTCTGGGCCAATCTGGAGCAATGAGAATGGCCTTTGGTCTCTCCTCCCTTATTTTGATCAGCACCTTGAGAATAAGAGGCACAGGAGGGAATGCATACACAGAAGAAGTTCCAGGGGAAGGTCAAGGCATCCATGCTAGGTGGTGATACTGCCTGGTACAGAATTTTTTTTAGCTGGTGGTTGAGGTGCAAAGTAATGAGATCCACCTCTGGAGTTCACCACTCCTGACTGACTTGCAAAAAGATTTTTCTGTGGAGCTGCCACTCGTGGGGGTCCCATAAGTTTCTGCTTAAGTGGTCTGCCAGGGTGTTGTTGATCCCTGGTAGGTATTGGACTATCAGGTATAATCCCATGGAGGAGGCTGTCAGCCAGTGGTTCATGGCTAGCCTGCACAGAGGGTAAGATTGGGTCCCACCCTGTGTGTTGATGTACCACATTACTGTGGTGGTGTGTGTTTGGATAAGGAGAACCCCTGGCCTGAGATGGGGTTGGAAGGATGTCAGAGCCTTTTGTACCATCATCATTTCCTTTTGGTTGATGTGTAAGGAAAGGTGCTGGGCATCCCAAAGACCTTGGGTGCACCTGCCTGCTAGGTGAGTGCCCCAAGCAATGTCTGAGGCATCGGTGGTGATGGTCTGCCTGGTAGGGCAGAGGATGAAGGGAAGACCCTTGTTCTTGGCACAGGTCCCTGCCCACCAGAGAAACTCGGCCCTTATACAAGGGATCAGAGGGAGAGAGGTCTCTAGATGCTGTGAGTGCTGACACCAAAGGTTCTTTATATACCAGTGGAGCCTGGGCAGAGGAATTAGAAGGATGCAAGATGTCATGTACCCCAAGGCTTGCAGGAACTTCCTCGTCATAAAGTGACTTCTGGATGCCAGCTGGGTAAAGTAGAGAGGCAGAAAGCTCTGCATTTCTGGGGAGCGGAAGGCCATTTGGGATGCTGTGTCCAGCAGTCCTCCCAAGAAAATGATCGTCCTGGTGGGTGTTTGCTTTGATTTCTTCTCGTTGATGGTGAACCCTAAGGAAGTTAGGAGGGTTTTGACAAAGAGGAGGTCCTGGAGCAGATTTTCTTTGCATTCTGCCTGAATGAGGCAGTCGTCCATATAAGGGTAAATTTGTATATTTCTCTGTCTGCAAAATGCTATGGCCAGGGTTAAGCATTTGGTGAATACCCTAGGAGCAGTAGACAAGCCAAAGAGAAGTGCAGAGAACTGAAAGTGTTGTGAGCCTGCTCTGAAGCACAGGAATGTCCTGTAGGATTCCCTTATAGGGATGTGGAGGTAGGCATCTTTAAGGTCTAGGGTCACTAGCCAGGCATTTTTTGTCAGTATAGGCAGCGGCTGCTGCAAAATTAGCATTTTGAATTTGGGGACCACCACAGAGGTGTTCAGAATAGATAGATCCAGGATGGGGTGCCAAGTGCCATCTTTTCTGGGAACAAGGAACAGTGTGGAATAAAAGCCTTTGCCTGTTTGATCTGCAGGAACAGGTTCTACTGCCCCCGGGATATGAGAGTTTGGACTTGTTTCAATGTCTCTGCCCACTGACTTGGAGGTATGTCTGGGTACCCTCTTGGAATTGAGGGTTCGTTGAAAGAGAATTTGTATCCCTGAAAAAAGATCCTTAAGACCCACTGGTCCTTTGTTACAGAGAGCCAATTTCTTTGCAGAGGGAGAGTCTTCCTCCTAGCTTTTGGTGAGTGAAAGGAGGGCAGAGGGAGTCATTGAGAGTTTTGGCATAGAAGGATGGCTTATAACTCCCTGCCTTTGGGGCAGAAGTGGTCCACTGTTTGGTTCTCTGCTGTCCCTGGGATAGGGGCCTGATGGTCTTGTCCCTGTGGGGCTTACCTTGCCCCTGCCTGCCAGGTGCAGGAAAGGACCAGTGCTTAGAGGGAAAATTCCTGCTGAACCTAGGAGGTTGACCCTGAAAGAAATATTTTACTGTCTGCACAGATTTTGCTTTGTCTTCCATCTTTTTAAGCACGTCTTCTGCTTTTACTTCAAACAAGTGGCCCTTATCCAAGGGTGCATCAATTAATTTACACACAGTAAAATGGTTTCAGAGCTACCTCAAGGATCGTATACAAGCAGTGAAATGGTCCAACAAACTCTCACCCTTTCTCCACAACCCTACTGGAGTCCCCCAAGGCTTCATCCTAGGACTCCTACTCTTCAACATTTTCACAAACAACCTTCACACTGTCTCTCACCCTGGGACCCTGATTCAATATGCTGATGATTCCACCATAATCTGCACTGCTCAATGACTACCAGAACTACTCTCAAAACCTCAACAGTCTTTTACAGCAGTTGAATCCTGGCTAAGAAATGCCCAACTCTAATCCAAAGAAGACAAAACTAGCACTCTTTCATCCCAAAAACACCTCCCTTGTCACTGATCATTTCAACATCCTTGCATCTGACAACACTGCCACATAAACAGTGTAGGGAACTAAACTTCTGGGTGTTATCATTGGCAATAAACTTTCATTTGACCCCCATATACTGAAGTGTGCTAGCTTGTACTGCATGTGAATTGTTTTTACTACTGTTTTTGTTACTTTTCTGTAAAAAAAAAAAAAACTGTAATTCTGTTTCCTACCTTTCCTGTAACTAATGTTCCAGATACAGATTTGCTATATCCAGGACTGCATGTAAGCTTCTGAGCTCCCCAAGCCTTTCTGTGTTGGAGGAAAGCCATCTAGCTTATCAGTGGGAGTGGTAAGCACTAGGTAACCTGTTTACCACATAAGGAGTGGTTCTGGCCCAGAAATTGTAGTTATTGGCTGTTTGGGCAATCTCTTCCATCTCTCTCAACTTTCTGATGTGAAAGCCTGCATTTGCACTTGTTTCTGTCCTTTAACTCGTCTAGTGCAGATACAGATTCTTAGTTTTAGCACTTCAATTTGCTTATTCGTGCTCAGCACTTGTTCAGAACTTGTAAGCACTAAATAAGCTACTAATTACTATAGCACTCAATCTTCCTCATTACCTAGAGGAAAACAGTTTTTGTACTTACTTTTCTCACTTGCTTAGAGAAAAACAGCTCTTGTACTCACTTTACTCACTTATCTAGAGGAAAATAGTTTTTTATTCAGGCATATCCAAGGGTCAGCTCCCAGTGTTCTCTCCTGTCTATCTGATGAATCTGGGCATCTTGAGGCAATGTAAAAATTGCCTCGTACACAGACAACCCTCTGCTCCTACCACCCCCAACACTACAACCTGTGAGAGATGCACTTACCTAGCCAAACTGGAGGTAATGCTCTCTCCAACCAAGTCAGAACTTGACAGTCATGAGGAAAAGGTAAACATTTGCACCACACCACACTCATCATATAGTCTTACTAAATCTACACCACCAAAATCCACACATAGTAACATAAAAACATTTGCGGAGGCTCTCAGTAATAATCTGTCTAAGCAACAGAGACCTCCAAAGCAGAAACGCAAGCAACCTCCACCCCCCAACACAATCCAAATGACACACAGCCCACAGACTCAGTGTGCCACTCAACCACAACCAATAAGGCAAAACAATGTACCCAACACATGAGTCATAGGTGACTCTACAGTCAGGCACACTGATGTCCCACTCACCAGGCTAAACAAAGAGAAGGTTACTCTCAGCTGCCTGCCGGGTGCCAGGATCCGCCACATAACCCACGTACTCAGGTCACTCAACAACAAGTACAAATATGACTCTGTCATTGTCTATGTTGGTGTGAATGACCTGAGACGTACCTCCCTGGACTACATGAAAAGAGACATGGAAGAGCTCTCCAATCTTGTAGCCCAGGCAGGTATGACCTTAGCCCTGAGTAGCATTCTGCCAATGCCCATAATGATACCGCAGTACAAGGACAAAATGACTGACTTCAACAATTGGCTAAGCTTCTGGTGTCATTCTAGGGGGATCCAGTATCTGTCTGCTTGGGATGACATGGTCAACAGACCACGATGCTTTGCCACAGATGGCCTGCACCTGTCACCTCTCGGACTCCGGACACTGGCTAAGGCTCTTGCTGCCGCTATACTGTCTTTTTTAGGCAAGGTTCAAATAACAAATTCACCACCATAACAGGAACAGGCAAGCAAAAACTGAGGGTAATGCTACTCAATGATAGAAGTCTAAATCTCAAAATGCACTCACTCGAGGCACTCCTTAAAATGCAGAACATCGATACCTGTGCAGTGACTGAGACCTGGTTCAAGGCTCCAGAGAGCACCCCTGCACTACCAGGCTATAACTCATACCACACTTTTCGGCCATGTAACCTGGACCGAAACACCAAAGGCAGAGGTGTGTCCATATTCATTAAGGATATCCACACCTCCAGGCTAGCTGCTCAGCATAATCCATCAGAGGTTATCCAAGTGCAACTAACTCTGGGCAAAACTGCAATCCAAACTGTAGCTTGCTACAGATCCCCCACCATGCCCCAGGATTCCCACTCCTCTTTTCTTAATGTACTGGAAAATATTAGGGTCCAACCAAACACCCTAAGAATGGGCAACTTCAACTACCCCACCATTAACTGGGAAAGCTACTCGTGTACCAACGCCTTAGCTCAATGCTTTCTGGAATTCATAAACTCCAATGCCCTGGATCAACTTATCCACACCCCCACCAGGGGCAACAATATCCTAGACCTAGTCATTACCAATATGAGCGACCAGTGTTCCACACCTGAAGTCAACACCTCGTTGGTCCAATCCGACCATAAGCTAATCACCCTTGATATCCACATCCCGCCCCCATCCCCCCATTAAGGAAACCACAGTAAAAAATTTCTGCAAAGCCAACTTCATGCTTCTTAAGACAGAAGTGGTGAACTTCATGACACCCATGCAGATGGACAATACAGTTACAACTGCTGAATCCTACAGAAATGCACTCTATAAGCACTTACACAAGTGCATGGATTGTGTTATCCCAAACAGAACCAAGACGCTATCCTCCAAAAAAAGGAAGCCAATCTGGTGGTCCCCTGCCATAAACAAAATGTACAACAGAAGGAAGAAACTGTTGCAAAAGAGAGTAAAATCCCATGAGTGGAGGAGCTCCCTGGTCAGCCTCAATAAGAAGATGAACAAGCACAAAGCATTCTATAGCTATGTCAAGAATCTCGATGGCAACACCCAGATCTGCTCTGATTTACAGCATAAAGGCACGAAAATTACAGAACCAACTAATATTGCCAACATCCTGGCAGATAGGTTCAGTGCTAACTTTACCCCACCCCCACAAGGGCCCATATTTATACAAAGGTATTGGGAGCAAATAACTAGAGAAGGCAAGATGATAGAATGGGAAGACGCCACAAATTTATTTGAACTGCAGGTTAGAGATTGGAGGTAAAAGCTGCACTCTCTAAAGCCAAAAACACAGCATCCATGGGACCGGACAACATCCCAGGCTGCATTTTACAAGAACTTCAGAACAAACTGGCTCCCCACTTAAGCACCATGTTCAATAATAGCCTCACATCAGGCTTTGTGCCCACTGAATGGCGCACAGTAACAGTCATCCCACTCCACAAAGGGGGAGCCACCACTGATCCCGGGAACTATCGACCTATTAGCGTGATGAGCCTGGTCTGCAAGGCCATGGAACGTACAATCATGGAACTCATAAACAAAGATACTGGTAACCTCCAAACTCTGGATCCCACCCAGTTTGGGTTTGTGAAAGGCAGACCATGCCTCCTGAATCTGACCAACTTCTTTGAGGCAGTCACCAAAGCCGTAGATGAGGGTAAGGTGGTTCACACAGCCTATCTTGACCTCGCCAAGGCTTTCAACACCACCCCCCATTCTGGAATTATAACTAAACTCACTAAACTAGGTATAAATCCCTATGTCACAAGATGGGTTGCCAACTGGCTCACTGACAGAACCCACAGTGTAAAAGTTGCAGACTCCAAATCTGACCTCAAAGCAGTGACAAGTGGAGTACCACAGTGTTCCGTCCTGGACCTCTCCTGTTTGGTATCTACGTCTCTGAAGTACAGGCTAATACAGAAGGGCTCTGGCTAACAAAGTTCGCAGATGGCTGCAAACTAGGAGCCACAGTCAAGTCCCCAAATGATGTGGACATCCTACAGAAGGGCCTCGCTGAGACAGATGTCTGGTGTCAGAGACATGGCCTCAAGCTCAATGCCAAAAAGTGCAGTGTCATCCCCTTTGGTAAAACCTCTGTACCCATGAACTACCACACAAACAGCAATCTACTTGACACCGAATGTGTGATAAGAGACCTTGGGACCCAAGTGGACAGTAGTCTCTCCTTTGATAGTCACATCGCCACAATAGTCAGGAAGTCATTCGACGTGGCACACCTCATCATAAAAGGGTTCTCATCCAGGAAAAAAGAGGTCATTGTTCCCCTCTACTCGACACTCATTAGACCCATTATAGAGTACAACGCCCCTTTTGGAATGTACCTCACAAGACAACTGCAGCAGCTGGAAAAGCCACAGAAGTACCTCACAAAGAGGATTACTGGACTCAAACAAATGCCCTACACTGACCGCCTCAAAAAACTCCAGCTTTACACCGTAGCATATCGCCTACTCAGAGGTGATCTCGGCCTAACATATAAAGCTATATCAAACTCAGAGATGTTGGACATGCTACACCTAAAGAAATCCCAATTCCTCCGAGCTACATGCTCTAGGGACCTAAACCTTGTCACCACAATAAACAGGACATGCTGGAGGGATAGATTCCTGTCCCAGAGACTTCCCATACTCTGGAACAGGCTACCCATCTATGTCAAGCAAAGTTCTTCATTAGCACTCCAAGAAAAATCTTGATGAGTGGATGGGAAATAGGAAATACACCCTGGGGATCACTTCTGTGTCTCTGCTTGACAGTGGCACAGGAAAATAACTTTCTTGGGTGGAGTATGCCAGGGGAACCTTGTTGGCTAGGCTTACATAGGCCCTTAGGCCGATAGCCTAGTACCTACCTATTTACCTATATACAGCAAAATATAAAGAAAACTCATCAAAAACTGGGACTCATATAGAAACAAACATTTTTTTTACTGCTGCAGCCAAAACTACCCTTGCAAAAACATTTTTACTTCCCTCTCTTCTGTATGGTGCCCCTATCTTAACTAACTTACAAAATTCTACCCTATGCAAGCTGGCACAGTGCTATAACAAAGTTGCAAAGTTTGCCACAAACTCTAAATATCACACATACACACACCACTGTAAACCACTCCTACAATTAAACTGTCTTAAACTACCCAACCAACTTGCCTTTATTCAGCTATCCAACTTGCACAACCATATTTTTAAGCCTACTGCCTGCTCTGCACTAGCCAATCTAGTCGCACCTTACACACCAAATTGATCTCTACGATCAGAAGACAAAAATCTCTTAGCTATCTCAAAACCCACAAGAAAACCTGGTCACTCTCTATACATTGGAATTCACTACCTCTACCGGGTTTATTCCTGGCCAAACCCATTTCAAAGCCTCTTTAAAAAATTATCTCAAAAATACATGGCTCTGCTCCTGCATAAAGCCTGCCTAATGCTCAGATATTCCTCTTCTCTCACATTTCTATCCCTCACAGACTGCAAGATCCTAAAGCTCTTCTAACTCCTTCTCTGCTTCGATACCATATTCTTAAGATGCTTGCCATCTACCTTGGGAATCAGCACTTAAATCTACTAGCAAAAAGTGCAATGGAGGGATCCCCGGGGCCCAAAGTCAAGTCAGCTTTGAAGCAGAAAGCCAAAGGCCTGAACTTTCTGCTGTGCCTCTCGATACCAACATCTCTCAAGGTGGTGGAGGCCCCCGAGACACGCCCAGATCTGCAGGCCAAGCCTGACATCCAGGCTTCTTGAACCTGAGCATTAGCACATCTGCAGAGGCCTAGCAGATTTCTGTGTCGCATGTCTGAGGGGGACCACGGCTCAAGATTACTGAAGGCTCTAAGGGGCTACACACATCCTTGTTAGAGAAGAGGGAGATTCCGACCTGATCAAATGTAGGCCTATGTCAGGCCCTCCAACCCTACATAAAGCAGGTCTGCATGGGGGGAAAAAGACAACAAAATAAGCACTTGTCTCCTTCAAAAGGACCTGCTAGCGAATGGCAGCAATTTACTCGGGGCCTTTTCAATGCTCTTATGTCACTTAAGCCTCCTCCAGGTTTTACAGCCCACCGACCTAGTACTCTCTCTCCACTGAAAAGAACTAGGGAAGAGGATACATCTGAGGTAGAGGAATCTTCAGGGGATGAATCCCTGGCCTATTCTTCTCAGATCCCTTCCCCCCTGGATTATGCCTTCCCTGAAGAGGAATCAAATGGCACAGACTCACCACTGGAAGATATGTCCTTTGGACAGACCCTAACTAAGATGAGAGACCAGTTTAAATGGGATAGCACCCAAGTATCTGAAGTACAAAAAAGACATTATGAGCTATTACAGTTGGAATCACCTAGCCCATCAGCTATACCTCCTGTATTACCTGCCTTTCTCGATGATTTTGCTTCAGCTTCTCAGGCACCAGATTCCAAACCACTTGCTCCTAAAATAACAGAGCACCTTCTACATGGTCCCAGAGGACTGCAAGTTCCTCTTCAAATGTTCTTCTGCAGACCCTTCTGTAATTTCTATGGCTTCAGCCAAACCATCAGAATTGCTACCCTCTTACCATCTGATAAGGACAGCAGGATCCTGAATAGACTAGGTAAAAAAGTATATACTTCTTCCACTCTGGCATTCAGAGCCATGAAAAAACAAACACATATGACTAAATCTGCAGTGGAACTTATGTCCCAGTTTTCACAGGTAACTGCAGGCCTACAAGACTCTGACAATAAAAACCTTGGCTACTTCATTGCTTCGTGCTTCCTCTCAAGTAGCACGTCACTCTATAAAAAGCAGCTATGATACTGCAGAGGTTTCAGCCAGAGCAGCTGCCTCTGGATCAGTAATAAAAAGATTTTCTTGACTAAGGCTTCAGCCCTTACCTGAGGACATAAAAGCCAAACTCATGGATGCTCCTCTGGACAAATCTGCTTTGTTTGGACGTGCAGCTGTTAACCTGTTCAAATCTCTGCAGGACAAGGGTAAGGAACTGCAGGAATAGAAACGTATTTGTGTTTCCCCAGTTCCTAAGTTCCAAAGAAATTACCCTGCAAAGCCTGTTATTTGTGTGTAGATATTTTAATCACACACAACCCAGAACAAAAAAAAAGAGTGACACTAGACCACAAAAGCCTAAGGCCCCACTGGCTACTCTGCCATCTAAGGGGCCCTTTCTAGATAAGCTGTCCTCTCTGACTGCTTCCCCCCCTGCCCACATCCCACTTTCCCAGCGCCTAACCCTCTCTCTGCCAGCCTGGGAAAGCATAACTCAAGTTGTCTATGTCCTCTCTATTATACAAAAGGGTACTTCATGGTGTGGGAACAATTACCCTCATTTAGGGGCATCCCTCAACCTCCCAGGGAATAACTTGCCTTTTTTCAAGAAGTTCTGTTAGAATAACTCAACCAAGGGAGTATTCAGAGTGTCCCCAAAAACCAAACAGGCAAATGATTTTACCCCAGGTTGTTCCTGGTGCCCAGGAAGGAAGGTCCCTGGAGACCCATCCAAGACCTGTCCCATCTCAATACCTTTCTAAAAGTACCCACTTTCCGAATGTTGACACTGCAGACTCTGATCCCACTCATTCTGCCCCATGCATTCATGATTACCCTGGTTATCAAAGATGCATATCTACACATTTCCATCCATCCCAACTACAGAAAGTTTTTATGCTTCTCTGTATCATCATGGCATTTTCGGTTCTGTGCCTTGCTCTTTGGGCTTTCTACCATACCCAGTCTTCAACAAATGCCTTGCTCTCATGATTGCCCCCTGCAGACTCCAGGGAATACACATCTTTCCATATCTGGGTGATCTTCTCATTCTAGCTCCCTCTACAGAGGAGTTAGAACAAAACATTGCCTTTACCATCAATCTTCTACACAATCTAGGGTTCATCATAAACTTAAAAAAATTAGTTCTCACCCCTTCACAGGATCAAGTTTTCCTGGGATGCAGGATACAAACAGATCTTATGAGGATCTCCCCTACCCCACAGAAGGTACAGGACCTCAACTCTTACTTCAAAAACATTCTGCAGGTTTACCACATAACAGCCAGAGTTGTTCAGGGTCTTGGACTTCATTGCATCCACCATTCCCTTGCTCCCCTTAGCCAAACTCCACATGAGAAAATGGCAATGGTATCTAAGATCAGTTTGGATGCAACACCACCACCCTTTAGAATTCTCCATTCCCCTCATTCCCTGTCTGAAGAGGGAACGTCAATGGTCACCTAACTTAGGACTACACTTATACCCTCCTGCTCCTTGTCAAGAAATTTGCGCCTCAGACGTAGGCTGGGGAGCAACCTTCAGCCACCTGAAAGTACAAGAGACCTAGTCTCCATCTCAACTGATTGACAGAAAATGCCAGACGAGAGCATAACTGCAGTATGTGGTCTCAAGCTTGAATGAGATAACTGATGCCTGGTCGGAGCAGTTATGAGCCAGTCATCTAAATGTGGATACACCCAGCATTCCTGCAGTCAGATGTGAGCTGCTACTACTGCCATACAATCAGTAAACACCCTGGGGGTTGTGGTGAAACTAAAGGACATTGCTCTGAATTGGTAATGATTGGTTCCCAGCTGAAGTGTAGCTATCTCCTGGATCATCTGTTGATTTTTATGTGACAGTACGCATCCAGAAGAGCTCATATAACCGTCCTCGTGCAGAAAAGATAGAATGGACTGAACCGTGACCATTTGTGTACTGAAATTATCAATTTAGTTCACGGAGATCCAAAATTGGTCTCCAGTCCCGTTTTCTTTAGCACTAAAAGAATCTTGAATAAGTTCCAGACTCTTGCTGGTCTGGGGGGGGGGGGACCTTCTGGATAACTGTCTTCTAGAAGCTTGTTTATGTATTTCACTGCTATTTCCCTCTGACTGGGTGGAACATTATGGAAATTGTTTGATACCTGCAAGGTGAATGGGAAAATGGTATTATATAATCTCTGGATATTATCCTCTGCACCCATGAATCTTTTGCAATTTCTAGCCAGGCTCTCTGGCCCCCAACTGCCTACAGAGATGGACAGTCAGGCCTCCTTTCAGGAGCACTGATCAGATCTGTCAAAAAAGGTATCTCTAGACCCCTGGTTATTCAACTACTTCTGCCATGTGGATGGTATCTTCCATTAGAATTCCATCCTCTGCTCCTGTCTCCATGTGGATCTAGGAAGTGACCCAGGGATTTTTCTGAACCACATTTTCCATCCACCTTATTGGTCCTTAGAAAATATCCGTTGAAGGGTCGAAAAACATACGCCCACAGCAGACAGGCTTCTTCCTTCCTGCTGACACCTAGACAGTGTGTCTTTCACTTTGAGGTCAAATAAGGAACTTCCGTCAAAAGGAGCATTGACAAAGGAAGATTTGAAAGGTTCCGCAAAGTTACACAAAACCATCCAGGCATGTTTTCTGATGGAAATGCTTGAATCCGCCGCCCGTGAGATACCTTCAGTTGCATGGGAGATAAGCCTCATGGATAAGTTGAAATGGACAGAAGGGTAGCCAACTATGAGGAAATAGTGCTCTCTACCTGTCAGGATATGGTCCCAGAGAGGGATTTTGAAAGTCCCACAACCAAATCCCTTGGAAGTCCCGTAAAATGTGCCAAGGAGTCCTGCAACCTAAGAGTAAAAGTCATTGAAGCATAGACACTCTTCCCAAATCTGTCCAGTGCCCTAGACTGCCTGTTAGGGGGGTGGACAGAGGACCGTTGTTCCGACAGTTTTTTCTTAGTGGCCACCTGTATGATTATGGGATTAAAGGGTACTCCTTTACACCAATATATTCTATCCCTTGGTGGTACCAGGATCATATCTGGTCTGTTATGGATAAGCTCAGTCATGTCAGGCTCCTTCCACACCTGCTGAGAGACCACGTCAATGAGCTCGTTAGCAGGCAGATTTTCTCAAGAGGTAGAAGGGCCAGTGCCAAAAACCTCCAGGAACAGACTCCCCTCTTGGAAAGGGTTATTGGGGGACCAAATGCCCCTTTGTTTCAGGAGTTCTATAATGTCTTCAAATGAGACGTTGTTGGCTGGTGATCTGGAAGACCATTCCCCTTCATCGAAGTCAGAATCCTCTGTGACAGACTCTTGTGGAGAGTGCCTTCTTTTACTCTTCCTTTTCCTAGGGACCTCTTTGGTGAGATGCTCCAAAGAAGTGTCAGAAGAAATTACAATACCCTGCTGGGTGGTCTGGAAACTGGTTAGGGTTGGCATTCTGATGGCACAGACAACTGAGGCTTTGGACATAGAATCAAATGGAATTAGGTAGTCAGAGCCAAAGAAAGAAGAGAAGTCCAAACTCTGGAACAGCGAATGCTCTCTCCACTACCTTGAAGGTAGAATGTTTCAGAGAAAAGGACACCAATGGATCTGATAAGGCATGCATATGGACCATTGGCTCCCTTCATCCAGAAGGCAAACTACTCAAGGAAGGAGTTGGAGCCAAGCTGTCTAGCACCAAAGCTCTGAGGGGGGAAGATGGCTTCGACAATTTCAGAGTGCACTCCAGCACGCTGGAGCCAGTGCCAGTGCTACAGCTGAGAGTCGTCAGACTCCTAAGTGCTCAGCACAGTACCACTCACAGACACCATCGGAGTCAAAGATGCCAAGGTCTTCAGATACGAGGTGGACGTCTCCAGGACTTTCGGATCTGATGGCTCTGAAACCAAAGGTCAGATCATAGAAGGAGCCAACAACAGGGGAGCAATACTGAGAAGGGTCTCCAGGCCAGTTTCTTTCAGATTCTTTGAAGATCGAATGGATGAAACTGTGGAAGATGGTCTTGAATGGCATCTTGACGACTGTGCCAAAAAAGGGGATGGAAGCCAAGAAGAGATTGGATCTGGTAGAAGTTGAGGTGACCAGATCAATGCAGATTTTTCCTTTCTAGGTCTCAGATCCAATTTCTTTGCCACTTCTTTGACAGGAAGTTCAGACGCCAGTGCCGTAGAGGTAGACTGATCCAGAGATCTTTTTCTTGATTCTTTAGAGAGAGAATCTCACTTTTTATCAATTGTTTTAGGGGTCTATGCCCCACAGGCTGTAGAAGCAGGTTTGCAGGGCAGCAAATCTCCAAGAATGAACTTATTTGTTTATCAAGGCTCAGGAATTAAAACCTTTACATATTTCATAATCTGAATCAAAATGAGATGGGCCTAAGCAATTGACGCACTTAGAATGTGCATCCAAATTAGGAATTTTATGGCCACAATCCACACACGTTTTGAAACTTGAAGGTTTTTCAGACATAGCTATAGAGAGAAAAACAATTAGGAAGAATTTTTTTTTTTAACTAGACACAAAAAAAAAGAAAGAGCAGAAATGAGGAAGACACCAACAATGGTAATGAAGGTACTGAAAACTAGAAAAGAAACACCAACAATAGTAATCAAGACACTCGAAAAAGTGTACAAAGGAGCATAAAAGATTTTAGCTTTAAAGAATAAAGATATAAGTATAATATAGGGAGAAAAGAGCAAAAAAAATTATATTATACAGGAAATAATCATAACTCATAGCAATAATATAATGCTCGCTCGAGAGTGATCAGCGACCACGTCCATACGCTAAGTTGGCAAATAAGATCAGAGGTATATTAGGTGACTAGGGCATTGTGGGTAAAGAGAGGAGCTCGAGAGTTTCAGCATTCCACGAGCTGGAAGAAGCAGTTGAGCTGATCGAAACCCAACAGTTGAGGAATGAGTGAAAATGACAATATTAGATGAACTGTTTTTAAAAACAGGCTGAATGTCTTTATAATCCTGAATTTAATCCCATTCTAAGTAAAGCTTAACTTAGTCAAGACAAAACATCTGTAATCATGTTCCTTTTGAAACAAGAAACAGAGTGAGGAGTTTTCTTCCAGCTAGTTAATTTTCAAAAGGGATATCCAATGAAAAAAGAAGTTATGTACTTACCATAACGTTCCATGTGAGTTGTTCATCTCGCTTTCATTCTTACAGATGGGTTCAGGGCCGATCCTCAGCTCAGAGTCGGCCTACTACAAAGCTCAAGGTCTTCAGATAGCTCGAGGCTAAGTCCCTATCCCATGATGCACCTAGAGTTACCTCAGATCTTGTTTGCTGCATATAATACCATATGTCATTCTATCACTCCATAAGAGAAAGCTATAGGAGGGTTGAGTGACTTCGAAAAGCCCAGGAGGTGGTAGAAGGGTGGGAAGTAAGAATGAAGTCGAGATGAAAAACTCACATGGAACATTATGGTAAGTACATAACTTCTTTACGTGAAGTTGTTCTATCTAGCTGTTCATTCTTACAGATGGGTAGCATCCCAAGCACCATCTATCTCGGGTGGCTCATGGGAGTATGTTTCTCAGGACAGTGAATCCAAAGGAGGCCCTGTCAACTTTGTAATGAGTGATAAAGGTATGAGGTCTTGACCAAGTGGCTGCTGCACAAATGTTATCAATAGGAAGTCTGGTAGAAAAGGCAGAGGATGTAGACACTGCTCTGGTGGAGTGAGCCTTAATTTTATGTTGTAAGGGCATATTAGCAGCTGAATAAGCAAATGTGATACAATCAGATAACCACTTGGACAGAGTTGTTTTGGCCACTGGCATACCTTTCCTGGAGTCTGAAAAGGAGACGAAAATCTGTTCAGATTTCCTAAAATCTTTTGTTCTATCCAAGTAAAATCTGAGCTGTCTATGAACATAAAGTTTGTGCAGCATATATTCTAAGTTGTTGGAGTGATTGGGGAAGAAAACTGGCAAATCAATAATTTGATTAAGATTAGCTTCAGTGCAAACTTTAGGCAAAAAAGAGGCGTTAGTTTGAAGTGAAACTCTGTCAGCATGGAAAATCAAATAAGGAGGCTTAATGGACAAGGCTTGAAGCTCAGACACTCTGCGGGCAGAAGTGATAGCTACTAAAAAGATGATGTTCCGTGACAAAAAATTGAGGTCACATGAGGAGGGTGGTTCGAATGGAGGAAGAATAATGCGAGAAAGCATAAAATTTAGATTCCATGGGGTATAGGGAGATTTTACAAGTGGTCTGAGATGAAAGGTCCCTTTAAGAAAGGCTTTGGATAGGTTGTGTGACATAATGTTCAATCCTTCAAATCCAAGGTGAAAATTAGAAATGGCAGCAAGGTGAATACAAACTGTTGCTGCTGCAGCTCCTTTGTTAAAAATCATAGTCAAGAACTCTAAAATGGAGGCAATAAGGGCTTGATAGGTATCAGTATTGTTTTGAGAGGCCCATATAGAACATTTTTTTCCATTTGCTAAGGTATAGTTTCCTCATAGAGGATTTATGAGAGGATAAGAGAATGTGGTTTGTCTCATTAGAAAGGTTATGGAACCTGGCTATGATGGGAAATGGAGGAGCCAAGCTGTCAGCTTCAGGGACTGAAGAGTTGGATGGAGTTCCCACGAAGAGTGCGGCAGAAGATCTGGAACTGGGTCCAGAATCCAAAGGTCTTCCAAAAGATGAAGTCGAAGGAAGGGGAACCAAATCTGATGAGGCCAATGAGGGGCTATTAGAATGATGGTCTTTCCCAGGGCTTTTGCTTTCTATAGTACCTTGGGTATCAATTGGATTGGTGGGAATGCATAGAGGAAACCCGGAGGCCAATCATGCACGAGTGCGTCCCTTGGGGCTTCTCCCAGAGGGGGAATCAGGGCAAAGTAGCTTCTGCATTTCGTGTTCATGTGACTGGCAAAAAGGTCGCAGCAAGTCTGGCCCCACCTGCGGAATATCCTGCCTGCTATTTCTTTCTTGAGGGACCACTCGTGGGGCAACAAAACTGCTCTACTCAGCTTGTCTGCTGTCACTTTGGATATCCCCGGATTGTGCATTGCAAACAGAAAGCACTGGGTGGATATAGCCCACTGCCATACTCTTAGGGCCTCACGACAAAGGGGATAGGACCTGGTTCCTCCTTGTTTGTTCAAGTACTAGACCACTGACATGTTGTCTTTCTGAATCACAATTGTACCCAGAGGAAGAGTGTCCTGGAAGTACTGCAACGCTAAAAGTACTACTCTCATCTCTAGGACATCGATATGCAGGTGTGTCTCTTGATCGGTCCATGTGCCTTGGGCTGTTCTTCCCTGAAAGTGCCCCCCCCTCAATCAGGGAAGCATCTGTGGTCACTGTGGCCACTGGTGGGGGGTAGAACAAAGGGGCAACCTATCGTGACATAGAGAGGTCAACTACCACTGTAGATCCTTTTTGCAAGAGTTCGTGATTACAAGGTGAGACAGGGGAAGCTCTTGGTAAGACCATTGAGTGAACAACAGCCATTGCAGAATCTGCATGTGCATGCAACCCACCGGTATGCCCAAAATTGCAGCTGCCACCATGCTTAACAATTTTAGTACTTCTGACACTGGAGCCTTGTTTTTGGATATCAGATTGCAGACCTGCTGATGGAGTAGTAAGACTCTTTCTACTGGAAGTCTCAGCGTGGTGGTGCTGTCCAATTCTGCTCCGATAAAAACGGTATGTTGCGATTGCAACAATGCAGATTTTTCTGAGTTTATTGTAATGTCCAGCTGGCTGCAGAGTGAAAGAATGGTGTCCTTGGCTTGAATGAGTTGATGCCTGGTGGTGGCAGTGAGGAGCCAATAATCTAGGTACAGAAACACCTGAAATCCTAAACGTCTCAGGTGAGCCGTGACCACTGCCATACATTTGGTGAACACTCTGGGGGCTGTAGTGACACCAAAAGGCAGGGCTTGAAACTGGTAATGATTGGCTCCCAGCTGGAAGCGCAGATGATCCCTGGATGGTCTGGCCATTTTTATGTGGTAGTACACATCCTGGAGCTATACAGAGCACATCCAACTGTTTTTCCCTAAAAAGGGAAGCATCAACTGAAGCGTGACCATCTGAAACTGCTCTTTCTTGACAGATTTGTTTAACCTGCTAAGGTCCAATATAGGTCTCCAGTACCCTGTCTTTTTTGGAACTAAAATGAATCTTGAGTAAGTTCCGGATCCTGTTGATCTGCTGGGACTGGCTGGATGACTCTTTTTGTTAGCAACAATCGGACCTCTATTGTTGCCTGTTCCCTGTAACTGAGTGGAATGTCCAGGATTTTTCTTGACAGTGGAGGGGGTGTGGCGAAAGGAATGAAATATCCTCTGGAAATGATACTTTGTACCCAGTTGTCGTTTGTTATTTAGAGCCAGGTGTCTGGATACAAAGATAAGCGACCCCCTGACTCCCTCCAGAGTAGGGCAGTCGGACCTCCTTTCAGGAGCGCTGGTAGGGCTTCCCAAAGAAGTGATCTCTGTCACCCTGGTTTTGCGGACCCCCCCCTCTGCCGCGAGGGCAGCATCTTCCATTATTGCCCCCTCCTCTGCCCCTGGAGGGGGATTCACCACGTGCGTCCTGAAAGGCTCCTTGGGCTTTTTGGAACCACATCTTTCCTCCCCTTTGACCCTTGGGGTAGCGTCTGGTAGGAGTGGAAAAATGGACTCCAACGGCAGACAGAGTCTTTCCTTCCTGATCACACCTGTTCAAAGTTTCCTTAACTTTGGGCCTGAAAAGGGATGAGCCATCAAAAGGGGTATTTACAAAGGATGACTTCAAGGGCTCCGCAAAGGAACACAAGTGCATCCAGGAGTGTCTCCTAAGAGCAATTCCTGTACCCACTGCCCTGCTCATTCCATTAGCTGCATACAAAATGAGGTGCATGGACGAGTTAACTATGGAATTGAGGGTAGCAAGCTGGGAGGCAACTTTATCTAAAGCTCCTGCAGCTACTGTACCCTGAAGAGTACCTCCCAGCTCTTTAAGGAGATCTCTTTGCAGTCTCGTAAAATGAGTTAGATAGCTGAGCAAACGTAGAGCAAAAGTCACTGAACTGTAAGTGCACTTCCCATATCTATCCATGATCCTAGAATCTCTGTTAGGAGGATGGATAGAAGTGGAAGTTTCTGAAATTTTGCTTTTGGTGGCTGCTGCCATCACCATGGCATCAACTGGCACACCCTTGGTCAGAAAAGATTTGTCTTGGGGAGAAGAGATAAATTTATTAGGCCTCCTAGGGACAAGCTCCATGGTGTCTGGAGACACCCACCACCTTCGTGAGACCAGCTGCATAAGCTCATCAAAGGGTGGAGACACCTAAGAGTTGTAGGGCTGAGACCCGAAAGCCTTCAGGAGAACCGACTCATCTTCAGTAGGGTTGGTGGACTGCCAGTCGCCCCACTGCCTAAGGATTGCTAGTATCTCAGCAAATGAGATATCCTCAGAGGGAGACCGTGGGGACCCTTCTGATTCATCCAAGTCGGTATCAGACGTCAGGGACTCCTGTGGGGAGTCTAGATGCTTCCTCTTACAGACTCTCTTCCTGGGAACCTCATCAGTGGGAGCTTCTGGTGAGGTCTCGGAAGAGCACTGGCCACCCAATGGGGCTTCCTGAGGCTCTGGGTCTCTATGTTTGGCAAGGATCTGTGAAGCAGAAGCAGACACAGGTGCTTTAGGGGAGGAAGAAGTTGGACCTGAAGTTGAAGATGTCTTAGGACACATAACTCTCCTCATGGCTTTGAAGGCACCTCTGCTCCAAAGTGAAGGGACCGACGGATCCGAGGAAACAGTCGATACCTCCAGCACCGAGACAGTGGGCTCCGAGCCAGAGGTAGAAGCCGAGCTCATCCGAGCCGAAGCCCCAAGAGGCAGAGTCAGATCCGACAAGTCAGTCCGACTATCCTCCCCAGACCCGACCAGAGAGTATCACCTCCTAGATTCCTCGATCGGCACCGAGGATGTCAGAGTAAATGGAGCCAAAGACACTGGAGCAGGAGTCGGCTCCGAAGGCTCCACGATCAACAAGTCCGACTCCAAGTCCTCCGGCTCGGAGGAGGAAGAGTAGTAGCTGGTAAAAGGGTCTTCGGTTCTAAAGCCGCTTGGGTCGGAGCCGATAAGAATTTAGCAAAGGCCGGTGTCTGTAAAAGCTTCTGCACCACACGATCCACATCCAAATCGGAAAGGCTATTCGAAGACAGAGATGAATGGATCGAAGGTGGTACCGACTGTAAGAGTGGAGATTTTGGTATTTCAGATACTGGTTCCAAAACCGGAGACTGGCTCCGAAAAGATAAGATAGTCGGCTCCGAGGTCTGTGGAGCCAGTATAGAAGACTTTTTTGATTTCTTTGGAAGACTTTGAGGACTTACTGGATCCATCCTGGTCGCTCAAAGCCACTTGGAAAAAAGGTTTCAGTAAATCCCTGTCAATTCGTTTCCTCTTTCTCTCCTGGAGAACCCTAGAAGAGAAGGAATGACATACAGAGTAGCTTTCTTGGAGATGTAATGCTCCCAAACAATAAACACAGTTTACATGACTGTCGGTGGCAGACATATTCTGCTCACATTTAGGGCATTTTTTAAACCCTGACTTAGGGTGTTTGTCCTTATCAGCCATTTCAACAAGCACAATGTTATTAGGGTGCTGTAAAAAAAAATAGACACACCCAACAACAATTAAACAATAACAACAAGCCTTTCTAAAAATACTCACAAATGTCTCACAAGACCACTTTTTTTCTAAGTACTCTAATTTACAAAGTGATAATTATAGGTTCATAGGTTCATACTAGGCTATCTGCCCGAGGGCATTTACAAGCCTAGCCCATAGTTTTTCGCCACCCCCACCCCCTTTTAGTATGGGGAACTATACCCATTTTTTTGTGCCTCTCTCTCTGTTGAAGCAGTGAGGTAATCCTAATGGGGTGGTATCTCGATCTCCCATCCATTGGTCAAGATTTCTCTTGAACAAGGCCGTGCTCGGCTGCTCTGGCCTCACATATACCGAGTTTATTCCACATAGGAGTCTTTGGGGGATGAAGCTCCCCCCCCTCCAGGCCCCCTATTATTAGCTCGTTTGAGGTTTAAGTCTCCGCCCTGTGGGATCTTTTTTTTTAGATTTTTTTTCATTTGATCTGGGTTCAATCTTCATGGCCTTGTATGTGTATGTTAGGCAAAGGTCACCTCTGAGCAAGCCTGAATAGAGCTGGGTGAAGTGCAGTTTCTTTCATAGTGGAGTGGCAGAGGGACCCAGTTATCCTTTTTTTTTTTTTGTTTTTTGTGCTCACCATCACTGCCCCCTTTTAAGAGTGAGACTACCAATACAAGACAACCCTATGTACTCCGATGTACACAAGACAACAGTTTCTCTCTAGTATGTTCTCAATTTTAAACTGCTATAAGTGAGACAGCCTTTTCTAGACTGGGACTTACTACCTGGAGCCACCTGCTTACAGATGCCAAAACGGGGAGGGAAAATCATGGGAGGTGAGGACAGATGGAGATAAAGTATCTGTTTCTATACTTGTTTCAGACAATGGCCTCTAGGATCACTTGACTTCTCATAGGAGCTCATGTGGGAGGAAGTCCTTTATCCTCCTATTCACAGACAGTGAGGTCACACACGTTATCTTGGAAAGGCAAGTGTGTGCAGCAAAGGTCTAGCATTCACTGGGAAGAAAGCCATTCTGGTCTAGATTTGGAATCAAATGATATTTACTAACAGTGCACTATTGCATCCACAAGTCTAATTCCATCAGACATTTATTTGACTTTCAAGCCCAGAGATGCGAGTCCTGGTACCGGATAATGAGACAAACTCTCCTCAAATGGGATGTGCCAACCCAAACGGCCTAGGAGAACAGCTTAGCAATGGAGTCCTGAATCTCAAGTTGGATCACTCCCCATGGTAAAGTTGGTTTGGCCTTGGGCTCTGGACAATCAATCAAAGGACAAGTAAAGCTGGAACACAGCAATGCACTTCCCCCATTTCTCTCACCTTTTTCACCTTTTACCATAACAGAACACTGCTGTGGATTTAAGTCCTCAGTGCTGGCAAATATTAGGATTCTAGTTTAACAACGGTCTTATTCTTAAGAGGGCTAACCCATAACCTGCTCTCAAAGTGTTTGTTCTTGTGGTGATGCTCTTTCTTACGGAAGAAGGTACATGTTCGATCTTCTGCTGCAGGTCTTCATGAAACGAGCTACTGTTAGTCATTATCTTTCTGGTTACAAGGTAAGTCAAAAGCTTCTCCTTATGACATCTTCAGATAGCAAGGATGAAAACTGGCAATTGTGGCAGTTTTCCATGTTCTCCCTTCCTAAGAAAATACAGGAGTGCAGGACCTGGAATGTTACATAATAACCATATGGACTTAATGAATTATTGCGGAGTATGGGAACACCTGAATTTCCATCAATGAAAGCAATAATCATGATTTAAATTGTGTAAGTGGCAAAAAAAAAAAAATCAATTTCCAGGGTTTACGGCAAACATATGAATTTAGCCAACATTCAGAATCACAGTATGCATTACAGTGGGTGCATGGAAGCATGTGATCATTTACATGTTTGCCAAATTTTGACTGGTGGAGATGATGAACTCAACCAAGGGCCCATCAATTAAGTTCCCTGATGTCACAACATATGCAGCTACATAATGGATAGTACGAGACGTACTTAATCAGCTAATGATGGAAATAGTACCATTAAGACTATACCTGTTAGCACTGAAGAGCAACAGAAAGATGACACTATGTTCATCTCTAAAACTAAAGCAGATTCTGGTAGTAGCCAAGTGCTGATGGAGAAGAAAACATGTTAGTTTTGGACAAGTTCAGGATGGGAAAAAGAAGCTAGGGCTTTGTAACCTAATTTTAATGTCTCAAAAATGTTCACTAATATATTAATATTAAATTGATACATTAATACATTTTTGCAATTAGACATATATTGAACATGTATAGGCACATGTGCACATAAGTGCTTGCATGTGCAAGCACAAACAAATAAAATATGCATGAACACAATAATACAATTATTAATTACAGCATGCTATTCTATCTCTGTACTTACATATGTGCATATGTAGATACACACAGATAAAACCATGCGTATAACACAGACACACACACACTTGCAGAGACAGATGCAGCCCTACCAGTCTCCTATTTTATTCAGTTTTATAACTATCTCAGCTTTCACTTACCTGAGGAGTGTAATAAAGCAGAAGTTTACTGTTGAGTTCTGCAAGTTCATTCTCAGTCTTGAATGGAGATACAGTGTTTGGTCCTATTGAAGGAAAGAAAAAAATAAAACAAAAAAAACACACTGGTTTAAGTCATCCAGGTAGATATGGCCAGTCAGACATACCAAAGACTATCAAAATTATTTTAGCAACAAAATATACCCTGTAAGTGCAAACATTCTTCCTGAACCATACAAATCTGGATGGTCCATTAGTACGAAAAACAAAAGGTCCTTCTCCTGCATGACTTAAACACCTTTTAATTAATATGCATTTCTTCCATAAAAAACACACTGTACTGTGCATGTGTATGTACTGTGTATGTACTGTACATGCTAAGGGCATTAAGCCACCAAAGAAATGAGACTCACTAAAGCTCACAATGCAGTCACAAAGACTCAAGAACACTGGATCTTTCAATGAATTTATGAAAATAAAGGTGAAGCATATTAGAAGGGGCCACCAATTAGGGACCATGGCACTCTGTGTCAGAAGAAAACATAAACCCACTTAGTCAGATTTTACTCAATTCACTTTGATAAACACTTCATAAATGTATTCATTTTAACTTGCAGAATATTTCAAGGAACACAAAAAGGTGGGCATGAAATTATTTTCTTTACATTTACAGAATTTCATTTGCAAACACTGCCAAGCTTTAAACATGTTTCTGTTTTTCAGAGATACAGTGAAGAGATTACCAGGCTTTTGTCTTTTAACCAACAAACTTAAGTTGTAATCTTTCAGTTTTGAATTTTCTTCTGCAAAAAGAAGAATTAGTAATATTAGTTCAGTTTCTATTTCATTTATTTTTCTTTTCTGGTAGCCAGTCTGCATGGTCTTTAATCCCAAATGCCAATTCATAGGCAAGTAGTAGGCTAGCACCCCTTGCAAGCAGTGTTAAGCCTAGCCAATTTCCCTTCAAAGTTGAGAATCAAACCCTGTACCTTGTGTCTGCGAGACAAACACCTTAACTATTGTGCCAACCCTCAACCAGAGAGAGACAGAGAACGCCTCAAATCAAATACAACTAACTATATGTTCAGAGAACATTAACTTCATCATTACAGTGATTAATAAACAAAGCACTAACCATAACTAGTGCAGGACAAATGGGACAGCTTCCCCAAATGCAAGTTGTTAGGGGATACAACTGGCAGCTGCTGATGGGGGTGGAAGTACATTACTTACATTTGCATGAAAAGCTACAGATCATGTGATTTAGTGTGTTAGTAACTGCAGTAATAAGGAGCTTGAATAAGCTCTTTGCTACAGTTTAGCAGTATAGTGTGCATGACTTTCTTTTGCTCCTTATCTTCCTTCTTTTTGGTCCTCAAGCTGGGTTGAGGGGGCAGCAGACGACCTAGCCACAGCTCTGGAATACCACATCTCTTCTATCCTCACTGTGTGCTCCATCCAAAAGTATCCTCTGCGTCAATGTTCAGCTATTTTTGTTTAATGTAAACATCACTCAGGTCCACCACACAATAACCTAAAATGTACATTGTTGTTTGAAGTGAAGCTATGTGAACGTAAGCAGGACGACATCACAGACCATCCTTTTCTTCCCTGACCCTCCCCTCAGTGTATGTGTGTTTGTCATGACCCACCAAATGTGAAACCATTTTGTATCATTATGCCTACTTGGTATGACATACTCAAGAAATAACTCTTTTACAAGGGACTCCATCAACTTTCTAATTTCTGAGTTTATATCAAGTATGTCTTTAGTGCACCTATTTTTATGAGGAAGAATTACATGTCCCACTCCACACACTGCAGTGATTTATTAAAGGCACTTCCCAGAGGTATAAATGTTTCAATACACATTTCTTTCTGAGGTCTCTGGCAGATCTGTCTACCCCTCATCATTATGCATTTTTCTTTTTAGAACTCATAACGATCTCTATTTCTTCTAGATGGACTTGTAAAAACTGCCCATCTATATTTGATTTTGTTTTTTCCTCATCTTTTTTAAAGACTGAATAGAAATACATTTTTGTTGCCTCTGTGCTCTTGTTTCAACCATTTTTTATTTTTGTGGCATTTCACCCTTAGTTTTTCACTGTTCTTTGATGTACTGATAAAAATGTCTCTTCTCATGCATTAATTTGCAGTCTCTCTCTCTCCTTATCCAGATACATGTTTATTTTCTTGGATGTTACTCTTTTCTCTTGTTCACTGCCACAAAACCTGAGAAACACAAAGCTGTTTTCTACATTTATTTATTTTACATTTGTTAACCAGGTTAGTCTGGCTGAGCTTTTGGCTCATTTTCAGCAGAGACCCGGGGAGAAAAGCTCCTCAGGACTAGAAAATAAATTATTAAATTTTAGTAACATAGTAGTAACAATCAGCTATAGGAGCTTACAAGCAGAGACCTGGAGAGAAAAAACTTCTCTGGCAATTTAATTATACAGAGTATTAACAAATGGCAGACAAGTATGTGAGTTGTTACAAACAAACGTTTTAAACAATTAGCAGAAGAAAATGTGACTAGTTACAATATTATTTAAGCTGTTTAGAGCAAAATGAGTTAATAGGCAGATGCTTATTTAAAGTGGGTAGGACCTAGTTGTATAGGAGTTTGGAAACAAGAAAGGAAAGTAAGAATGGCTAGTAGGAGATGCAGCGAAGGTAGAGTATAGGAGACAGATTAGACAGGTAGGTTGTTTTGAGACTAAGAATTAAGAGTGGTTGGGGATGGAGGAAGGGAAGAGGTAGAAGAGGCAGGGGAATAGTGTTAGAGATACTTTTAAGAGTGAGGTTGTGAAATAGGTGAAAGGATGGTGGTTTCAGGGTGGTTGGCTACAGTGGCAAGACCACTTTGTTTTTAAGTATTTCCTTGTGGCTAATTTGAAACTTTTGCTATGCTGGAGGGATTTTACTTCCAAGGGGAGTTGGTTCCAGGATGTAGCTGGGTTATAGTTATAGAGAAGGTAGCCTATTTTGGTTTTGGGTTTGTAGAGGTCTAATAATTCTTGATTTGAGTGGCACAGCGTCCTAGCAGGGGAATATTTGGATATGACAGTGGAGAGGCTGGGGCAGAAGGAGGGTAGATAGAGGATACAGTGGATGATATGTAGTTGGTACAGTTGGAGCAGCTGGGGGAATTCTAGCCAGTCTAGTTGCTGTAGTGCTAAGCAGTGGTATGACTTATAGATTTGGTTAGCTGCAAATCTGGCAATCTTATTATAGGTAATTTCAAGCTTGGAAATAAGTGTAGAATTTAGGTTTGTGAATATGTGGCAGCTGTATAGGAGTGTTGGGAGTAATAAAGCCTGGGAGAGAGTTACTCGGGCAGTGTTAAGTATTTCATGCTGCGGAAAAGGTGTCCAAGTTTATGATGAGTTCTTTTTACTGAGTTAGTAATATGGAGATCAAACTTAAGCTGATCATCTAGTGCATCACCTAGCAATTTAGTACTAGATTCAGCTGAGATGATAGTGTTGTTGCAGGATAAGATGGTAAATGTACTTTTGAGTGTGGTGATGTTTTTAAGGAGGAAGGGTAGGAGCTTAGTTTTTTTTGGATTAAGTATTAGTTTGTTATCACTAAGCCAAGTCTCAATGGTGTGGAAGGATGCCTGGGTAGTTGAGTGGAGGTCAGTTGGGTTGTCAGCAACGGTTATAACAGTTGCGTCATCAGCATATTGCACAAGAGATGACAGGGGACAAGAGGAGTACAGCAAGTTGGTGAAAGTATTAAGAGTAGTGGTCCATGTATGGACCCTTGGGGGACTCCCATTTGTACAGTGAGAGGGTGTACTGTTAGAATATTGCTTAATGCTTTCTACAGGACTGTAAAATTTTATGAAATTTTTACCTAAATCCCAGCTGCCTTACTTTCATACGGCAGCACTTTACATGGGTGTTTAATGCAGTTTGCAGTGTTGACCACACCTTCTCAGATGTCTGCCAGCTTCCATCTTGGTCTGATTTTAGCAATATATTCAGTAAAACATTGGTTTTGTATGAGGTTGTAGCAAGTATCTGTCATAATTAGTTCCACCATCAGGATTATCTCATCTCTTCCTGCAATCCAGAGTATTTACTTCCATCTTTGAATATCACTGACCACCCATGAATTAACTAGAAAAAGTAAAATACTTTATTCCACTCAAATTAAAATATAATTAAATTCTAACGCACATAAATTAAATGTTTTCATTTCCCACATGCAGAGAGCTACCATTTTATATTGACAAAAGCTTTTATCCCAGCATGCCGAATGTCATGTAACTTACAGATTAGTATTTGGTAAAAGACTCCTGGTTCATCCCCACTGTTGACCAAAAAGTACCAGTGTTAGAATACAGAAAAGGGTAAAAAATCATAAATTCTTAGAAAGATAGATGTGATAAAAGCAGAACATAGTATCAAACAGATTAAGGTTCATCATGCACTATTTTCAATAATAAACTAAAAATATCAACACAAACAGAAAAACGTCAAAGGTATGCAGACAAATATAAAGGAAAAACACAAAACAAGCAATTCATTAATGACCCACTTTTTTAAGAGAATTGGGAAACAAAGAAAAATCAATAGTAACACCAAATACAAATGGAGAAATCAGTACATTTTAGGAGGATCATTTATAAAGGCCGAGTTGAATACAACAAGGATGCCAAAATGGAAAGAAGAGTTAAAATATTTTATTTATTTATTTAACATTTGTTTACCTGGAAAGTCTGACTTGGAACAAAGCCAATTTTCAGCAGGGGCCCAGGGAGAAATGCTCCAGATACATGTCTTTGAAACGTGGGAGGGAACTGGAGCACCCGGAGGAAATCCACACAAACACAGGAAGGACATGCAGACTCCACACAGAAGGCACTCCAGATGAAAATTGAACCAGAGAACCTCTTGCTATGAGGGGACAAGAATACCACTGTACCACTGCACCATCCAGTATAAATAAACAGTAAAAAGCTCAAATGCAGATGATACAAAACGAGAGGAAAAATAGCCAGAGAAATTGAGACAAAATGAAGAAAAGCTCCTAAATGGAAAACCCCAGCTCCAGATGTAGTACCTAACTTCTGGAGAAAGTTATTAACATCTTTAGGCAAAGACATAGTCCTGAGTAAAACTTACTTATATGCAGGCAATAACCTGGTTAACAACAGGCAAACCCACACTCCTTAAGAGGGAACCCTCCAGCCATCCTAGAAACTATAAACCAATAGATTTCCTTCTGGCAATATTTGAAATTATATACTGGAGACTGATGCAGACAGTTTATACTCATTATAAAAAAAATAATTGTGACAACAACAAAATGGCAATAACAATATCCCACATTCACTGATTCTGGAATGCTTACAGTTGTACAAGATATAGCCTACATTGATCAATCAATATCAGGTGACTATGAAACACTGGCATACTATTTTACAGATGAGTCATGATAAAGAGAGATTACTACCCTAAATCCAAAGGGGGAGGTATTCCAGGGTGATTTTTTGACACCACTTCTGTTTTGTCTTACCCTTAACCTATCAAGCTGTTTACTTAATACTCTACTCTATGGTTATGACTTAACTTCAAGAAACCAACTTTGTAAAGACATCTCTTCTACTTTTTGTGGACAACTTACAATCATACAGGTATCAGACAAGCATCTGAAAGTAAAACTACAAATGATTAAAACTTTCTCAGATGATATAAGAATATTGGACTTGATAAATGTTCAAAAGCAACATTTACAGCCGTAAAGCTACAACATCAAGAAAGTATCAACCTCAAACAGGAATGTGATACAAAGGAACTTGAACAGGATAGCATGTATAAATATTTGTGAATAGGTGAAGGGCTGGCAATAAAGCAATAACAAATGAGAACATAGCTTACTAAGAAATACTTTAGAAGCTTAAAACTGACACAGAAAACTACCCTGACATCCAGAAATAAAATTCAAGCTACATATCAATTTGCTCTTCTTATTCTAACTTATAGCTTTAGTGTGACAGTCAGGCCCTAAGCAGCATTGAATTACTTGGAGAAGAAGAGAAAAAAAACACGTTTCTCAAATGATATATAAAAACAGTGCATGACAAGATTATACATCCCTCGTACTTTAGGAGGTGTGGGCCTCCTCGAAATTGACTATATGTATAAGTTTTCAACTGTGGGGCTACAAACGTACTTGTTGACATCATCAGATCCAAACATTCTGAAAATTCTAAAGCATTAAGCAAAATAGTCTGACCTGACATATGTGCTTGGTTTAGCCGCTGCATATCACAAAGGAGTGGAATGGAAATCAAACCAGAAGTAGATAAGAATCAGGCAGCACAAAAAAAAGCCACAAAACAAATAATATAAAGAAAAGGACCAGAATGAAACATGGAAAGACAGCAAATACAATGGTAATTATAATGGTAAGCAAAGAGAATTCCTGGAACAACCATGTTTATCAACATTTGACAGATAAATGGTTAAGAAGGGGGTGAATTCATATCAAAAGAAGAAAGATTAATAATGGCAATTCAAGATAGTAGACAATTGCACTTTGGTTTATGAAATCTATTGAGAAAGTGGAAAAACAGATAAATGCAGGTTCTGTAATGAAGAACAGGAAAAAGTTATACATGTCTTTGCTGACAGTGATACAGCTATGGCTGAGGATCCGAATACTGAAATGCACTTTCATGTGGCAACACTGTTGCACTTGGTATCGTGCAAACACTACAACACACAAGCAGCTAAGAATCACTGGAAACATGAACCACAAAGAACCACTGGCAATGAAGAAGTTCTGATCACATGGATTCACCCAATTCTGACAGATGAAAAATGCAAGAAATTACAGTAGCACAAGAAAAAAGGACAGAAGCAGCATTAATCATTAAAATAGTTACACAAAGTGATTGAAGTGTTTTACATACTGAGAGACAAAGTCATAAAATACTAGGATTTGCAAGCAGAAACTGGAGCCATGTTGGAATAAGACACTCGGAAAGTTTCGATAGGAGCAACAAGGCTAATAAAAATTATTTTCTGGCAAATTTGAATATGCTGCCAATACATGTAACCCTGTACGAACTTCACAAGAATGGAATTCTGGGTAAGTTGTGAGTGCCAGAAAGTGCACTCTTGGCAAAGATCAAAGAATGAAGCAATACTAAATTTGTGCCCTGACTCAGTAAAGAGGTCATTACCTGTTGTTTGTACCTGCTATGCATCTCAAAAGGATAAAAAATGTTAACTACACTGTAGAGGAGACAAGGCTGAACTTGCAACCTGGGTACAAAAGGCACTGTCAAGAAATGCAGTGTGGAAGTGACTGGTGCATGCTAGCTTTTCCATCCTCGAGAGGGGTCCTGCCAAATGCAAAGTCAGAAACAGCTGGAGGCAGTGACCAAGCATGCAGTGTATGGGTGAGGGGCATGTATTTAGCTTCATGAAGCCTCAACCATGTGGTAACATACATGTGGCACGAGTAGGGATGTAAACATCCACAAGGAAGGGCAGAGCAAGCCCTTGAATTTATGAGAGTGCATTTCAGTTAGCAGAAGAGAGAATGAGGTGAGAAGAAACAAAAATGGTTGCCTGGTTATTGCTTCCCCTAACCAGAAAAAAATGGAATGGCTACGTCACAACAGGGCTGGTAATCAGCAGACAACATGGAGAAGAAGAAGAAAAAAACAAACAAAAGACCAAAATGATATGGATATCATGTTCTGAGTATGCAGGTACATGGCCCCTTGGTCACCTAAAAATAATAGTTATCTTGTAAAAATGCATGCAACACCAGCACCCTTTGTTAAAGTTTTCATGAACCCATGTTGATATGCACAACATACTTTCTTTAGTAAGAACTCTTATAAATTCCATGGTTTAATGTAAGTATGGATTGATGCAACACCACAAATACCTGCATCATAAACAAATCTTCAGTCTTAGAGCCATTAAGCCATTCTGGATAACACCATCCTTTTCAGTGATTCCAGAAGTACAGCCTGCCACTTTAAACTTTTATCAAGCTAGGTTATGTATTACATGTACAGTCAAGATGCCAATTATGCAAATATACACAAAAATACCAATTATGAATCCATAAACATATACATATATTTAAATATACAACAACCAGGAACCAGGACCAGTCAACATAATTTATTCTCTCTCCAGCACAAGCCTTCAAGGAGTACAAAAAAACTTTAAAAAGACACAACTTTATATATACACCCACACATCAATTATACAATTAAAAACAATCAATTAAACCAGTACTTTCCAATTACATTCAAGATTCAGTCCCAAAGGGGACATGGCGTTAAACTTTAAAATAAACAGACTCACTATACATTAGTTTCCTTTTATATACTTCATCTGAACAAAATCCTACAGGTAATCTTTCCAGAATGCTAGCCTTTAAATCATGCGCATTGGAATGATGACATTCTAAAAAATGATTGACCATAGGTCTCTCCATCTTATTGTTTCTTATATTTCTAATATGCTCTTGTAGCCTACATTTAAAAATTTTCTTTTTGTTTCTCCAATGTATACAAGGCCACATATGAGCATTGTAGAGCATAAATAACCCCTTGTGTTTCACAATTAAATATTTCTGACGGAGAAAACCTGTGTCCATTGATAAAATCAAATGTTCTAACCATATATGTACAAATATTACAATGTCCACACGAATAAGTGCCTAAAGGTATATCAGCAATTGTAATAGAATCAACTGGAAAAATAAAATGACTGTGTACTAAGATATCCCTAAGATTTCTACCTCTTTTGTATGATACACCTATATATGGGCACAAAATATTGGCTAGCGCATTACATTTAAATAAATACTGCCAATAGTATTTTACTATATCAACAAGTATAGGACTAAATAAACCATAAGTGGTAATGAAGTATATTTTTCTCTATCTGTCTTATCTTCATACATATTAACCGTATCAACATGATTTTGAAAACAATCCTGGACTCTATGCTTAGTACTGCTTCCCTCTAAGACTCTATTAATAGCAGTAGATACATTTTCCCGATTATATCCCCTAGAAATAAACATATGATACAGTCTTTTCACTTCTCTATTAAAATCCACCTCATTATTACATAGTCTTCTAATTCTAAGACGAAGAAATGGTATGGAGTGGATGACAGCTACTGCCAAATAAATACCGACCGCCATTTTCAAATTTCCTATGGACTGATGTAATCAATTCGTCATTATAAACAGTAAGTACAATATCTAAAAAAGTGACAGCCCTAGCAACTAGCAGATCATTAAAACAAAAACCAACCCTATTCTGATGTAACCTACTAACAAATGTATTAACCTCTTCACAACCTCCTTGACGTATAAAAATAAGGTAATCAATAAATCTATAATAATATATTACATGATTATTGAAAAATTCAGAATGATACAAATAGTCCAATTCATATAAACCCATAACAGGATTTGTATACATGGGGCAAAAGGAGCTCCCATGGCTGTACCTTGACATTGATAAAAAATGACATCATTAAATGTCATAATTCCAATGTGCATGACTTAAAGGTTAGCATTCTGGAAAGATTACCTTTAGGATTTTGTTCAGATGAAGTATATAAAAGGAAACTAATGTATAAAGAGAGTCTGTTTATTTTAAAGTTTAACACCATGTCCCCTTTGGGACTGACTCTTGAATGTAATTGGAAAGTACTGATTTATTTGATTGTTTTTAATTGTATAATTGATTTGTGGGTGTATATATAAACGTGTGTCTTTTTAAAGTTTTTTTGTACTTCTTGAAGGCTTGCGCTGGAGAGAGAATAAATTCTGTTGACTGGTCCTGGTTCCTGGTTATTGTATTTTTATCTGGACATTCCTTTGTGGTTGTTTGTATATATTTAAATATGTTTATGTGTAAGTATACAAGTCCTCTAGGGGAACAAATTCACTACTACACGGCTCCATATCCAAACGGACTTTAACATGGGTTTCTCTCTCATAGCCATTCATTGATTCAGCAGAGAGTCACACAGTTTTACTAAGCCAAGTTTGATGAACAGTGACTAGGATAAGGGGGGTAACTACACTCCTGAGTGTGCCATCATTCTCATGAGACTATAAACCAAGGTCCCATCTACCATAAGATCACAGGAGGTTACAAGACTATCGACTCAGAGGTCATTTAATGCCAATGTAATACCATAGATACTCTAGTCAACACCCAGGATTGTGATTTGTAATGACTCTCCATGTCCAGGAGGGTTGTGGATGTTATTCCCAGTAAGAATTTATGATGCCCCATCCACCAGTCCAGGTTCCTTTTGAACAGTGTCATAGAGGTGCTCTGCTTCAGATGAACTGGCAGCCTATTCCAAAGTCACAGCAGTTGCTGGGAGAAAAACCTGTTCCCCCACCACATCAAGTCTCAGGCCATATTTACATCCCTGGAACAGGTAGATATGCAGCAGATTCATTAGGTTTGGATCGAAGATTGCTCTGTAAGCTATGCATAACTATATGAAACAGACTATAGTGACAGGGACTTTAGTTGGTCTGTGTAAGACACATGCTCCTTTGACCTTCTCTGTTAGAAACCGCTGAGGTCTCTCCAATTGCTGCAGGCGCTTTGTACGGTAAATGCCAAAAGGGGTATTATACTCAATTATGGGCCTGATTAGTGATGAGTACAGAGGAGGTTAAAACCTCCTTTGCTAGAGGCGATGTCTTTGCTAATTAACTGTGCTACATAGAAAGCCTTCCTTACTACAACAGACAAATGATAGTCAAAGTTAAAGTTACAGTCTACTTGTGATCCCAGATCTCTTAGCACGGCGTTGGTATATAGGGTACTGTTATTAATTTGATAGTGTAAAGTGACACTGTTTTTACCAAAGGGAATGATGATGCATTTCTTTGCATTCAGTTTAAGACCATGACTAAGACACCAGTCATTGGTCTGTGCAAGACCATCCTGAAGTATACTGACATCAACTGGGATTCAATAATTGCACCCAGTCTGCAGTAGTCTGCATACTTGGTCAGCCACTGCCCCTTAGTTTTACCCTGAACTTCTAAGAAGTATATACCAAACAGTAGGGGGCCCAGGACTGACCCTTGTAGCACCTCGTTGGTGACAGGTCTGCTGGATGATGTGTAGTCACCCACTTTGATAGTGTGTGACCAGTTTGTGAGCCAGTTGGCAACCCATCTTACAACAAAGGGGTTTACATTCAGTTTACTAAGTTTATCGGTAATGCCTGCGTGTGAGACTGTGTCAAAGGCCTTTGCCAGGTCAAGGTATGTTGTGTGCATAGATCTGCCCTCGTCAATGGCCCTGGTCACATTTTCAAAGAAATCCACCAGGTTTAAAAGGCACAATCTGCCCTTGATGAAGCCAAAATGGGTCAGATGCAAGATTTGGAGGTCGCCTATGTCTTTATTTATGAGGTCCATGATGATTTGTTCTATGGCCTTACAGATGAGGCTGGTCAGAATTATGGGTATGTAACTCCCCGGTTCTGTTGCTAGGCCCCCTTTGTGAAGGGGAATAACTGTTGTTGTTGTTCTCCATTCCACAGGGACAAAAGCCTGTGGATAGATTGTGACTTAATCGGGTACTTAATGGTGATGCTAGTTCATGTTTTAGTTTGTTTAGAAGACTGTCTGGGATGCCGTCTGGTCCCATAGAGGCTGTGTTTTTTGCCTTAAACAAGGTTTTAATGACCTGCTCTTCAGATATGTAGGGTTGGGTGGGGGGGAATTGACGGCAAGGTTTGGGATAAGTTTGGAAGGGAGAGGGGAGTGAAATTTTCGCCAAATTTGTCTGCTACCAGGTTTGCTATCTCTGCGGGATCAGTGTGTGTAATACCGTTAGTCACTAGTTCGGCACATATTGGGTCCTACCGTTTAGGCTAATTATATAGCTGTAAAGGGCCTTATGGTTATCTTTGGATGTTACTGGTAAATTCTTCTCAAAGTTAACCTTAGTAGATTTGACATGTCTCGTTTGCCTGTTGAGGCTGAGGAGGGTGCTTTTCCATTGTTGGGGCCTCGCCTTAGTTTTCAAATTTTTGCATTTGTTGTAAAGTTTGTTTATGCCTGGTAGCAGACAAATTTGGTGAAAATTTCACACCCCGGGATTCCCACTCCTCATTTCTTGATACACTGGAAAATATTAGGGTACAACCTAACACCCTAATAATGGGCAATTTCAACTACCCCACCATTAACTGGGAAAACTATTCATGTACCAACTCTTGTGCTCAACGTTTTCTGGAATTCATAAATTCCAATGCCTTGGATCAACTTATCCACACCCCCACCAGGGGCAGCAATATTCTAGACCTGGTTATTACTAACATGGGCAACCGGTGCTCCACACCAGAGGTCAATTCCTTGTTGGTCAGATCCGACCACAAGCTAATCACCCTAGACATCCACATCCCTACCCCACCCCCCATTAGGGAAACCACAGTAAAAAATTTCTCCAAAGCCAACTTCACACTTCTTAAGACAGAAGTGGCAAACTTCACAACACCCATGCTGACGGACAATAGAGGTATGACTGCCGAATCCTACACAAATGCACTTTATAAGCACTTACACGAGTGCATGGATTGTGCAATCCCTAACAGAACCAAGATGCTATCCTCCACAAAAAGGAAGCCAATCTGGTGGTCCCCTGCCATAAACAAACTCTACAACAGAAGAAAGAAACTGTTGCAAAAAAATAGTAAAATCCCATGACTGGAGAAACTCCTTGGTCAGCCTCAGTAAAAAGCTGAGATCCCTCATAAAATCCTCCAAAGCTAGTTACGAAAAACAAAATCGCTACTGACTCTAAAGACAACCACAAAGCATTCTACAGCTATGTCAAGAATCTCAATGGCAACACAAAGATCTGCTCTGAGTTACAGCACAATGGCACTAAATATACAGAACCAACTGTTATTGCCAACATCCTGGCAGATAGATTCAGTGCTAATTTTACCCCCCCTGTCATCCCCTAAAGGGCCCATCTCTATACCAGAAGAATGCAAAGTTCCTGTAATCACGGCTGCACAGGTAAAAAACACACTATCCAAAATCAAGAACACAGCATCCATGGGACCTGACAACATCCCAGGCTGTGTTCTACATGAACTACAGAACGAACTGGCACCCCACTTATGTACCATGTTCAATCATAGCCTCACCTCAGGCTATGTGCCCACTGAATGGCGCACAGCGACAATTATCCCACTCCACAAAGGGGGAGCCACCACAGACCCCAGAAACTACCGCCCATTAGCCTAACGAGCTTGGTCTCCAAGGCTATGGAACGTATCATAATGGAATTTATAAACAATGACACTGGCAATCTCCAAACTCAGGACCCCACCCAGTTCGGGTTTGTAAAAGGCAGATCATGTCTCCTAAATCGGATAGACTTCTGTGAAGCAGTCACCAAAGCCGTAAATGAGGGTAACGTGGTTCACACAGCCTATCTAGATCTCACCAAGGCTTTCGACACCATCCCCCACTCTGGAATTATAGATAAACTCACTAAACTAGGTATAAATCCCTATGTCACAAGATGGGTTGCCAACTGGCTCACTGACAGAACCCACACTGTGAAAGTAGCAGACTCCAAATCCAACTTCAGACCAGTGACAAGTGGAGTACCACAGGGTTCAGTCCTGGGTCCTCTCCTGTTTGGTATCTACTTCTTTGAAGTACAGGCGAACACAGAAGGTCTTTGGCTACCTAAGTTCACAGATGACTACAAACTAAGAGCCATAATCAAAACTCCAAAAGATGTGGACAACCTACAAAAGGGCCTCACTGAGACAGATGCCTGGTGTCAAAGCCATGGCCTCAAGCTCAATGCCAAAAAGTACACTGTCATCCCGTTTGGTAAAAACTCTGTACCCATGAACTACCACATAGGCGGTAGTCTACTTAACATTGAAAGTGTGATAAGAGACCTTGGGACACAGGTGGACAGTAGTCTCTCCTTTGATAATCACATTGCCACAGAAGTCAGGAAATCCTTCTACGTGGCACACCTCATCACAAAAGGTTTCTCATCCAGGAATAAAGGGGCCATTGTTCCCCTCTACTCAACACTCATTAGACCCATTATAGAGTACAATTCCCCTTTTGGTATGTACCTCACAAGACATCTACAACAACTGGAAAGGCCGCAGAAATACCTCACAAAGAGGATTACAGGCCTCAAACAGATGCCCTATGCAGACCGTCTCAAAAAACTGGAGCTTTACTCCATCGCATATCGCCTACTCAGAGGCAATCTCTGCCTAACACACAAAGCTATGTCAAACCCAGAGCTTTTAGACATGCTCCACTTAAAGAAATCCCAATCCCTACGAGCTACACGCTCTAGGGACCTAAACCTTGTCACCACAATAAACAGAACATGCTGGAAGGATAGATTCCTGTCCCAGAGACTTCCTATACTCTGGAACAAACTACCTATTTATATCAAACAAAGCTCCTCATTAGCACTCTTCAAGAAAAATCTTGATGATTGGATGGGAGATAGGAAATTCACCCCGGGGATCACTTCTGTGGCTCTGCTCGACAGTGGCACAGGAAAATAATTTTCTTGGTGGTGAAAGCCAGGGTACCTTTTGGCTAGGCTTACATAGGCCCTAGGGCCAATAGACTAGAACCTACCTATGAACCTATGCTGGATAGTCCACCAGGATGGCTTGAGAACATTTAAATATGTTTATGTGTACGTATACAAGTCCTCAAGGGGAACAAATTCACTACTACATGGCTAGGGCCAGATTTGTGGAGGGTCAAATGGACGCAAAAGTCCACATGGCACTTATCAAATAAAGATAAGGTTTTATTGTATTCTTCAAATATAACAACAAAGTTAGAAAAACAAACTTGGGATAGTTTAACATCTTAATTAAAGGCAATATTTTTTAATAAAAAATAATGCCATCTGAGATCCATTTCTTAACTAAAGTCCACAGTCATCTAACCACAACTTCCACATAATGCAAACAATATATTCATGCATTTCTGTTAAAGTGACTTCTTCATAAAACCTAAAAATAAATCCTATCAAGACTTAAAAAACAGAAAAGCAAATTCATTGCACATGACAAGCCTAAACATATCTGATGTGTTCTGGGACATTTAATGAAAAATGTTCTCAAAATTCCACAATTTCAGTCACTCAGACAAATCAAAACATTTATATAAAGTCTTATATTTCACAGTGTCTTTAAGTGGAGATGTAAGTCAACCTGAAAAAAACGACTTGGCAACCTGCCATAACACTACCAACCTTTATCTTATTCCCCTTTTATAGCTATGCCACAAGCATTCCAACATTCGTTCTTATAAAATGTGAGAATATGACACACGACAACTTCTTGGTTAAACAGCCATCTTACCTTCATTTCAATTCCTGAATTGTTTTAGTAAAAAATACAGGAACCATACCTCATCATCTTCTCCCTTGTTTCCATTTGTCCTAATTACAGGCAAAAGAAAATTCTACTCCAGAGTAACCACTCCTTTTCTAAGAGCCCCACTAAAAAAGGGGAAAGGAAACAGCAGTTAACAAAGATGTTTTCTGTCTGGGCAGTGGATTTTGTACCTGATTAGGGATTCTTTAAACCTGGCTTTATTTGTACATTAATAACCTGTTCTTGGATATCGAGCATACAAAAGGGATCACTCTTTTTCCAAACTCAATACCTAAGAATACTTACCAACTTCTTTGATAAAAGTAACATAAACCAAAGGTAGATTTAAAGAACACAGAGCCTGTTTGTGACATATGACAATGACTAATACTGTCACACTTTTTTCCCAATCAATATTAATAACACAAAACCCATTTGTTAACTAAACCAATTATCTTTCCTGCTCTCCACAACGCAAGACACATGTCACTCCTCCATCAAACTGTACAAGAAACAGTAGGGGGCATCTTGCTTCAATAGAACAAACAAAACACATCATCTTCAAAAAAGTTAAACTACAAATAAGCTCCAAATGTTTGTTTCTTTCGGCTTTTCCCGGTTAGGGGTCGCCACAGCAGAAATCCGGTCCGCTAATGATTGGCAGTAGAGTTTTACATGCTGGCTTGCCAGGCCTAATGCACAACCTTCAATGAAGGAACGCCCATTCACGCATGTCGCAACACAGAAGACGCTCTAACTGAGAATCGAACAGGCAACTTCTAACAGTGAGGCGACAACGCTACCGCAGCATTGCAAAGTATTTTTAACATCTTTTATTAAATCATTTAAACACAGAGGCACACTGAAGAAAATAAGCCATATTAATATTTTTCATTTACATCCATTATACAATACAAATGTGTTGTTTCTTTGTAACAGTTATCATTCAGTGCAACATTACATAAACTGCTCAATTCCTGCCTTTTTATTATTCTGCATATATTGCTCCCACAAATTCGATTTATTTTTATGCAATTTGCTCCTTCCCATTTCTAAAGATCCACTTCCAGTTCTTTTCTCTTTTTTACAATATTTAATATTTCAGCTACAGTTGGTTTAGATATTGATTTCAATTTTCTAGTAATTGTTTTTTTTTGGCAGACAACAGAATTAAATTTAACAAGCCTTACTATGTCTGGGCAATTCAGATACTGTGTCTAGCTCAAAAGAATCGCTTCTTTACTTAAAGCAATTTACTTCCCCGGTATTTCTGACAGGGTACTCAACAGGGAATTTTTAAAAAAAATGCCAGCTTATTACACCACCAAAAACACATGCTCCTGGTTACCCCTTTTTTCCCCATCACACCTCCAACATTTACTATCTATGTGAGGAAAATTTATTTGAAGTCTGCTTTGAGTATAAAAATACTTAATCAAACACTTCCAAGCCTAATGGACTTTGCTGTATACCTGTGAGCCATACATACATATATCCCCCAATTGTTCCTTTGTAAACTGATTTTCCAGTCTTTCTTCACAACCTTTTCTAACCTCCTCTGATTTATTTTTATACTTAGCATGCAATATTTTATATGCCCTACATATTTCTTTTTAAAATCAGCTTTTATTCCAGATTAGACTAAAAACTCTACCAGAGCAGTTATTTCATTTTGGACTCTTCTATCCTGTTCTATCCTCTTCTCTTTCCTATACTCCAATATTATGGGTTCATAGAAGGTTGTAAGGCTAACAGCCCTAGAGCCCTTACAAGCTGTCCCAATTGTCAGTGATTAGGCAAGTGAAGTTTGCACAGGTAAGGGTCTATGGTAGTTAATACAGGCTTCCTCTGTCCAGGACGGACATAAGCACCTCACCAAGAGTGAATTTACAATTACCTATCCATTGATCTAGGTTGCATGTGAAGAGGGTAGGGAGATGTTCTATTTCACGTGAATTGGAAGTTGGTTCCAGAGAAGTGGCAGTCTCTGGGAGATATATCTATCTCTCCACCGTGACCTGTTCATGTCAGAGTCTAGGTTAAGATCCCTGGAATGAGTGGCCCTCGTGCAGTTTGATTTACAGAAGTGTAGCATTTCCATAATGGCCGGGTCAGAGACTGCTCTGTAAGAAAACCACAGGTCACCCCTTATCAACCTGTAGGAGACAGAATACAGTGACAGGGCTTTTGGTCTTTCTGAATAAGATTTGCTTTGCGTACCCTGTAATTTCTTGGTGAGAAACCTCTGTGGTCTCTCCAGTTATTACAGGTGTCTAATAAGGTACATGCAGAAGGGAGCACTGTACTCAATTACTGGTCTGATGAGGGCAGAGTAAAATGGAATTATAACATCCTTAGATCTAGATGTGATGTCTTTTCTTATAAGATGTGCCACATTGAAGGATTTCCTTACTAGTGTGGATACGTGGTGGTCAACTTTCAGGCTGCTATCAACCGGAGTACCCAAATCACATACTACTGGGTCTACACTTGGGGGAGGGGGGGGTGCTGTCTACAATAGCAGGGATGTCAGCTTTCCCAAAGGAAATAATAATACATTTTTTTTGCATTTAGCTTTAATTCGTGGCTTTGGCACCAATCATTTGTCTGCGTTATCCTGGTCAGCAGTATATTAACATTATTAGAGGATTTAATGATTGCTCCGAATTTGCAATCGTCAGCAAACTTGGTCAGCCACAGGCCGCCCAAGTTTGCCTGGACTTCTGAGAAATAAATTTTGAACAGTAAGGGGCCCAGCACCTTACCCCTGTGGTATGCCACTGGTGACTGATCTTTTGCTAGAGGTGAAGTCACCCACTTTGATGGTATGTATCCTATCGGTGAGTCAGTTGGCTACCTATCTAATAATGCAGAAGTTAATTCTCAGTTGGGAGAGTTTCTCTATAGTACCCGAGTGGGAGATTGTCTCAAATGTCTTGGCTAGGTAAAGACAGAAGGTATTCATGGTCTTTCCCTCGTCCATGGCCTTGGTGAATTTCTCAAAGTGGCATGATCTACCTTTAATTAATTTAAACTCTATTAGGCCCAAAGTTTGGAGATTACGTATACCCTTGTTAATAAGGTCCATAATGACACTTTCCATGGCTTTGCACACGAGGCTAGTCAAGCTTACGGGACTATAATTCCCATGGTCAGCTGGTGATCCCTCTTTGTGCTGAGGGATTACTGTTGCTGTCCTTCATTTCACTGGAACACAGCCAGTTTGGCAGCTGTAGTTAAACAGGAATCCAACTGGGTCTGCTAGGTCATCTTTTAAGTTGTTTAATAGGCAACCTGGGATGTTGTCTGGTCTCATTGATGCCATGTTTTTGACCTTGCAGAGCACTAAGATGATCTGTTCTCTTGAGATAATAGGCTAAGGAATGGTGACAAGTACACTTTGGGGGATAACTGGAAGGGACAGGGGTGAACTTTTCTTCAAATCTGTTAGCTAGCAGGTTGACTATTACCTCCGGTTGAGTATGGGTGGTTCTATCCACAACCAGTTCAGAGCATAGCTGGGTATTCCCTTTTAGATTTCAGATGTAGTTAAAGTACATGCCTTGTGACTTTCCTTAATTAGGGAGGCTATTTTTGCTTCATAGTTACCTTTGGAGGACTTGACAAGATGTGTTTGTTTAAGCTAGAGAGGAATTTCTTCATCTGCTGAGCCAGTTCCCTCTTGTTCTTGGACATTAGCTTCTTTCTCTTGTTGTACAGTTTGTTTACACTAAGGGTCCACCAGGGTGGCTTGTTTTTTTGTCAAAACCTGGATTTAATCTGGCCAGGTACAGCCGATTCAATCCCTGATAGGAAAGCATGTCTTTAACCTGCAGTCCAAACTTCCCCTTGGCCTCATCACTCCCTATTATTTTCCCTATCTAGCTAGTATTTGTTCCCAATACCTTGACTTGTTTGCCAGTTTTCTCTTGGATATTCCAGCCACCTTTTGCCTTTTTTCTGTAACCACACTCGCAGTCGCACCTACTGGCAAACTCTTCTTTCTCCATTCCTGTGTCGACTTAGTTATTAGAATACTTTCTGCAACTTTACAAATATAATATTCTGTATGACTCTTATTCTCCTTAAGGATCTGCATCCAAAATCCCACTCTCTTATTTCTCAAACTCTCCCCTGCTTCATCATTATTAACCCTTTCCACTTTGAATTATAACCTTCTGTTTGTGTTGTGAATATGAGCCTTAACTGCTTAGCTCTAAATAGCCCCTTAAATCCAGCAATTCTATACCACCTTGTTCTATTGGGAGGATCAAATTATGCCATTTAACTCTTGCCCTCTTCCCTTCACAGATAAATTCCTTCAACTCTTTATTAAATCAGCTTCTCTGGTTAAAAAAATTATACACTGATCTGTATACAAAACTAAAGGGATGAAAAAACATTTTTACTGCTTGTATCTTACTATCCATATCCATAAACAAGAGCTTCCAGTTTCTCAGCTTTTGTATTTTGTATTATCTTTTGTTTACTCTCTTCCCACACATCCTTAGCTGTCATTACAGAAGCCTTTTTAATCCAAACACCTGAATACTTCATCTTATCGTGTCCATATAGATGAGTACTGCTAAACAAATTAGTGTGTGGCTACATAATTTACTGCACTAGCCTTTGTTTTATCTTCATTAATTTTATATCCCATTTAACATTGGTCAGACCCTCTAAATAATTCCTATTATTTCTTAGCCATATATCTTTCTCTTATTTCTAACCTATTTTAAACTTATCTCAAAATGTTCAACACCAAAATGTCCTTTTCTGGATTTGTCAAGTACAAAATAATATCTGCAAATAAAGCCAACGTTTCTTGATTACCATACCAATTTTATCCTTGGATTTCTGATTCCCTTATTAATAAAGGGAAAAGAGGACACCCCTGCCTGATTCCTCTGTGCAAGCACAATTTATGAGACAAAAGCCCTACCACTTTAATTCTTGCCACTGATATCCTCCTGATTAACCTTATAATTGTAACAGGAATGCAAATGCTTCCACTGCCCTACTCATAAATTCCCTTACTCTGCCAAATGCTTTCTCTGCATTAAGACCCACTAAAAGAAGCAGCATTTTCTTACATTCTGCTTCCCTCTAGACCATCACTGTTCTATTTATAAATGTTTGTCAAATGTTTGCCTCCCTTCCAAAAAACATACTGATCCATATCTATCAATTTTGGCAACATCTTTGCTCATTCTTTTACCTAGTATAGACGCTTTATCATCATGGTTTAAAAGTGAAATGGGTCTATACGAAGCTGCATCTGATGGGTCTTTACCCTCTTTGGGTAATAACAGATACTACAGCTTTCTTCCAAGCTACTGGTGCTTCCCCTCCTTTTAAAATATTACTAAACACAATCTTTCAGATGTTTATCACTTTTTCCCTCCTACCTTCCAAACTTCCGCAGGAATACCATCTGTTCCTGGAGACCTCCCTGAAGATTGGGTATACATCACCATTTTTATCTAATCTCCCCTAGCTTAACTACTAGTTGTTGAGCCTCATCTACCTGTAACCTTGGCATAATTAACTCTTCCATAAATATTTTCAGTTGTGCTTGCTCTTCTTTTCCATATTCCTCTGCTTTATCCAAATTTTCATAACATTTCCCAAATATCTAATACTGCTACAGTATCTCTTGTTGTTTTTCTTGCCATAGGCTCTATATGTCTGGAGACAACTCATTCTACTTTCTGTTGCCTAAGTCATTGTGTTAAAAGTTTTTGCGCCCTCAAGTTATCAAAAATCGTTGCTTAACAGCAGTCTTCAGAAACTCATAAATATTATCCAAATATATGAATATTTTCTTTTTAGCACACTGCAGTTGCTATTCTTCTTGTTCTGTGAGATCCCCCTTGTTCTGAATATTTAACCTTTGTTAGCCTCTCTAAATAATTCCTATTATTTCTTAGCCATATATTTTTCTCTTTTATTTCTACCCTATTTTATTTTAAACTTATCTTTGTTTTATCCTGCTTACTAGCTATTCCGTCTGATGAAATGTCTATCTTCCCTAACAACTCTTGATTTCTACTACCCATTCCTTGAATTCCTCTCCTTTTAACAAATAGGTGGTAAAAGCTCCAGTATTTCATTTTTACTTCATTACCCTGCATTTTTATCTTAGTTTTATTGGTGCATGATTTGAAACAGTAATTGGATGAGTGTTGAAACTTTCAAATAAATGTACGTGGCCCTGTGAAAGAAATGCAAACAGTCTTGACATATAACTTGAAACTGTCAGTTCCTATTATAGCACACAAAACGGCACCAGACCACCAGAGTTCTCCAGAATACATAAATTCAAAATAACATTTGTAGATCAGAAAGCATTTGATACATTTAATTTGTTACAGGGTGAAAAATTATGTCAAAATCAAACACAGATGGTGTATTCAATTATGACTTTGTAGAGAAGTACTGAGAAATAAGGTCAGTGGAAACGTAACTGTAATTTAATTTTGAAACATTTCATTCTTTATAAAATGTACTGGATTACTCCACCATTTACTTCAACAATTTCCCAGGTGAGCAGTTCCAGTAAATAAGTGTCACTGGAAAGAAAGACAAAAAAAAAGGTTTTGCACTCATTTCCAGCTCTCCAATAACAGTCCATTATACGTTTAAGTAACAACCAACAAAATATACTGAACACAATTATTTCCAGTAAAAACACAGGAACAGAAGCACAGAGGGAAGACTTCTGGATGGTATGGGAAACTATCCAAAGATAGTCTGCAAAGTGAGTAAACTAGCAAATCAGTCGCTGTAAACATGTGGCTACAGTTATAAAGGGGGGCAGGAAGGATCCTCGCACTCTATTTATATGCCTCAGAAAAAAAGGGTAAAAGGAAAAGGCATCCAGGAGAAAAATAAGGTTGGTCATCTGCAATGCATGCCTCACTTATAATGGCTGACTAAGGAGCATAGCAAAGTGTAGTCAGTGCTCCTGCATCATGCTCGGGCAAAAGACTGGACCTTATCTCGCCATGTCTTGCAAAAATGAGTAATCAACTAGCAGGTTTTACAAGAAGGTCATCAGAAAGAGTACAGAAATACAGCATACTCTAATGGATCACTTAGGCCAGCTGACGCAATCCCCACAAGAGTTGAAGCAGGTAAAACATAAGCACAACTAAGGGCAAAAATAATTCAAGTGCCAAAAAATGGAAGACGGGCACAAGACTATCCATTTCACAGGGTTCCCTGAGGAGGAGGAAGGTAATGCCTTTCTCGAGTATACAACAAGAAAGGTTGCAGAACCGTCACAGATACCTGGGACAGGAGGATTTTTTTTTTGTTGCTCTGCTGCAAGTAAGAAGGTCTGAGCAGAGACAAATTTTGGTCCACTTTGCATTTTATGAGCAAAACAGAGTTCTATCAGCTATGTGGTCACCTGATAAGGTGATGAAGACTGGAAACGTGGATACATTGGCTGATAATGACTATAATGTCATTTTTCCCTGCCATTACAGCCTGCAGGTGACTGAAGTATAAATTTAAGGTTGCTTTATCCTGTCTATATAAAGACTGCAATGTCTGTGGGATCAAATATTTTTGAGACACAGAGGAAGTAGTTTTGTTGGTTGGAACAACTAAGTAGTGACAGAAGTGATGGACAGGATCCACTGTACCCCTCTGTGCAGACACAAGCTTCAAGGGCCACTTCTGCAATTAGCAAGCTTTCTACACATTTGAAACCTATTCCACTACTTTGGAACTAAATGATATAGATGAAGAAAGTGGCATTTAGTGTGAAGGGATCAGATTTATCAAATCTGCCTAAACTTGCAGAGAATTAGTGATGACATACAGCTCACCAAAGTACCGGAATAACTGGATTTGTAGGACTGCTGATAAGACTATTTCATCACTAAGCAAGAATAATATTTAAAATGTGGACACAATAGGGTACAGCTTCTGAAATGGTGCTTACATTTGTACGTTAATATAATTTGTTTTCAAGGGAAGTGGTTCTTCTTCCCCCTTCCCTTTTTCCTTCTCCTGGGCCTACTCTCTCTCTCTGTATTACGATGGCATGCGCAGTAATATTGTACTTTAAGTGTTTAAGTGCATGAGTTACAAATGTAACCCTGTTAATCTGAAGGCAGCTGTTTATAACATTAAACATTAAGGTATGCATAACTGCCTGAGGATGAATAAGATGAATGGGAAAGGCAACCACATTTCTGTATGCTGCCTCCCCTCCACATTTTTTCATTATTTGCCTTGCTTCATTACTATAAAAGTATATTTGTACTATTCTGAATGAACACAATACCTTAATTACAAATGCTGTTGCAATACTGGAAACTAAGAAGCACCTAGAGGTGACACTGCAAGTTAGACTGCTGGAAGTTTCTAAGGAAAAATTATACCCAGAACCATGGCATTCTGGCTAAGCAATTTTGTTTGGGGGGGGGGGGGGATGTTTTACAGAGGATAAACAGAAGTTGGCTCTTTATGCAATTTGCTGATATACCTGGGAATATTTAACAGTAACTTGGATAAAGTGCTGTATAACAAAGACAAAAAAAAAAAAAAAAAGAAAAAAGGGACAAAGTACAGTTTTGTACCTACCATAAATGTAGATGTTCGAGTGTTCACCCTGCTGCAGTCATCACACTTGGGTTATTCTGCCGTCAGGCGGTCCCGCAGTCGGCCTGAGTTCCAAAGTCTTGGTCCGGCGTCGGTTGCTGTCACTTCTTCCCTGATGTCAGTGCGCCAGGGGTATATAAGAGGCATCAGACGCCATTTTTTTCAGTTTTTCTTGCCCCAGATGTCAGGTGCCGCCAATAGGTAGGCAATATATATATATATATATATATATATATATATATATATATATATATATATAAAAATAAAATACCTTCAGGCACAAACAAATACACCACAGAGGTTGTATAGGCTAGAGTGGTGTACATAAGTTCAGCTAGTTCAGAGGGGATGGAGGGAGGGTAACCTGGACTGCAGCTGGGTGAACACTTGAACATCTACATTTATGGTAGGTACAAAACTGTACTATGTTCATCGTGTTACCCTGCTGCAGTCATCACACTTGGGTTGAATCCCAAAGCTAAGGATGGGTGGTGGAGTTAAACAGGGTTAGGAGAAGCTAGTAGGCCCTGCAAAACTGCAGTGGCAAAACCAGCTCTAGTCTTAGAATAAAGGGGTAAGTGATAGTGTTTGGTGAAGGTGTGCACTGAACTCCAAGTTGCAGCTTCCAGAATATCCTTGGTTGGCACTCCCCTGAGAAAGGCTGCTGATGTAGCTGTAGCCCTGGTGGAGTAGGACCTAATGTTTGCAGGTACCGGTTTCCCATGATGCGTGTAGCAGAAATGTATGCAATGCCCTATCCATTTAGAAATGGTCTGTTTTGAGATAGCTTTTCCTTGTGATCCTGCAGCATAGCCTACAAAGAGCTGTTCAGATTTTCTTAAAGCCTTAGTTTTATCCAAGTAGTAACGTAATTGCCTGTGAATGTCCAAAGAGTGCAGGAGTCTTTCTCCTTTATTCTGGGGATTTGGGAAAAAGGTGGGCAAATGAACGGTTTGGTTTAAGGCCACAATGGATACCACCTTTGGCATAAAGGTAGGGCTAGATCGTAGAGAGACTCTGTCTTGATGAAAAAAGAGGAAAGGCTCCACTGTCATTAGTGCCTGTAGCTCTGAAAATCTTCCAGCTGAGGTTATTGCTAGTAGCAGGGCAGTTTTCCATGAAAGAAATTTCAAATCAGCTGAAAACGCTGGTTCAAAAGGTGGCAGTGTAAGCTTTTCCAGAACAAAGTTGAGATCCCAAGTAGGTGTTGGTGCTCTCCTGGGTGGTCTTATGTTCTTAGCCCCTCTGAGGTACTGTCTTAGGAGTGGATGTGAGAATAAAGGAGGATTCGTATTGTAATGTGCTGAAATTGCTGAGGTGTGGATCTTAACAGATGAAAAGGAAAGTCCTTTGTGTAACATCTCAGTTAAATATTGTAGAATCTGAGAAATGTTTGGATCAAGGGGATTTTGGCCTTTAGCCTGGTTCCAGGCGCAAAGTCTTTTCCATTTGCCTGAATAGGTTTTTCTGGTGCTGGGCCTCCTGGCCTCCAGAATGACATCCATAACAGCTTTGGATACAGGAGTTGGCTGGTTGTTTAGGTAATTTGCCATGCAGCCAGGTTTAAAGTCTTGAGCTGGCTGTGTAGAATCTGATTGTCTCGCTGGGTGAGCAGGTGGGGAATTTGTGGTAAAATCCATGGTGGGCCGTGGGCCACGTTCCTTAGAATTGGATACCAATGCTGGTGTGGCCAGTCTGGTGCAATGAGTATCATTTGTGGCCTCTCTAATCTGACTTTCAGCAGTACCTTTGCTAGAAGAGGCAGTGGAGGAAAGGCATACACTGTTAATGTTTTCCAACTGAATGAGAGGGCGTCCACTTTCCAAGCTTGTGGATGGAATGTCCTTGTGCAAAATTTTGGAAGTTGGTAGTTTTGGGGGCTGGCAAATAGATCTATGTTTGGGCGTCCCCATTTTTGAGCTATCATTGCAAATACTTGTGGATCTAGTTTCCACTCGTGTGGATCCATGATGTTTCTGCTTAGGTCGTCTGCCAAAGTGTTTTTCTTTCCTGGCAGAAATTGTGCATGTAAATGAACCTGGTAAGACAGTGCTGTGTTCCACAAGGTCACTGCTTGCCTGTATAGAGGGTAGGAATGTGTGCCCCCTTGCTTGTTTATGTACCACATTACTGTGGTGTTGTCCGTCTTTATTATTAGTTGTCCTGGGTGTAAGAGGTCCTTGAAAGCTGTTAGGGCATTCTGTACTGCTAGCATTTCTTTTTGATTGATATGCAGATGCCTTTGATCTGTAGTCCATTTGCCCTGAATGCACTGTCCTGCCATGTGTGCTCCCCAAGCATAGTCCGATGCATCTGTTGTCATAGTTTGCCTGGCTGTGGGTAAGATGAAAGACTGACCCTTGTTGAGGTGACATGACTGTGCCCACCAAAGAAACTCCTGTTGAAGGCAGGGAATGAGTGGTATCACTGTTTCCAAGCTGTGGCTGTGCTGAGTCCATACGCTTTTCAGGTACCATTGTAATTTCCTCATATGCAGTTTTGCAAATGGTATTAGTAGTATGCAAGATGCCATGAATCCCAAGGCCTGCAGAATTTTTCTTGCACGGAGTTGGGTCTCTTTGTTGCCATTATTTTGAAATATTGAATCAGCTGTTGTTGCTTGTCTGGCGTGAGATAAGCCATCTGGGCCGTTGTATTCAAGCTGGCACCCAGGAATATTATGTTTTATGAGGGCACTAGTTTTGATTTCTTTTCGTTTACTGTGTACCCTAGGCAACTTAGAAGGTGTTTGACAAATCCCAGATGCTTTAAAATAATGTCCTTGCTTTCTGCTTGAATAAGGCAGTCATCCAGGTATGGGTATATTTGAATTCCTCTTTGTCTGCAGTATGCAATTACTGGTGCCAGGCATTTTGTGAAGACGCTGGGCGCAGTAGATAAGCCAAAGGGCAGTGCAGAGAATTGATAGTGTGTTGAACCTGCAATGAAGCGGAGGTATCTTCTGCAATTTTGTCTGATAGGGACATGCAGGTATGCCTCCTTGAGGTCCAACGTTACTAGCCAAGCATTCTTGCCCAGCATGGGAAGAAGCTGCTGTAGTGTTAGCATCTTGAATTTTGGTACTCGCAGATAGGTGTTCAGAAGTGAAAGATCCAGAATGGGTCTCCATGCTTTGTCTTTTCTTGGGACTAGAAAGAGTCTTGAGTAAAATCCTTGTCCTTGCTTCTGTGTAGGTACCTGTTGAATGGCTCTCATGTCCATGAGAGCTGTAATTTGTTTTTGTGCCTTTGCCCATTGATTTGGTGGCAGGTTTGGCATTCCTTTTTTCCTTGGCAAGGTATAAAAGTGGAATCTGTATCCTTGTGAGACAATGTTTAGGACCCATTTGTCTTTTGTGATGATGTGCCAGCTGTCTGCAAAAAATGCTAATTTTCCTCCCAAGGGAGCTGCCAGGAGAGATTTGCTTGGTAGTTTGAGGACTGATTCATTGTGTTTGTCTTCTGCTAGCTTGGGGCCTGTCTTCTCCTCCTTTCTGGGTAGCAGTACCCCATTGGCGAGGTTTGTAAGGGCCTTGGGACTGACCTCTGCCCCTTGGGCATCTGTATTTGCCCCTCTGTGATCTGTCAGAAGCTGGAAAGGACCAGTTTTTTGTTGGCCAATTTCTGCTGAAACGAGGGGGTTGTACCTGTAAGAAATCCTTGACCGTCTGCATAGACATTGCCTTATCATCCATTTTCTTTAAGACCTCTTCTGCTTTGACACCAAATAATACATCCTGCTGTAAAGGTGCATCCAATAATTTTGCTTTAACATGATCAGGCAGGGTTTGTTCTTTTAACCAAGCATGTCTACGTATGACAGACCCAGTAACAGCTGCTCTACAGGAAGCTCCCAATTAATCAAATCCACATTGTAAAGTATGTTTGCCCACCTGTTCAGCTGCATGCAACAGATCCTGCATTTCCTTGAATTCAGACTTTTCTTTATGTGTGCTCATTTTTTGCTTTAATTGAGACATTAGGAATTGCTGATATTTCAGCATGTGAAACTGACAATTTAATGCTCTCATAAGCAGAGTTGCTGAGGTGTACATTTTCTTTCCCCATCTATCTAGGGCTCTGGAATCCCTTTCAGAGGGCACAGGATTTTAGCCATAGAAGCTTTAGCCCCCTTGGGACCCTGGGAAATTGTTTCTGGGGCAGCCACAGGGCTTTTATAAAGGAATTTGCATGAGTCAGGCACTCTGTAGTATCTGTCTGGTTTGGCTGGAGCAGGAGGTAGAGAGTCTGGATTTAGACTAGACTCCACGTAAACATCATCCACAATATCTAAAACTGGAGGGATAGCAAGTGGTCTGTGCTGGGGTAGTAAAAGGAACTCTCGGAGCCTTTTCTTAGAATCAGAGAGTCCTGGCCTTCCCAGTGGAAATGTTCCCTCATGGTATGTAAAGTTTCCCCAAAGGAGTAGTCTTCAGGGGGAGATGCTGAGGGGATAGAGTCTTCAGCATCAGTCTTCATAAGGGGGAAAAGTGTAATCCTGTTCCTCAGAAGAATCTGAGGAAATTGAAACCTGGACAGAGGAAGTATAATCCTCCTCTTGTCTTGGTCTTTTATCTGGAGGGGGATGGGAAACCCTGATTAGGGTAATCAAATCTTCAACCATCTTAAGCATTTGTTTCTTAGGCATGGGGCCTTGAACTGTAGACCGATGTACAGTCTTTTTTGGTTTTAATGGAGTTTTAAAGCTTAGCATAAGACTTAATGGTGAGTGTAGTCGTTCTGAAGACACCTTCTGCAACCGAAGGTGTTTCCACTGCACCAGGGTCTCCTTCTGCTCCGGTGTCGGAAGGGCCTAAAGAAGATGGCTGCGTTGGCCTAGTACACTCCGCTTGAGAATCCGCAGCTGTCTGAGGTTCCAATTCTGCGGTCGTCAGGGGCTGCGTAGGTGCCTCACTGAAAACCAGAGAACCGGCGACAGGCCCAGCAGAGGCCTCGGAGTCTGGCTTGTTCCTAGGCTGCCTGTCCTTATCCTTGCGTTTTTTATGCATGCCGGTCGTCGGCTGCTCCGACAGCATGATATAATTAAATTTCCTACCAAAGTAATGTCGTGCGAAGTCAAAATGGCGTTTGATAGTTCGTTTATTAAACCTAGCACAAAACCGACAACCTGTGACATCGTGGTCTGGGCCTAGGCAAGGAATACAATAAGAATGGAAGTCCTTTTGAGGTATTTGCTTCCCACAAGAAATGCAATTGTTAACTTTTTCTGACATCGGACTGAGGCAAGAAAAGGTTCCCCAATGGGGTACTTAGCTTTATTGAAGACTTCGGACTGAAACTCGATTTGAAAATCTCAGGTGTCGGCCGACCGGCACTTGCGAACTGCTTCGGGCACCGCACAGTAAGAAAGACTGAAGAAAATGGCGTTGGATGCCTCTTATATACCCCTGGCGCACTGACGTCAGGGAAGAAGCGACAGCAACCAACGCCGGACCAAGACTTTGGAACTCAGGCCGACTGTGGGACCACCTGACGGCAGGACAACCCAAGTGTGATGACTGCAGCAGGGTAACACGATGAACATCTTTGGTTCACTAACTGGTTATAAACTTAGCCTGACTAAAACAGAGTCTCTCCAAATTAAATTGCCACCCTCCGTAGGAGTTAATACAGGCTTTCCTGCTCGGAGTCCAGAGACAAAATCTTCTATCTTGGAATCCTTCTGTCTTCAAATATTCAATAGACAAAGGACAAAGCCTATGACTTGCTGTTTTAAAGGTAATTCCTTCTGGGATAAATGGAAATATTTAGTGCCATACTTTTCTCCATTTAGTCAAGCAGTTCAGATGTTCTTCTTGCTTATACATCTTTAGACTTCTCAGGCCCACCCGCTTTCCCCACTTCTGGAGATTTTATAACACACTGAACTAGACTGCTGGTCTTTATGGGCTGGGTTACAGCACAGGGTGTCTTGGAGCAGAATCACGCTTACTGTAGCTTTTGCAGAAATGGGAATATCTGAGTTGGAATTTTACAACCAAGCAGTTATTTTGAAAGTTTATTATTATTAGAATAATTTGACATAAGAGGTACCATCAAAGAAATTAATTCTGGCCAGAAAGGAAACACTGGACTCTGTATTTAATGGGGGTAGGAGTTTGAAAGCAAAAGTAAACAACTTTTTTCTGATTACAGTGGGAAGCATATTAGTTGTTTGTAATCTACTTAAAGTAGTTAGGGTTTGGGCCTGGTGTGAGGACTTCGGGCACATCTCAACCTTCTCAGTCTTTTGCCAGTATCATATTGCTGACAGACATATTAATACCTGGGTAACAAGACATTGTCTGGGAAACTTTGTGAACAGATTAAGGACCATTGGATATTACACTGGACAGAGTTTGATGGATTAATATGGACTTCTCTGGGGAATTGCATGAATTATAAGAAATTAAGTTGAACTTAAAATTTAAAACAAACAACAGGGCACATCAGGTATAGTTACCTGGATTTTGGGATCTGGACTGCCAGCCCTGGTACATCAGCAATTAATTGGGAAAATGTATAAAATACTAAGAGGCCAACATCACAGGGTAGGAGAAGAAAAGAAGAGGGCATGGGAGTGAATCCTAAACATTCAGACAGAGAATACATAATGGGGACATAGCAAGTGTTGTTACAGCTATGTTATGACCTGCTGGAGATAATTCAGTGTTTGGGAGGCAATACTTGCATAAATATTTTTATATTCTGTCCCATTTGAACAGAAATGTTGCAGGGAGTAAATCCTGCTGCTGGAGGGGAGAGGGCTTTGGGGGATTGTAAACATCACTTTCGGTCTTGTGTGAAGTAGTAAGATAAGACTGCAATTTGTGATCTCCTGTGGCCAAGGCAGTATCACTAAATCAAGTTCATTTTTTTATTTTTTCCACCTCACAGTTGAACCCTATAAGCCAGTTAGCACTGTTACTTGCCACCAAAAAAGTGATACCTTGCCAGTGGAAAAGTAGAAATCAGGCAGAATTATTATTTTTAAAGGAGAACCTCTGCAAGCAAGAGTGAAAAATAAAACAGCAGCCTTGGATAGCGGCATGTGGATTAGCAAAGTATGAGAAATAGTGGGTAGCAATCTATAAGATGAGGGGGTTAATATCCCAATAAAATACAATAATGAATATTTGGGGTGTACACATATGTACACACGTGCACAACGTTTACATATATTCCAATGCAACAAATATAATTAAGAAAAAAAGTAATGTTTAAAGTCAACCAAATTTATGGGTGTGTGTCTGTGTGTGCGCACAAATATATTGTATACATATGTATATAATATAATATATACAAATGTATACATATATGTATTTTAAATTAATTCCTAAACCAGGCAAATTCATGAGGCACAAGCCTCTTTACAAGGATGGCACAGGAGCACTTTCTGGTTAACTGACTTGCTCACAGTCAGACTACAGGCAACTAGAGGCAGATGGAATAAAACCCTGGACTACAGGGTAAACATTTTAGCAGTTCATATTCTCAATCCTTTGTGGTAAACTACTAGCAATATACATTTATGTGCATGTGTGAGCACACGTGTTTGTGTTACATGTCCAAAAATACCACACAGAGCCTCTGACAATAAAAATTTCTGTTTGCATAAAAAAATTATCTTCACTTTACATAAAGACATACCTTAGTTTAAACAGTCTGTGTTTAACTCACAAAACTTAGAAAATGTTTTACATTTTAATTTTGTTACTTACCAAAAGAAAAAAGTGCTTTAACTTGGGATGGTTGTAAGGCTTCATGGAAGATAAACACAGATCCCATTTGACCCTCAAGAGATGTAGGGCTCCCCCAGTCAGCATCCTGAGTACCAGCTGGAATGGTGTGGACAACTCTTTCCTTGGAAGTGAAGCTGAATCCTGCTCCCCCTACAGGACCTAACATAGTGGAAGGCAAGGACTGAGACCGGCTCAGTGAGACAGTGGATGTGAAAGACAAATCTGGAGAAAGGGAGCCAGAGGTAAACACAGTTGTAGTAGTGGGTGTTCGATGTCCAGCAGAACCAATGAAACAATAAGCAAAAGGCTGAAATCAAAAACAAAATTATTTAAGTATGAGAAAATTATTCATGAGCATCAGTTTTATTAAAGGCACTTGCCATCATCAATTAAAAACAAGTTCCAAAAACAAAATTATAAAGAATGTAAACAAAATAAGAACTGTCCCCACTTGGATCATACAATCCTCAAGGAGAACTCCCATTGGTAAGTTATCTCTACAGGAGGAAAATGACATGGAAGATTCCAGACTTCAGTATTACCAGCTGAAGCATGAACTGGTGGGAGGGACAAGTAGATACGGACTACAATCATTTTACAGACTGTGGGCTTCTTTCTGTATTTTATTCATTCATTTAATCATGTGCCAATTGTCGCATGTCTCTTGTATTCAAATGAGACACTGAGGCACTGTGATGGGTTCACGTTGTTTATTGTTCATAAACACATCAGGAGCTGTAACTGACTAACTCATTACTTCAAACACACTCACATGTGCATCTCTATTCACGCCTGTATTCACTCTGACTGCCTATACAAAATGGCACTGATCTTGCACGTGCTCACTAATTTATATGCATGTGCTATCTAGCTACAGTGGTTGACTAAGTACAATACACACAATGATCACACCAATGATGCTTACAAAACAGGAATGGGCACATGGAGATAAGAGAAAAGGAATGATGCTAACAGCCACTGCACATTCCCCATCCATTTTCTTTTTTACTTGATCTCTAAAAATTAGTTATTTGATCCACATGAGCAGAAAAAAATAGCATTTTTACAGAAATGGGGAAGAGAACTGTATGATTTTATACAGAATGACAGTAATCCTACTAGGAAGGATTAAGGGTGTCAAGGAGTATCGGGAGTACAAAAAGAAAATTAATAAGGGAAACTAGCTAGGTTACAATGGGAAAGGCAAAAGAGCTGGGATCACACTGCTGAAGCCTTTGATTCAACAAGGAAGACAAGCTGGGAGTACAAGCTGAAGCCTTTGATTCAGCAGGGAAGATAAAGTTTGAGATATGATATGTAAAAAGCACTACAGTCCTGCTTAAAATAATGGTTTCTCCTCCTCTTTATAGTCTTAATACAACTATACATTTTATGCTATGTACTCTCCACAGCTGGAAGTAAAATTTTTCACTTGATATGATTTTAAAATCAGTAAAAAGTCTATAAACAAAAATTAAATAATGGACAGCTAGTAGTAATACTAGCTACCAAGTTCATATCGCAGCAAAAGGGCAAGATACCTGTACACTGGAAGAGAAGAAATAGGATTCCCTCAGAAGAGGTAGGTGGCTGGTGATAGTCTAAAGGCATTTAATTTGCTAAACTGTTCCTTCTATAGACAGGAATTAGCCGTGACTTCCATTTTACAAGAAAAAAAAAATATTTTAATTTCTCCAAAATAAAGCAAATACCTGACAGATATGCCCCAACACCCAATAAAACAGACTAATAAAAGCTATCCAAAGATGCTAAGAAAGTACCTACCAATGAATATTTTACAGACATCACCAAATCTCATTCCACTGATTGCAAATCTTCTTCCTCAAACAATCTGATACCAATAAAGACATTTCCTTTTCACAAAAATAAATTTTACTTTATCTATCCCATCAATTATAATTTAGTTAAATCTAAATTATTTTGACTTTTACAAAAATCACTGGATATTACAAAAAATCTGCGAGCTTGTTATCTTGATAAGAAATCAAAAAATAATAACCTGATACATAGTCTATACCCAATCTTTAGCTTGATATCAACAAAACAAAAGTTAATAAGCAAATTAAGCAGCTTACAGTAGATCCTAGGGATCAAGGCAAGAGTAAAACACTATTGAGCTAATGGCACACAAAGGCGATCGTTGTCTATTCAGATTAGAGAATGTTATTAGATGTGTCACAGTAGCCAGTATTGGTTCTACTCCTTTTCTTTCTCTTAATAGGCGGCAATGCAGAAGTCTGATAGACAGCACAAATGGGTCTATGTCCACTGGTTAAAGGACTAAACTGTCAAAACTCATACGGCTGAGACAATATGGTCGACAATTTGATTTGTCAAACCGTTCTGACTGAGATCATGGTACAGTACAGATCGAGGAATATGTCCTTTTCCCCACTGTAGTGCAATCTCAGAGTTTGTATAAATAATTAGAAGAAGTTGTGGCGGGTGCATGGGGGCTTGCCCCCATACAAAAACAACATTTGTGTTGGCGGGTGTCATGTGGCTTTATGTCAGTTTTTTGATTAACTGTATTGTTAACCATATGCGTTTCAACAATGTGGTTTTTCGATAAATTGACATAGATCCAGCACAAACAAGCATAACGGGGACAATAATATGCAGAAAAGATTAAAAACAAAGTGGCAAAGCTGAAAAATACTAGGAAGCAGTGCAGTTTAAACAAACTAAACAAAATCCTGGACAAATAGTAACAATAAAAATAAAAAGGGACCCAAGTACTATTACGTGTATGTTACAAACATGCACACATATGGATGTTTGCCATTTCACTCAAAAGTTCCTTAACATCCCAGAATACAAGACACTGTGTGCATTACACAAATCGATCCCTCCATGTATATTTATATGTTTGTTTATTTTTGTTCATTTTTTGTCTGGATTACTGCTTCCTATTCATTTTAAACCTATATAATAACTACACAGGCAGTCTTCTGAATAATATTTTATAGACTTTACATAGCATTTCAACAATGTACCATCACTGGTGTTTTTCCACTGTAGCTTTTTATGCTTTTAAGTAATTTAAACGTGCTCTGTGTGGTCATGCTGTCTGTTAGTTTCAGCTCTTACTTACAAGTACTACCGTATTCTGTCTAGTTTTAATTTCATTGTTGATTCAGTTTTTCCATATAACTTGAGTAGTGACAATTCACATACACTAGCCAAGCATTCCAAATCGTCAAAACCAACATACATTTTTAGAGGATGAGCTACTTACCTGCACTATGGTTTCACTAATAAATAATCATGTTAATTTTCAATATACGGAGTCCCATCTGTGACACACAGCTAAGACCTTGTTTTACTAGGATACAAGACTCCCCCATTGCAGTACATATCCCAGAAAAATGGTAGCTTTACATAAATGTAGGTATTGTGGATTCAGCTTTTTATGTCAGGAGTTTTTAGCTTCAAGGAAATGTTTAAGGGACCATTACTTAAAGTTTACTGCAAAAATATTGTATATGATAAGCAGATTGCTCTGTTTGCTAAGAGTTAGTTATTTACATTTCCTATGGAGTGTGTGACAATACATTAAGTTCATGAATGAAGCAGAGCTTCCTTTACTGATAATGCAGGCAGACTGGTTATAAATGCTTGTTGCATGAACACAATGCTAATGTGGCGATAAACACAAAGACATGGAATGGATGGTGCAGTTTATCATACCCCTTTACCAATGCCTACTGTTAAGACAGTCTGCTAGAGGTGCGACTCTGAGGAGCTAACACACTAGTTACAAATTTTGGATGTTGTGAATAACTGCACAACTCTTCAGAACATGTGCCAAGGTTTGGTCAGTCAAGGTGAAGTTAAACAGTAGTTATGTGCTTACCATGATGGTGCTTCCTTTCATCCACATTTATCTGATATACATTATAAGTACATGAACTGCCTGTCAAATCTCAGCCAGCAAAACTAGTGTTCCTGCCTCAAGCTCCTAATTTTTTCCAGCCTGTAATGCAACAACAGATGAGGTTCCCACAGATCGGGTTTGCAGCCCAAAGGTACTAAGGCATCGGTATCACCCATGCAACAGATACACAAATTCCGTCCACAAATAAATTCCTGAAGAAGGCAGTGAACGTGGCCACTGATCTCATAGCATGAGCTTTTAGTCTAAAGGACAATGGGCGATTACATGAAGAATAAATAATTGTTGTACAAATGGAGCGCCATCTGGATAAGATAATCTTGGAACCTATGGACCCAAAATTATTTGGTGCAAAGGAAACAAACAGTTGAGGGTCTTTTTTGATGGCCTTAGTTCTGTGAAGCTAGAGGTATAATTTTCTGTGGATGAGGAATAAGGTCTTCCAAGATAGGAATTTTAAGGAAATGGAAGATGTTGGCTTAAAGGGGACTTTATTAAGGCCTCTAACACAAAACTGGGGTCCCAAGGAGGGACTGGTCCTCTGATTGGGGGGTGAAACAGGAACGCACCTTTCAGAATAACCTATGAATGATCTATGAGAGGCTAATGAACGGGAGTCGAAGTCTTGTTGAAAACAGGAGCTTGGAGCTAGTCAGGCCTTGATACAGTTGAATAAATTGAACCCAAAAAAATAATATATGAAAGGAAAAGAAGGACAGATACACTGAAACAGTATTTCCTTTACAGCTGCCCAAACTGTAAAATGTCTCCATTTACTCCTGTATACTCTATGGGTAGAGTTCTTTCTGAAAGACAGAAAAAATGCTTACCCCAATTTTAAGACAAAAAAGGGTCTCTGGCCATTACTTGAATTGGAGAATCCATGTGGGTATAGCTTTATATTGAGGCGACCCAGAGGGGTGAGAAAAAAGATCCTCTCTGGGTCTGGGAACCAGCTGCAAGGGGGAGGAGGGCCCTGATGTGCAGCCTCAGCGGGGGGATCCAGATTTTCCTAGGCCAGTATGGAACAACATCTCAATGTGGCTTTCCATACAATTGCCTTGTGTAGGAACCCAGACTTTAGGGGCAAAGGAGGAATGCATAAAAACGCCTAGTTGGCCACTGCGCTACTGCAGAATCTCTCATGTACTGCATCTTTGGGAAAATTAAGACAAAATAATTGCTGTACTGACGAGAAATAGAAACTGTAGCAGGGTTAAGCCTCAACTGGGAAAAATTTGATGTGCTACCTCTGGACTGAGGGACCACTCATTATGCAAAAAAAAAAAAAAAAAGTTTTGCAGAGTCTCTTGGTGAGACAATGTGTGTTGCTGTTAAGAAGCATTCCAGGATGATCACACACTGCTACATTCTCAAAGATTCCTGGCATAAGGAGGGGTAGGATCTGGTTCCTCCGTGCTTGATGATGTACCAAAACTATAGTCATGTTTTCCGTTTGGATGGAAATCATCTCTGGAGTCCAGAACTTCATCCAACAGTAGGAAGACTGCTCTCATCTTCAGAACACTGACATAAAAGTTGGTCTCCTGGTCTGTCCATATACCTCAGACCATCATCTCCTGAAAATGTACTCTCCCACTCCAAGAACGAAGCATCTGTGGTCACCACTGCCAATAGTGGGAGCAACAGAAACAGCTTCCCCTGCAAGATCAATGAAGAGGTTAACCACTACTGAAGCGGACTTCTGCAAAGACTGGTAATTTGGCTGCCAGAGAATTCATTAGTCCTGACCACTGTGCTCTGAGCAGCCACTGTAAAATCCTTTTACGGAAATGCGCTAAGAGAACCATTAAGATAGAAGAAGCCATGAGGCCCAGAACCCTTAAGAAAACAATTACTGGAGGAAATGACAAGTGAAGCAGATTCTGTACTGCAAGTGTTAATCATTTCACTCCTCCTTGGGAAGAAATATTGTGCAGGATTTTGTGTTTAGGTGGCAGCTAATGAACTGTATGGATACGGTTGGTTGCAGTTGCCTTTTCACATAGTTAACTGCAATGCGCAAGGACAGTCTGAGCTGAAGCAAGTAGTCTCTGGCTTTGGCAACAGATTCATTTCCATGTGGCAGCAAGAAACCTGTCATCAAAGGTAAGGGAACACTCTGATCCTTAGCCGCCTCTAGTTCTCTGCTACCATACCCATGTTCTTGGTGAACACTTGGGAGGTTATGCTGATACCGAAGGGCAGGGCTCTGAACTGGGAGCGAGTAGCACCCATGCTTTATGTGGAGGTAAGTGACCTGAAGGTCTAGTGAATACATCTAATCACTTGCCTGTAAGCAGTGCAAAATTGTTTGCAGACTGAACATTCTAAAACATGCCCCTCTGAAGTACTGGTTGAGATTGCTTAGATCCAATATTGGTCTGAAGTCCTTGTTTTTCTTTGGAACAAATAAGGGCATGGAATGGTAACCTGTGTTACCTATGTAAGTGGGGACCTCTTAAATGTCTCTCTTCTGAAGAGAGTGGATTTCACTTATGGCTGCTTCCCAGATGTACTGTCCCACCAGCAAAAAGCAGCCATAAAAGAAATCCTCTCTTATGCTGGTGGGGCAGTACATCTGGGAACAGCAGTTTCAGGAGGGGAGGTTTATGTAAAAAATACGTATGTGATATGCTCTGGATATTATGCCTCAACCCAAAAATCCTGAATGATGTCCAATTACATGGGCAGGTAGAAAGATATGCCTCCAGAGAGGAGGAGTCGGGCAGCCCTTCAGGGATGGTAAGGCTGCCTATCAACTAAGGTCCCTTGACATCCATGGTTCTGCAGACCACCACAACCTCAGGGTATGGGTCCATTAAAGGGGGCCACCTATGTCAAAACTGGATTTGAAGGGTTGATGCCTGCATTTTCTAAAAAGAGGCTTGTACTCCTTCTGGCTCCTACTACACAATTGCTGAGGAGTCTCACACCTAACACCTATGGCAAACAGCATTTTCCCCTCTTGTTTGCACCTCTGCATTCTAACTGATGGACCAAACAAGGGTCGTTATAATGGGCACTGGTATAGGATGCTTTGAAAATGTTTGCAAATTCACACAGGCAAAGCCAGGAATGATGCCTCATCATGATATCTACACTTGACACTCTAACAGCTCCACTGGCTGCATTATGCAAGCGATGCATAGAGAGATTTGTAACAAAAAACAATGTGTCCACGGTGGCTTCAAGCTTTGTTGCAGAGTCAGGAGTGGATGTTTTCTCAGAGAGCAAGACCTGCCCTGCCAAATTTCACAGACCAGTTCATGTGTGTGATGTAGTTTAATGCTCATAACGCAAAGGTATCTGAAACATCCACCCAGTTCCCCTTCCTTTCTATCACCCTAATCTCCCTGTTTAATGGATAGTGGATGCAACCTCCCATCAGCTCCATTTTAGTTGCTGCTGCCAGGACGGTAGAATCAACAAAGGGACTTTTGGACCAAAACAGCTTGTACTTGTGGGGGTGTGGAGACTGGAAATTTTTCTCAGGCTTCCTCAGACACTTTCTGAAGATCTAAATATTTTGTGTTAACATGTCCACATAAATATGGGCACTGCTGAACCAACTCATGTGTGGGTACATATGCTTTAGTCTCTGTTTTGTCTTCATTATTTTTATATCCCGAAAAGTCTTGAAACTGTCTCAAAATGTTCCACAACATTGAACAGTCCTTTTCCACATTTTTCAAGTACAAAAAATACCTGCCAACAATTATACAGGTATTTCGTTGCCTCAGCCTGGAACAAACTTCCTCTGTCCATTAGAACTACTCCCAATACCCTCAACTTCAAAAAAGCTTTAAAAGAGACTCTCCTGCAGTCATGGATCTGCTCTTGCCATAACCCCACCTAACTCTTATCCCTAACTCCCACCTTAAACTTCTCTCTGTATCCTCTTTGTCTGTCAGCTCTTCCTTGTCTTACCTCCCATATTGAACTTCCTTCATACCCTTCACTTACTCTGTTTCCACACTTCCTTTATTTCTCATCCCTCCCCCCACTTGCTACTGTTTTAATGCCCTTTCTGTAACTACCTATTAATCACCTTAGTCATCTCCCCACTTAGAGTTATTTCTAAAAAATTTTTCTTACTCCAAGGCTTGCAGTTTACCTTTAATTTGTACTGCATCTCTGATTTGTTACAGAACCATACATATGACCTCAAGTCTTATACACGCATTTACATCTTTGATTCTTGATTGATATACTTTATACAGTATTTGACATTTTGCTCTGTATTTTTTGTGTTTTTTTCCTTTTGATACTTAGATTTACTAATCTATTGATTCTTCTGTATTTAGTTGCTGTCATGCACTTGAATTTTTGTTAGTGATCATCATGTATCTGATGATTTTCTGTACCTTGTGATATTCCTGCCATGTTAATTGTTCACAGCCCCCAGGCTAAAGGATAACGCTGCCCAAGATGCAGAAACCTTTACAAATGCACTCTACGAGCACCTACAAGGATACATGGATCATGCCATCCCTAGCAAAACCAAGACTCATTCCTCTAAAGAAGGAAACCAGTTTGGTGGACCCCTGCAATAAACAGGCTATACAATAAAAGGAGGAAACTAGTTCAGAAAAAAAGCAAATCCCGAGAAGGAAAGACATCCCTGATCAGTATCACTAAGAACCTAAGGTCCCTCATGAAATCATCCAAGGCTAACTTCGAAAGAAAAATAGCCAAGGATTCAAAAAATAACCACGAAGCCTTCTTTAGCTATGTTAAGAATCTGAGTGGCAACTCGCAGATATGCACTGAACTAGTGCAAAACAGCACAAAATATACTGAACCTACTGATATTGCCAATATCCTGGCAGATACACTCAGTGCAAACTTCACCCCCCTCTCATCTCCAAAAGGGCCCACAACAATACCGGAAAAGTGTAGTGTCCCAAAAATCACAGACGCACAGGTGAAAACAGCCCTTTCAAAAGCCAAAAACACAGCGCCAGTGGGACCAGATGGTGTCCCAGGCTGCGTCTTGCACGAACTACAGAACGAACTAACGCCCCACCTAAACACGCTGTTCAATCTCAGCCTCTCCACTGGCTACGTGCCCATAGAATGGCACACAGCAACAGTTATTCCTCTCGACAAAGGAGGGAACACAACTGACCCTGGTAACTATCGCCCCATAAGCCTGACTAGCCTGGTCTGCACGGCTATGGCGCGCATCATCATGGAACTCATTAACAAAGACAATGGGAACCTCCAAACACTTGACCCAACCTAGTTTGGCTTTGTTGAGGGCGGATCATGTCTACTAAACCTGGTTGACTTCTTTGAGACAGTTACCAAGGCCATAGACGAGGGAAAGGTGGTTCACACAGCCTACATTGATCTCGCCAAGGCTTTCGACACCATTCCCCACTCAGGTATTACAGAAAAACTCACCAGCCTGAACATAAACCCCTATGTCACGAGATGGGTTGCCAACTGGCTTACAGACAGAACTCACACAGTAAGAATAGCAGGCTCCAGGTCCGACTCTAAACCAGTCACAAGTGGTGTCCCGCATGGCTCAGTCCTGGGACCCCTATTGTTCGGCATATACTTCTCAGAAGTACAGGCAAACACAGGAGGACTATGGCTAACCAAGTTCGCCAATGACTGCAAACTGGGAGCCATAACTGACACTCCGGGTGATACGGACATCCTCCAAAAGGGCCTTACTGAGATGGACACCTGGTGTCAAAGTCATGGCCTCAAGCTAAATGCCAGAAAATGCATAGTCATCCCGTTTGGGAAAAACAAAACACCCACGAATTACCACATAGGTGGCAGCCCCCTTAATACAGAAGAGGTAATAAGAGATCTGGGAACCCAGATAGATAGTAATCTCTCCTTTGGCAATCATATTGCCAAAGTAGTTAGGAAATCCTTCTATGTGGCCCATCTAATTACTAAAGGGTTTGCATCTAGAAATAAAGAGGTTATAGTGCCCCTCTACTCGTCACTCATTTGACCCATCATAGAGTACAATGCCCAATTTTGGGATGTACCTCACAAGACAGTTTCAACAGCTGGAAAGACCACAAAAGTACCTCACCAAGAGGATTACTGGCCTCAAACATATGTCCTATGCAGCCCGACTGAAAAAACTCCGGCTGTACTCTTTGGCATATCGCTTACTCAGAGGTGATCTCTGCCTGACTTACAAAGCCATGTCCATCTCAGAATTGATGAACATGCTCCACCTAAAGAAATCCAAGTCACTGCAAGCCACGTGCTCTAGTCAGCTAAACCTTGCCACAACAATAAATAGAACATGCTGGAGCGATAGATTCCTGTCACAGAGACTCCCCAAGATTTGGAACACAATTCCAAATCACATCAGGCAGAGCCTCTCACTAACACACTTCAAAAGAAACCTTAACGAGTGGATGGGTAACAGATAATACACCCCTGGGATCACTTCATTGGCTCTGCTTGACAAAGGATCAGTTAATTAATCAATTGGGCGGCGAAAGCTGACACACTCTGGCTAGGCTTATAAATGCCCTCGGGCAGACAGCCTAGTACCTACCTATGAACCTATGTGGATCTTTTCTCTCTGGACCTCTGCTGAAAAAGGGCCCATGCTCAGTCGGACATACACAGTTAACAAATGTCAACATAAATAAATAAAAAATAAAATAATCTCATCTGCATATAAAGTTAACTTTTCTTGATTATTGATTACCATACCACATATACCCTTGAATTTAAGAGCCCCTTAATTTCTTTGCCAATCATTAAATAGAAAGCAAATAATAAAGGTGAAAGAGGACACCCTTGCACTGTCCCTTTGTTAAAAACACAACTTGCTTGAGATGTACGCTTTCACTTTAATTCTTGCCTTTGAGTATTTATATATCCTGCTAATAATTAACCCTATTATTCTATCAGGGAATGCAAATACTGTTACTGCCCTGCTCATAAAATCCCAGTTGACTCCATCACATGTTTTCTCTGTATCAAGACCCACAACTGATACTGGCATTTTCTTACATTCTGTTTCCCTCTAGATCATCATTCTTCTATTCATATTGTCAAATATTTGCCTCCCCTTCACAAAACCACATTGATCCACATATTCAATTTTGGTAACAACCTTGTCATTCTCTAATCTAGTAAAGACAAGTACTTTATAATCACTGTTTAAAATTGAAATGAGTCCATATGAAGCTGGTCTGTGGGTCTTCACCCCATTGGATAATAACAGCTACCACAGCTTTGTTCCAAGATGCTGGTACTCCTCCACTTTTTAAATATTAATGAACAAAAACTTCTTGATCATTTTCCCCTTCTTCCCTCCCAACTTCCAAACTTCAACAGGAATACCACCAGTTCCTGGAAACTTCCCTGTTGATTGATGTTTATACATCACTGTTTTTACATAATGTCTTCTTATCTTGGTTATTAATTGCTGATCCTGATCTTCCTCTAACATTAGCATAATTAAGTTCTCCATAATATTTTCATTTGTGCCTTTTCTTGGATATCCCGTTATTTTTCTTATCATAGGCTCCATGCGTTTGGCAACAACTTTTTTCTGCTTTCTGTTGCCTAAGTCACTGTGCAAAAAATGTTTGTGCACCACAGTTATCATTTATGACAGGCGAGTACCAGTAAGAGTGAAAGGGAAGGTCTACAAGATGGTAGTGAGCCCAACTATGTTATATGGGTTAGAGATGGTGGCACTGATGAAATGACAGGAGTTAGAGTTGGAGGTGGCAGACTTAAAGATGTTAAGATTTGCAGTGGCTGTGATGAGGATGGACAGGATTAGAAATGAGTACATTAGAGGGTCAGCTCAGGTTGGACGGTTTAGAGACAAAGCAGAGAGACGAGATTGCCTTGGTTTGGACATGTGCTGAGGTGAGATGCTGGGTATATTAGGAGAAGGATGCTAAGGCTGGAGCTGCCAGATAAAAGGAAAAGAGGAAGGCCTAAGATACGGTTTATGGATGTGGTGACAGAGGACATGCAGGTGGTTGGTGTGACACAGCAATATGCAGAGGACAGGAAGAAATGGAAACAGATGATGTGATGTGGTGACCCCTAATGGAAGCAGTCAAAAGAAAAAGAAGTCAGTTATCAAAAAATAGTTGTTTAACAGCAACCTTTCTAAACTCATGCATATTATCCAAATACTACATTATTTTCTCTTTAGCACTCTGCAGTTGTTGTTGTTCTGGTTTTGTAAGATTACTCTTATTCTGCAGTACTTTAATCTTTGTCATCTCTTCTAAACAATGCCCACTATTTCTTTCCCACATTGCTTTTTCTTTTACTTTACAAAGTTTTTAAACTCCATTTTCATTTTATCACACTCACTGGCTATCCTTATGAAAATATTTGTCTTTGTTTTTATCAGTGCATGATTTCAACTAGTCATTGGATGTGTCAAAGCTTTCAATTAAATACCCATTCCATGTGAAATATAACTTCTTCCTACTGTAACTTGCAAATTCTAAGTTCCTACTACTGAATTCACATCCTCCATGTCAAATATTCCCATATATTTCTTCAGAAATCTACTACATTTTGCTGTGTTTCCATTCTAACCATCCCTGACACATTCTCAAAATTGCAAATGAAGTCCGACTCCTCACCCATTAATAACATCCCCTGCTAAAAGATGATTATTTCTTGCAAAACTGTCAAACTCCATAATACCAGTTTTTGGTAGAATATGAATACATGCCAGTGTAATCCTTTTCTCATCCTTAATCTATCATTCTTGTCTTTTTTTAAATTCTGCTATCAACCTTGTAACCTCTCATACATAAAAGTTTGTTATGAAAGGAATTCATAATTTAATTTAGAGATGAATTCAGAATACTAGAATGGGACAAAATGTTACTTAAGTAGGCAATCTGGATCTTACAAGTATATGTTGAGTAGATGACCCTGTTGAAAATTTATGCTGAATGGATAATTTGACTACCTGTGAACTAATTCTTTTGCAAGGTTAAGAAAAAAATTATGTTTTCTCTGCTTTACATGAAATGTCTACAACTAATGACTGTGTACACGCCTGCCTGTTCAGGTTTTTATTATTTTTGTACTGCTCTAATGTTAATAGGAGATTACTAGGCTAACGGCTTAAGGCCCCTTACAAGCCTAGCCAATATAACCTGGTTTTACCCAATACATGGCCCCTAGGAGGGAGATGATGGCATGGATTTGTGCCTGTGCAATGAGTATCTTTACAGACTGCCCATAGGCACTACCCCAGGTGTGAATTTGCGATACCCCATCCACTGATCCAAACTGCTGTTGAAGATAGCCAGGGAAGGGCTCTGCTTAATGTAATCTGGAAGCCTGTTCCAAAGAAGGGACAAATATCTGTCTCTCCAGCATGTTATGTTTGAGTCGCTGACTAAGTTCAGATCCCTAGATCAAGTGACTCTGATGGCTGGATTTGTGAGTGCCTTGTAGGTCAGGCATCTCTCACACATTAATAGTCGGTAGGAGACAAAGTAAAGGGAAAACGCTTTTAGTCAATCCACATAGTTCATGTTGTTTATACCCTGTATTTTCTTTGTGAGGAACCTCTAAGGTCACTCCAGCTGCTATAAGTACCTAGTCAAGTACATGCTAAATGGAGCATTGTACTCAATTATTGGTCTAATGAGGGCTGAGTACAGTGGGACTATAATTTCCTTGGATCTGGATGCCATACCTTTACTTATAAGTTGTGCCACATAAAAGGATTCCCTCACCACTGTGTAGATATGGTGGTCAAAGTTCAGGCTACTATCTATCTGGGTACCTAGATCTCTCATCTCTGAGTCCACTCTAAGGGCCATGCTATTCATGCTGTAATTTGCAAGGGTATTTGACTTCTCAAAGGTTATGATAATGCATTTTTTGCATTTAATTTTAGGTCATGCTTCATCCCTTTGTCTGATCTAGACACTCTCGAAGGATACTGACATCATCGGGGGATTGGGTGATTGCCCCCATCTTGCTGTCGTTGGCAAACTTTTTCATCCAGAGGCCTTGCACATTTGCCTTGACATCAGAGAAATACATTCTGAACAGGAGTGGCCCCAGTACAGACCCCTGTGGCATACCACTGGTAACTGGCCTCTTGCTGGATCTGGATTCACCCTCTTTAACCACATGTATCCTGTCCATAGGCCAAATGGCTATCCATCTGGTGACACAGGGATTTATGCCCAGTTATGTGAGTTTACTTATAATAACCGAGTGGAGAACTGTGTCAAATGCCTTGGACATGGAGTAGCTCAAGCATATCATATTATTTGACAAGCCTTGAAGTGTGCTTGCTCTTTATGTAGATAGATAGACGTGTCCCACCTTTAGCTCTTTCATGTTTAGTGGTAGTCGGAATGTATGAAAGGCATTATAGCCATGCACTGCCAGAGTGCTTTCAGTGGCTTTGAACCATGTTTCAGTACCTGTACAGACATCAGCTTTCTCAAGGGGGGCTTCCAGAGAGTGCAGTTTCTTGTTGAGGCTCCTAGCATTGAGCAGTAACACCTCTGTCAATGCCTAAAAAAGGCATTATAGGAGTGGATAATGTTTGACCAATATCTGAAAGCCTAGAGGTGACAGGTGAAGATCATCCCTGGCAAAGCAGCATGGCCTATCAACCATGTGCTCCCAGGCTGACAAATATTGGACCCCTTTGGAATGACACCAGTAGCTAAGCCAATTGGTAAAGTTGATTATTTTCTGCTGGTACTGTGGCATCATCCTTGGAGAAGGTAGAATGCTGTTCAATACTAGGCTCTTACCTGCCTGTGACATATTCTGAGAGCTCGATCATGTCTCTCTTCATATAGTCTAAGGAGGTACATCTCAGGTCACTGATGCCCAAATGGACTATGACTGAATCATACAGAAACATAGGGGTAAGTGACCTAAGAGCATTCAGGAGATGCCTCTGTCTGTTAGTAGTACAGGAGACAGTGCTGTGATAAATGTATTACACATTCATAGCTCCAATTTGCTGTTGTATATGGACAGGGATGAGCTTTGTTTAATGTGGATGAGGAGTCTGTTCCAAAGCAGTAACTCTGTGAGAAATACTTATCCCTCTACACTATTTTCTGCATCAGAATTGATCATTTTGCTTTTTAAATGTTTCGTAAGTGTTACAACAACCTTCCCAGTTTTTGGTTCAGTATTGGTTATTGTTCAAAAAAAGAAAGTTGCCACACCAAAACCATAATATTTTTGCTATTCTTTATAACAAGTGTACATAATCCTTCTGCTAGAATGACAACTGCATTGAAAGGAGACCAAGCAATGGCAGCAAGAGCCCATGTAATTCAGATGGTATGGTAACTATACGGTAGACACTTTAGTGGCATTAAAGCCAAGTGATACTGTTGCTGATTGATTTTCCAGTCCTAGGTAATCCCTCAGATTCTTAAACAATCTGTGGTTAGGGCAAGACAGTGCCCCAAGTTTACAAAAACATTAATGGATCCCTTGAGTGTATACTGCTGCAGAATTTAGGGGGCTTGGCTAGATCTAATAACTTTTTTTCTTTTACACACATGACAACAGAAAGGTAACAATACAGCTCCATAACAACCTTTCTCCAGTACTCCTTACCTCATTTAAAGATGGAAACCGTAGTTGTGCTGTTGCCATTGGCTGTCCATCAATGTATATGGTTAACACATTCTGCCCAAATGGACGTCTCCCAGTCATATGGACGATATCAACACAATGCTGTAAACAAAGCATTGATAAAATAATTATCATCATGCCAGTTCTCTGGAATATGTATAACAGAGTGGTCTAAAAAAATAGTTATGCACTTACCATAACGTTCTATCTGTGTTGTCCATTTTTAGTCTTCCTCAACTGATGGGTCTCGGAAAAGACTCAGCTGCTTCTACGAGATTCTCGGATCCAAACTCTTCAGCTCCTCCCTTTACCCATAATGCCCCAACAACCTAACATGCCTCAGATTGAGTCTGCTGAGGTCTCTGTAAAAAGGCCCCCTTGGGAAAGGCTTTACATCATCATCATCATCATCATCATCTTCTTTCGGCTGTTCCCATTAGGGGTCGCCACAGCGGATCATCGGTTTCCATTTCTTCCTGTCCTCTGCATCTTGCTCTGTCACACCAACCACCTGCATATGTCCTCTCTCACCACATCCATAAACCTTATCTTAGGCCTGCCTCTTTTCCTGTTACCCGTTAGCTTCATCCTTGGCATCTTTTTCCCAACATACTCAGCATCCCTCCTCAGCACATGTCCAAACCAGCATAATCTTGCCTCTCTGGCTTTGTCTACAAACCTTCCAACCTGGGCTGACCCTCTAATATACTTATTCCTAATCCTGTCCACCCTTGTCACACCCAGTGCAAACCTTAACATCTTTAACTCTGCCACATCCAGCTCCGACTCCTGCCTTTTTGTCAAAGCTACTGTCTCCAACCCATATAACATAGCTGGTCTCACTACCCTCTTGTAGACCTTCCCTTTCACTCTTACTGGTACTAGTCTGTCACAAATCACTCATGACACTCTTCTCCATCCACTCCATCCTGCCTGTACTCTCTTCTTCACCTCTCTTCCACACTCACCATTATTCTTCACCTCTCTTCCACACTCACCATTACTCTGAACTATTGATCCCAAGTATTTAAACTCATCCACCTTTGCCACCTCTACTCCTTGCATTCTCACCATTCCTCTATCCTCCCTCTCATTCACACAAAGGCTTTACATAACTTAGAAAAAGTTAAGGTACAGTTCTTATCACCTAGGTGGAAATTTGAAATGGCAGCTAAATGGATTTTAATAGTAGAAGTAGCCCCTTCATTGAAAAGTGAAGCTAGAAAATCAAGTATAGCCAGTACAGGGGCAGAAAGGGGGTCCAGATCCATGTTAAAGGCCCATAATACAAATCTCTTCCATTTACTTTTGTCAATCTTTCTAGTAGAAACCTATTGAAAAGATAAAATATGATGGACCGGAGAAGACAGCCTGGTCTGTCTAGCAATCAGTGGAATTGGAGAAACCATGCAGTCAGTCTGAGGCCTGGTATGTCCAGATGAGTCGTACCTTTTGGGTGAGACAGGAAGTTTGGAGTGGGATCCAGTATCCAGGATGGATGTAGAATGTGGAACCAGAGGAAGGGGAACCAAATTTGAAGAGGCCAAAAGGGGGCAATGAAGATACATGTGCTCTTCAACTGGAATGCTTTCTGTAGAAATTTGGGAATGAGAGGTAACAGTGGGAAAGCATAAAGAAGACTGGAGGGCCAAACATAGACAAGACATCTCTCGGTGACTTCCGAATTGGAAGGATCAGGGCAAAGAACCTGCTGCACTTGTTGTTGAGGGGAGATGCAAAAAGGTTGGAGAATGTCTGGCCCCATCAACGGAAAATTCTTTCTGCTACTTTGACATTGAGAGACCACTTGTGAGGCACCAGAATGGAGCTGCTTAGTCTGTCTGCAATCACATCGGCTTTACCTGGGATCTGTGTTGCTATAAGAAAGCAACCGGAAGGGATTGTCCATTGACACACTCTTACTGCTTCTCGATAAAGCAGATAAGACTTGGTTTCTCCTTGTTTGTTGATAGACCAGTCCACGAACATATTGTCCATGTGAATAGCAATTGTCCTGGAAAGGAGAATGTCTTGAAAGGCCTGCAACGATAGGGGGCACTGAGCTCTTCAGATGACTATACACATTGGATTGTCCTTCCAAAGTAGTGGAAGAATAAATAGATGGCTTCAGGAGAGTTTTTTTGAATGAAGCCACCAAAGAAGATATCTTTGCACACTTGTGTGATTCTGACTGGGGTTCTTAAAAAATGCTAAAGAATGACCATTGGACTGACTGTGTCCACTGAAAAACTCACATGTAAAACCTGGCTAGAGGGATGAGGCTGACAGCAGCTGCCCTGGATCCCAAGGCTTGTAAACATCAGTTATGCTGGAAAAGAAGAATGTTGCATTACTTTCCTGACCTGGGATCTGAATGTTTGGATTCAGGATGGTGGAAGAGAGGCTATCTGATTGACTGTGCCCAGACAAGCACCTATGAACTTCAGACTCTGCATGGCTAAGTTGTGAATTGCTGTAACTGACTGTGAGGCCTACATGAAAGCACAACTGGAGCAAGTAGTCCCTTGCCTGCAGGAGTAGATGCCTGATTGGGGCAGTTAGGAATCAGTCATCTTGGTATGGAAACACTCGAAATCCCAGCAGTCTCAAGTAAACTGCTATCACGCTGCATTTGGGAACACCTTGGGGGCTGTGTTGAGACCAAAGGGCAGTGGTCTGAACTGGGAATGCAGATATCTTCTGGAGCACCTACTCATACTGATGTGATAGTATGCATCTTGAAGCTCTATCGAGCACATTCAATCATCCTTTCACAGCAGGGGCAGAATGGACTGAATGATGACCATAACCTTGAATATTACACTAACTGGTTTAGTCTGCTGAGATCTAGGATGATGCTCCAAGTCCCCTGTCTTCTTTGGCACTAAGAAGAATCTTGAATAGGTCCCGGATCCACTCTGGTCTGGAGGGACCCTCTGGATGACTCTTTTCTAGCAACTTTTCTATTTCTAATGCTGCTGCTTCCCTCTGATTTGATGGAACTTCAACAATTCTCTGATTTGGAAAAATGGTATGATACATTCTCTGGATATAACCTCTGCACCTAGGAATCTTTTATTATGGACTGCCAGACTCTTTGGTGCAGAGACAAATGCCCCCTGATTGCTTCCAGATGGCAGTAGTCAGGCCCCTTTTCAGGGGCGCTGAAGGATTTTGTCTGAGAAGGAGTCCCAGAAGCCCTGATGCTGCAGCCCACCTCTCCTGTGAGGGTGGCTTTTTCGTTTGAGTTGCCCCTCTGCCACTGGGAGAACTATCGCCTTGTGAGTCTCGAAAAAGGATCCTGGGATTTTTGGAACCAAATCTTTCTACCTCCTCACTGTTTCCAAGAAAAGAGTTGTTGGGGGGGTAGAAAAACATGTCCCTATGGCAGACAAGGTATTTTCTACTTGCTCACATCTGGAGAGCATGTCCTTCACTTTATGGTCAAATAAGGAAGATCCATCAAAGGAGGCAATGATGAATGAAGACTTAAAGGGCTACACAAAGTCACATAGGCACATCCAGGCATGTCTCCTAATGGCTATGCCTGAAACTGCTGCCCGTGAGGTACCTTCCACTGCATGGGAGATCAGCCTCATGGACACATTAGAAATCAAATGAAGGGTGGCCAGTTGTGAGGAAATGATTATTTGGTCTTTGGTAGACATGGACCCAGGAAGAGACTTGGAGAGTTCTTTAGTAAATCTCTTTGTACTCTTGTAAAATGTGCCAGGTAATTCAATAACCTCAGAGCAAAGGTTGCTGAAGTGTGCATTGGCTTACCTAATCTGTCCAAGGCACTGGACTCTCAGCTAGGGGGAATGGACAGAAGAGCTCTGCTCTGAAAGCTCTTTTTTGGTGACCACTGCCACAAGCATGGCATCAACTGGGACTCCCTTGCTCCAGTGTGCCCTGTCCTTGGAAGGGGCTAAAATTTTGTCTGGACATTTACGGATAGGTTCCACAGTATCCAGTTCCTTCCACACACAGTGAGAAATAAGATCTATAAGTTCACTGGCTGGAGCAGTCACCCAGGACATAAACAGGCCAGACCTGAAAGGCCCCACAAACACAGACTCCTCTTGGGAAGGGGTATTGGAAGACCAACCGCCTTTTTGCTTTAAGAGCTCCAGAATGTCCCCAAATCAGATTTCTTCAAATGGAGGTCAGGGGGACCATTCCCTTTCATCGAAATCAATGTCCTCCATGAGACATTCTTGAGGGGAATCTAGGTGTCTCCCTTTAGACATTCACTTCCGAGGGAACTCATCAGCAGGGTGGTCTGAAGAGGTATCAGAAAGGATGGTGGGAGTTCTGAGGGACAGACTGGAGTCTTGAGCGGGCTGGCTATCCCCATGGAATGGAAGAAAAGGCTCTGATCAAAGAACTGAAGGAGGTAAAGTTATCTGATCCGAGGAGGGGGTAGGGGATGCCCTTTCTCTAGGTAAAGAGAATGCCCTCTCCATAATCTCGAGGGCAAAGCACCTGAAGGAAACCAAAGTCAATGGTAAAGGAGCCAATATTTTCCAAACTGCTGGCTCCTGCAACCCTGCAAGCACTTCACCCAAGGACAGAGTTGGACCAGAGCTGTCCACTGCTAAAGCCCCCGTGGGGAAAAGATGGCTCTGATAGCTTCAGAGTCGACTCTAGTATCCCAATCTGGTGAGAATCCTCTGGCTCCAAAATGTTTGGAGATGGACAACTCAGGGAAGTAACCGGAGTCGAAGAACAGACTGTCTTTGGACCCAATAAGGACACCCCAGGGGGCTCCAAAACAGTAGTTCATACTGGCGAAGCAGAGGCCAAAGGGGAAGTAGTTACATGCTGACTCACAGATCTGATGGGAGGTGGAGCCGAGAGCACCCCCATCTTGATCTGAGCTCTAAGGAATTTTCTCATCATCCTATCCATGTCAGCCTTGGATAAACTCCTGGAAGATATTAAGACAAAGTCAAGGATGGAGGTCTGGAATGTTTATTGGGGCAATTCTTCTAAGAAGAGTGAAAGGGGTTGAGATGTGACCAAATCCAGTAGGGGAAGAGGTGATCAGATCCGAGGTGATTTTGATTTCAAAGTAGTGGGATATGAGGTGGCCGAATCTGACTTTTTTGATATTTTAGCAGGAGGCTCCGATGAACGGGCTGAAGATAATGTGGGATCCATTGACCTGTTATGAGAATCTTTATCTTTGGCAGCTATGTCAGGCTTTCTCTTATCAATTTTCTTTGAGGGGGTTTGAGCCCCAGCTGAAGCAGAAAAAGTGGTGGAAGTGAGAAGGCTCTTCAATACAAGTTTGTTCCTCCTGTCTGTGAGAACCCTAGAGTTGGAGCCAGCACAAATAGAGCAGTCAGTGTCTAAATGTGCCTAAACAGTATACGCATTCACTATGGACATCTGAGCATGGTATTTTATGCTCACAGGTGATGCATTTTTTGAAGCCTGTAGGTTTGTCAGCCATACTGGATTAACTAAACTATGGAAAAAGAATAGCAAAAAAAAAAATACTATTTTTTTTTTAATTAGAAAAGCTAGAAAAAGACAGCTATTAACAATGGTAGTCAAGTAATACTCTAAAAGATGAAAAAAAATGAAAGTCTGAGATTGCCAAACAGCAGCAATGATACAAAGAGAAGTACTGAGAAATTGGTAACAACCGCAAAGAAAATCATAGCAGGGGAAATCAACAGTGAATCGAAGAGATAGGTGAGAGAGGGGCATCAGAAGGACACATATATATATATATATATATTTAGTAAAACTCACTATTCTTACTAAGAAATCAACCAAAAGCTTGAGAGCAAGGGATCCATGTTTGTAGCTAAGTGGTGGCAAATTAAATCCGAGGTATGTTAGGTTGGCAGGGCATTTTTGGTAAAGGGAGGAGCTCAACAGCTTGGATCCGAGGATCTGGTAGAAGTGGCTGAGTCAGATCAGAGTCAGATCCAAGACCCATTAGTTGAGGCATGAATGAAAATGACAACATCAGATTTGCCTAAAATGCAAAGTAAAAAGTCAATAGTGCCACAAAGAATTGAATATTTTTAAAGCTTTGCAGTTTAACAGCCCTGTAGCCATGTACTCTTTCTTATATTCCTAAATTAAACTACTACATTCGAAATCACGTCATAAATTTATAATACAGTATGACTGACATAGCGTGACAGTTCTGTGGCACTCAACATTTCACTTTTGTTTGGCAAAACACAGAACATTGCTTTGTACAATGATACATTAATCCTTACACAGCATACTATCTGTTGGATTTTTTTTTTTATTTTAAATGAAAGACTTCAACACAAATCTTCAAATAATGGCTCAGAAGTTAATTTAGATAATTCAACAACTTATAACAAGACTAGAATTAACAAAAACAACAGCGTAGAAATGCTTAAATATGCTTTAAAGTAAAACATCCATCACGTGGGACTGGCTTAATCATGCTAAGACTTCAACACGAATCTTCAAATAATGGCTCAGAAGTTAATTTAGATAATTCAACAACTTATAACAAGACTAGAATTAACAAAAACAACAGTGTAGAAATGCTTAAATATGCTTTAAAGTAAAACATCCATCACGTGGGACTGGCTTAATCATGCTAAGAGAAACAAAAAGCTTGCGCCTGTGCTTTCAGCAGTCCATCTGTAATTATCAGCTTGAAAGTTGTATGGACAAGTTGGGGAAGATCTGAATTGCAAGCTGGATGGACAAGCTGGGGCAAGACTTGAATTGCCACTAGGCAATACACTACGTTATGTATCCCAAGTGGAAAACGAGGGGCCTGTAGCAAACATTCAGTATGAGCTGAGGTGCAAACTGACATCGTCTGCAAGTGAAGTAGTTTCCTATATCAATATAAACACATGATGTATAACAGGTTCATAGGTATACACTGGGCTAACGACCACCAGGGCCCAATGACCACCACAGCCCTTTATAAGCCTAGCCGTGCAATCCAACCCAGTTGTATCCCTAAGTATCATGGACATTTATTAGGAGGGGATATGTTTGTTAGCAAGTTATAAGAGGTTATGTGGGGGGTATGCAAGTTTGTGTATTACTGTCTACCTCCATCAGAGAAATGGGGCGGGGGCAGACCCAGGGTGAATTTCTGATTTCCCATCCACTGTTCTAGTTTGCACTTAAAAAGGGTTAGGGATGTACTCTGCTTCACATGGATGGGAACCTCTTCCAGAGCACGGGGATCCTTGAGATGCATATCTATCTTGCTAACATGTCTTATTTATGTCACAAGCAAAATTTATATCCTGGGATCTAGTGGTTGTGATGCTATTCATTTTGTGGATATAAAAAAAGGTCCATCAGAGCTGGATCTGACAATGGCTTTTATGCCAGGCACAGACTGCCTGTCAGTAACCTGTAGGACACTGAGTATAGAGATAGGGCTTCATGGTGATCCAAACAGAACAATGTTTTTATACACTGGATTTTCCTGCTAAAGAACCTTTGTAAGCATTCCAGCTGTTACACATTTCTGGTCAGGTACATGCCAAAAGAGGCATTATACTTAAAGACAGACCTGGTATGGCCAAATAAAGGGGCACTATGACTTCCTTGAACCTGGATGACATACCTTCACTTATAAGGTGGCTGACACAGAAATATTTTCTTATGACTTTGGCCACATCTTGGTCAGAAAAATCATTCTATGTCACCTTTAATGCAATGCCCCTGAAGTTTTATTGCCCAGTCTTTTTACATAAGGCAAAAGCAAATGAACAAAAAACATATCCTGGAAATTGCAGTAAAATGGAGTTATATGACAAAAAAAGTATTCAAGAAATGAGTAGTAAGGCTGACAGCAACTCCATAAATTAATTCCGGTCAATTAAAGAAGCCAAACACATCAAAACAAAAAAGCTATGACATAAGAAAATTGCACAATAACCACTTTCACTGAAAAATGTTAAAAAGCATTATTACATTCACAACATAATCAAAACCTATCCCATAAACAAACCACTCCATCACAAATGAAGAATTCTCATCACTCATAAATTAAGATAACATATAATTCTCAAGAACTCTTCAAAAGAATAATTCAAGCAATGCTTCAACACCTTTTGATGCATCTGCTCATCATCATCATCATCTTCATCATCATCATCCTTTTTCCCATTTTCTACATGGAGTTGGGGTATCGTGTTAACTGCTGCCATCTCTCTTGATTCCGTGCCACACTCCTGCCTTCAACACTCATATCTGACTGCCGCAGATCTTCTTTCACACAATCCATCCACCTCTTTGCTGGACTTGTTTGTTCTTACCTTCTTCCTGTCTGTCCCAATCCTTATTCACCGGATTGTCTTCTGCTTTTCTGCACATGTGCCTGAACCACTGTAATCTGTTGTCTTTGATCTTTTCTGCAACTGGAGCTACTTTGGTTTCTGCTCTTACGTTCTCATTTTTTTTGTCTGTCTCACAGTGTGCATCCTGCCACCCTTCTCAGGCACTTCATTTCCATCACCTCTAGCTTCTTCATCTGCTCTGCCTTTAATGTCAAGGTTTCTGTACCATACAGTTAGTACTGGTCGCACCACTGTCTTGTACACCTTACTTTTCAGCTTCTTTGGCATTCTTCTGTCATAGACTACACCTGAGACTCTATGCCAGTTACCTGCAAACGCTCTGATTCTAGCTTTGACCTCTTCATTCAGACTTCCCTTCTCCTCAACCACCCCTCCCAGATACTTGAAGCTATTCACCTGTTCCACTACCTTTCCTTCTATCTCAATTCTCAGCTTCTTTTGATTTCCACAATTTGCTGCCACTATCACTACCTTAACCATGCTTAATTTCATCCCATGTACCTTCAGTTTTGCATTCCTTTCCCCTACCATTTGCTGAAGTTCTTGCTCAGAGTCTGCCTGAAATGCCACATCGTCTGCATACAGTAACTTTGTTGATCTGTCCTCTCCAACCTGTTTGTTAATGTAGTCCATCACCAGTATGAACAACAGTAGGTGCAAAGCTGAACCCTGGATATACACCCACTCCCACTGGAAACCCCTCTGTGAGGCCAAACACTGTTTGTACTTGAGTCACTGGGTCCTTGTACACAGCCTGTATTAATTATACCACTGTTTCTGGGACTTCAAACCACTGCAGTACTGCCCAAATCAGCTTGCTTGGGACCTTGTCATATGCTTTCTCCAAGTTTAGGAATGCCCAGTTGGACTCGTTCCTCATCTCTAGCTTCTTCTCAACTATCTGTCTCACTGCAAACATTGGGTCAGTGAACTGCATCCTGATCTGAATCAAAACTGCTCACCTCTCATCTTGCATTCTACTACTCTGTGTATCCGTTTATCAAACCTCTCTGGAACTTTCATGCAACATGACAGGAGTTTGACGCCTCTCTATTGCCCACAGTTGTGGATGTCCCCTTTATGCTTATTCTCCAGTCATCTGGGATACGCTTTTCTCTCCACACTGCTAGGAGTACCCTCAGGAGCCTTTTCTCCCCTATCTCACCCAGCATCTTTATCATATTTGACACATCTGCTCATGAAGTAAATGTGATTGCCTTTAAAGATGACAGCTTAATGGAAAACAATGACTGACTTATAGACTTTAAACAGTTCTCCAGAGAATACAACATAGCAACAGCATATGTTAAAATGAGTGCAGTCCATTTTTTCTCAGGCATTTTCAAATGTGTATCTACTTTCCAGGGTCCATGGTCTACTGGTTGAGTGACACCCTGGTTGAAAATATATAGGTTCATATGCCCTTACAGGCCATTTTAAGTCTAGACAATTACCCTGCTTGTGCTCAAAATAATGTATCCCATTTGATTACAGATTGGCCTTACCCATCCAATGGTCAATCATTATAAATTACTCTAATGAGAATAACTGGGATCATACCGTAGATAATTTGAGGGGACTTTTGATCAGGTAAAGCATTTAGGAGCTCCGTCCATTATTAGCACAGGGGGCAGTCCTGGGGTAAATTCTTTTGTTTCTCAACCATAGAGCCAACTAGCACTTGACTACGGACTGGCATGAACTTTATTTTATGTGCATTTACTGAGTAATTGTACACATAGGATCACTGTGGTCATTACACATGACTTATACAGTAATTGGATGCTGGTATATAATGAGACTTGCAGGACCTACCAGAGTGACGTGATGCAGGTGTGATGATAAGGTCATTAATGAGCGAGTTGGCAGGTATTTGGCAGGCAGATACATTAGCAAGTGATCAAACTTGTGTGTGTGTGTGTGTGTGTGTGTGTGTGTGTGTGTGTGTGTGTGTATATATATATAAAGATCGACAGTGTGTGTCTTTGAAAAGGTTGGTGTGGGATGGGTGCTTATGGTGTGCATATACAGAGGCAGAGCATTCAATGTGTGTGAGTGCATGCTGCGAGTGTCATGTCTTCATTAATGGACTGTATCACTGAAATCACCAAAACAACTACTCTAGTTGTTCCAGTGTCCAAAAAAAGGACTAGAAAAATCAAAAATATATTTAACTCTTATTTTAAAAAAAAAAAAAAAAATGAAAACAGATGCACTTACCTTCAATAATTACTACCACCTCATTAAGAAACTGAAATTGTTAGGGATGTGTTCTTTGTTAACAACACAAGGTCCTATTTGAGACCACAGATACATATGTCACTCAGCTAAAGAATGCAAACCACAGATTTTGCCAAGCTACATGCTTCTCTAACAAGACAGTGACATTTTTTGGGGTATAACACGTCACAAAAATGGGCAGAATTTCAAAGAAAAAAAACCCAGAACTGACCTTATCAAAAGCTGTGAATTTGTTGAACAAGTGAAATTACTAGTGCATAATTAAATCATTAACTGATGAAAAGGAGGTATGCAAGTTAAAATGTTATTTAAGCAATACGGCAAAAGTAAGAAATAGGGTATGAAAAAGAAAGCCATGTGACAATGTACTGTAAAAAGACAGAATACAGAGGAAAAACATTACAACACTTTTGAAAGAACTGAAAGAACTGTAGGATACTGGAAATGACTGGAAGAAATGTCTATCATTTAATTACCCAGAACTGTGATAAACAAGTGCCAAATCTCAGTTTCTCTTTTATCTGCCAAATTTGCTTGCACTTTTCAGAATAAATGTCAAATCACACTTAAGTCTGAGTAATGGAGGTTTATTATATAGTAGCAGCATACAGTGAAGGTATATGTCAACAATATCTGAATCAAGTCTTGCTGTCTCAAATAACAGTGCTGATAAAATGAAATAGACTGAATTATACTGTCCATAGCTTTGGTACTCATTATACCATCCATAGCGTCTATGCTCAGAATTGCTCCTCCCACCTAAATGGCAAAATTAATACGGTTTTCTGTATTTGGTGGACTTTTAGGCATTTGACCTGATTTCCATACCAAGACTAAACGGACTTCTGTATTTAATGGGCTGCGCTGCGCACTGCACTGACTTACCAACTTCCTCCTAGAAAAATCTCTCATAATAATATAGGTTCAAAAATTAGGTTCATAGATTAGAACTAAGCTAACTGGCCTTGTGGGCCATTTCAAATCTAGCCAATTACCCCATGTGAGAATCAAACCATGCACCTTGTGTCTGTAAGGTAAACACCTTAACCATTATGCCATCGTCCCAACCATAAGTTTCCTACAAGTTCCACATGCCTCTTTAACCAAGCCTTGTACCATATAAACAAGATCAGTTTGTACCCAATGTACTGCACATTCTGTTAGCACATTTTACCTTTATCAGTATTTGAGACTGAAGGTTATTTTCTGAGTTAATTTGTATCTTTCACTGAAACATTATTTTCTATTGAAACTGCATGTAAAATAAAATGAAGATATAGGCCTTCTTTAACATGGCTGCATTTCTAGGCCTATACAAAGAGAATACTGTACTTATGTTTAACAAACACCACTTAAGTGAGGCTTTATATTACAACACTAATCAAGGCTTGCAGTAGGTGTGACAGTAAGCAAAGCAGGAATAGTAAAATTTTGCCTGCTATTAATCAAGTTTACAAAATCAAAGCTAAAAGGGAAATTTCTATACAGTGGATATAAAAAGTGTACATACCTCTATTAAAATACCAGGTTTTTGTGATATAAAAAAAATGACACTACAATAAATCATTTCAAAACTTTTCCCACCATTAATGTGACCTGTACAATTCAAATGAAAAACAAACAAATCTGTTAGGGGAAAAATATAAAAAATAAAAAACGTACAATAAGCTGGTTGGATAAGTGTGTACACCCTTAAACTAATACTTAGTTGAAGCACCTTTTGATTTAATTACAACATTCAGTCTTCTTAGTTACACATGTCAATAATAAATAAAAAAATGCACGGTAATGAAATAAAAATGAGAGACTAGTGTTTTCTCACCTATCAGCTGAAAAGAGAGGAATTTAAGGAATGAGTTTTGGAATTAATTTAAAAGCTACTAGAGAAGATAGAAATTTCTTCTGAAAATATAGCTTGAGAGTGGGATAAAATTAAAGTGGAGTCTAAAACTAGGGTGGAAATAAAAGAAAGGGGAGCTATGCTAAGATGTAACAAGAATTATTTAGAGGGACTGACAAATGTTAATGTCACAGCTGAATTTCTTTCTTTTTATGGGCCAAGACATTTTTTTTAACCTCTTGCACCCGTTTTTTCACTTTCATCATGTTTTCCCTATATTTATCATTAGAAATCTCCTTAAGTAGAGAATCCTGAAGTGAAGTGATTTGTCCACGTAACCTTTCAATCACCCTAAGGTTACGTTTAACAAGTATCTGCACCCAGGTCAATGTACATTTTAATGATACTTCTCTCCACTCAGCGAGAAGGTCTCCCTCCTCCTCCAGGAAATCCCCAGCAGGCAGCTGCAAAATGTGTAGACCCTCAGGAGTTATATTCAAAGAGATATACTTCTGTAATAATTTGTCATAAAAACAGTCACCTCTTTCGATAAGAGTCGCTCCAGTTGTTCAAATCTCTCAATGTGACCGCTGTCATCACTGGGCCCCACAGGTCATCTCTGGATAACTTTTGCTCTCTTTCAAGGAGGAAATCCGACAACAGAACACCTCCAGTGACTCCCAGTACTTCCATATTACAGGCAGATGACTCCTCAGCTGTCGAAGCATGACCCACTGACATAATGTTCACAGAACCACCACACTTCAACTCACAAAAGCAGAAAAAACATAAATTAAGCAGCTTCAAGACAGACACACCAGGGTGAAAAAATTCTCAAATGATTTACTTCTGGTACCTCGGCCTTTCACCTTCAAGGAATACAAGTGCATACCCAGGAATATAGTAATCTCTCCTTTGACAATCATATTGCCAAAGTAGTTAGGAAATCCTTCTATGTAGCCCATCTAATTAATAAAGGGTTTGCATCTAGAAATAAAGAGGTTATAGTGCCCCTCTACTCGCCACTCTTCAGACCCATCATAGAGTACAATGCCCCATTTGTGATGTACCTCACAAGACACTTCCAACAGCTGAAAAGAACACAAAAGTACCTCACCAAGAGGATTACTTGCCTCAAATATATGTCCTATGCAGCCCGACTGGAAAAACTCCAGCTGTACTCAGCTGCATATCACTTACTCAGAGGTGATCTCTGCCTGACTTACAAAGCCATGTCCAATTCAGAATTGATGGACATGCTCCACCTAAAGAAATCCAAGTCACTGCGAGCCACTCGCTCTAGTGAGATAAACCTCGCCACAACAATAAATAGAATATGATGGAGGGATAGATTCCTGTCATAGAGACTCCCCATGCTTTGGAACAAAATTCCTAACTACATTAGGCAGAGCCCCTCACTAACGTTCTTCAAGAGAAACCTTGATGAGTGGATGGGCAACAGAAAATACACCCCTGGGATCACTTCATTGCCTCTTCTTGATAGAGGCTCAGTTAATTAATCAATGGGAAGGTGAAAGCTGACACACTCTGACTAGGCTTATAAATGCCCTCGGGCAGATAGCCTAGGACCTACCTACCTATAAACATACCCCCCATTTTATACAATCATCCAAAACTTAATTAGTGTTGTTGTACAGCAATAAGGGTGGCTTTTACCCCCTCATATGCAGTTGTGTATATGGGTGACTTTGAAAATCAATTTGTTTATCAGAACAGATTTTTTATTGAAAATGTGGTACATTTTGGCAGATTCATAGACGAGACCATTTTTGTTTATAAAGGTGAGCAGGAGAAATTTTTGGAATTTATGGAGGATATGAACAACACAGAACATGGCCTAAAGTTTACCTATTGTACAAGTCCCATGAGTATTACCTATTTGGATGTGGAACTGTACATAAATAAGAACAATAGGATAGAATTTAAACCATACAGAAAGCCTGCTGTGGTTAACAATTTTTTACATGCTAATAGCATGCATCCTCCCCATTTAATTAGAGCTTTACCACTGGGTGAACTGAAAAGAATTTACTGTAATACATCTGAAGACAATTTGAAGGAAGTATTCTTAGGGGAGGCCATGGAAGGATTAAGGCACAGGGGATACTCTGAAAGCCTTTTACAGGTTGCTAAGGACATGATTTCTGGGGTTAGAAAGAGAAGAAAAACAAGAGAAACACAAATGAAATCAGGTGTAAGTAAAGATGAGAAGCTAAATGGGGAAAATAAAATATTTTTGTAACAAAATTTTCCCCATTTCAAGCAGAATACAGTGTATTATTAGAAAATTGTTGGGAGGGTGGCCTAATGGTTAAGGTGTTTGCCTTACAAACACAAGCTGCAGGGTTTGAGTCTCACAAGGGATAATTGGCTAGGCTTAAAATGGCTTGCAAGGGCAGTTAGCTTAGTACTAACCTATGAACCTATGAACCTATATGATAAGAGAAGATTTGAGTTTGGGAAATCTTTTCCCTGAACATGTAACCTTTTCATATGGCAGTTTTGGGAATTTAAAAGAAATACTACGTGAAAATGGTAGGATGATGAATGTAGGTAGGGGTAGGCATGCATTCCTGTGGACACTGTAGTATATGTAATAGGATAAGAAACTTGGATGGGTCTAAAATTAATGGTAAACTTTATAAGGCCAAGGAAATTTTTCATTGTAAGTCACAGGGGGTCATAGGTTGTGAGTGTGAAAGGGTGAAGTGGTATATAGGTCAAACAAAAAGGAAAGTTAAAGTAAGAATCATGGAGCATCTGGGAGACATCAGGAAAAGAAATGCGCTGAGTCCAGTGGCAGAGCATTTTGTGACAGTACATGGGGGATGTACTAAAGACTTATTTTTCAGTGTACTGGCATGTCCCTACATGGACAATAGAGGAAAGACTGAACTTAATAAATTAGAATGCAAAACGATAATTAATTTTAGAACACTTCAACCAAGGGGCATGAATTCTGAAAGTAATTTAACTCTTTAAAAAAACAACATGGTAAAATTGTAAATTAAATTGCTTGAAAATGTAAGATATTTTAAGCAAATAAAATGTGGTATTCTGTGTCTTTAATTTGGATACTGGTTGTTCAAAGATGGTCTTAATTATGGTGTTAACAACACTAATTAAGTTTTGGATGATTGTATAAATTGGGGGGGGGGGGTATCCACTTGTATTCCTTGAAGGCAAAAGGCCGAGGTACCAGAAATAAATAATTTGAGAATTTTTCCACCTTAGTGTGCCTGTCTTGAAGCTGCTTAATTTATGTTTTTTTCTGCTTTTGTGAGTTGAAGTGTGGTGGTTCTGTGAAGATGACAAGTGACCCTGTAGAAATATTATAAATATTTCAAAATGTTTATGAAAGTTTGTATAAAGCACAGAAATATGGAAATCAAGGAAAGGTACAGATGGAAATGTTTATGGAAGAATTAAATATGCCAAGGCTAAAGGTAGATGAGGCTCAATTACTAACAGTTATGATAGGAAGAGATGAGATAAAAATGGCTATGAATAACCAATATACAGGAAAGTCCCCAGGAATAGATGGTATTCCTGTGGAAGTTTGGAAGCTAGGAGGGATAAAAACTGTTAAAGATCTGGAAGGTTTTGTTTAACAGTTATTTTAAGAGGTGGAGAAGTACCAGCATCTTGGAAGAAGGCGGTGGTAACGACAACACCTAAAGAGGGTAAAGATCCAGAGGATCCAGCTTCATATAGGCCTGTTTCAATAATAAACCATGATTATAAAGTGTTTATGTTGATAATGGCTAAAATAATGGCAAAAGTGATAGCAAAATTGATAGATTTGGATTAGTATGGTTTTGTAGAGGGGAGGCAAACATTTGACAATATTAACAGAACACTGATGACCTAGAGGGAAGCGGAATGCAAGAAAATACCACTGTTATTGGTGGATCTTGATGCAGCGAAAGCATTTGACATAGCAGACTGGGACTTCATGAGCAGGGCAATGGAAGCATTTGTTTTCCCTGATACAATTATAAGGTTGATTAGGAGTATATTTGTGGGATCAGAGGCAAACATTAAAGTGGGTAGCATCCTCTCTGATAAATTCTGCTTGAGTAGAGGAACCAGGCAGGGTTGTCCACTTTGCCTTTTGTTGTTTGCATTATATTTAGAACCACTGGCAAAGAAAATAAGGGACTGAAAAATTCAAGGATAATAATTGGTATGGTAGTCAGGAAAAGCTGGCTATTTGCAGATGATATTATTTTATAGGTTCATAGGTGTGTACTAAGCTAATGGCCCTGGAGCCTATATAAGCCTAGCCCAAGAAGATTCCCTAGCATCATGCCATCCAAAGTTAGTTCCCAATGCCCCATCAAGCAAGGCCACTGAAGCGATCCCCGGGGTGAACTTCCTATTGCCCATCCACTCCTCAAGATTTCTCTTAAAATGGGCCAGTGAAGTGCTCTGCTTGACATGAATGGGAAGTCTGTTCCAGAGTATGGGATCTCTCTGGGTTAGGAACCTGTCCCTCCAGCATGTTCTGTTTATTGTGGTAATGAGGTTTAGGTCCCTAGAGTGTGTGGGCAAGGAGGGATTGTGATTTCTTTAGGTGTAGCATATCTAGCAGCTCTGGGTCAGACATGGCTTTGTAGGTCAAGCAGGGATTGCCACTAAGTAGGCGATAAGAGAGAGAGTACAGCTGGAGTTTTTTCGAGTCTGTCCATATAGGGCATGTGTCTATGGCCTAAGATCCTCTTAGTGTGGTATTTATGTGGCCTTTCCAGTCATTGTAGGTGTCTAATGAGGTACATACCAAATGGAGCATTGTATTCTATAATAGGTCTAATGAGGAATGAGTAGAGAGGGATTATGACGTCTTTCTTCCTGGATGAGAAACGTTTTGTAATGAGATGTGCCACATAGAAGGACTTTCTGACTACAATGGCAATGTGGTTAACAAAGGAGAGGCTGCTATCAACCTGTGTCCCCAGGTCTCTTATCACACCTTCGATGTTTAATGGACTACCACCTATGTGGTAGTTCATGGGCACCAAATTTTTCCCAAAGGGAATGACAATGCACTTTTTGGCATTGAGCTTAAGGCCATGGATCTGGCATCAGTCATTGGTGTCAGTGAGGCTTTTTTGTAGAATGTCTACATCAGTTGGAGAATCAGCAATGGCTACCAGTTTGCAATCATCTGTGAACTTGGTCAGCCAGAGTCCCTTTGTGTTGGCTTGAACTTCAGGGAAGTAGATACCAAACAAGAGAGGACCTAGGACTGATCCCTGTGGGACACTACTTGTAACTGGTCGGTAGTCAGATTTGGAGTCTGCTACTTTCACAGTGTGGGTTCTATCAGTGAGCCAGTTGGCAACCCATCTTATGAAATTGGACGATATAGATGATTAAACCGGGTCCCTATTATTTTAGCGAATGCAATGAATTGCGAACGCTGTTTAGTCAAACGTTATTAAGTGAAATGGCAAAATACCGAAAGCACAGAAAAGCTATTTTTTTCCTAGGGAAAAACAAATTACTGGGCTGTTTTCGGGACTTTGTCATTTCCTCCACTGTGGTGCAATTTCGGAGTTGGCATATTTAAGTAGGGGGGATGTGGGGGGCAAAACCCCCCACTTTACTTTGTGTTTTGATTTTATTTATTTATTTTTTTTTATGGATCAGTGATCGTTTTCCCTAGGGGAAAAAAATCACTGATCCGTGTTCGACATTTTGGGTTTTCGGGGATTGCTGGTCAATTATACACTGTTCGCAATTCAGTGCGTTAACTTATATAACATAGACCTGATAAAACAAGAAAGGGATATTACAGTGCTGTGGAACATTTTATGACAGTTTCAAATCTTCTCGGGATAATGAAGCTAAAACAAAGGCAATAGAGGTAAATTATGTACCCACAGACAAATTGGTCCAACAATATCCATATTTACGGGGACATGATAAAATGACATATTTAGGAGTATGGATTAGAAATGACTCTGCTGTGGCAGCTAAGGATACGTGGGAAGAGACTAAACAGAAGATAATACAAAAACTGAGAAACTGGAAGTTTTGTCATATGAATACTAAGAAACAAGCAATTAAAATGTTTTTAGTCCCTTTAATCTTGTATACAAGTCAGCATATTTTTATCAACCAGAGGAGAAGCTGTGGATAACAATTAAAAAAGAGTTTAAGGATTTTATCTGGGAAGGAAAGACAGCAAGGATCAAGTGGGATAAGCTGATTCTTCCAGTAGAATAAGGCGGACTAAGATTACCCAATTTGAGGGCATACTTTAGAGCAACACTGTTAAGGCTCTTATATACAGCACAAGCAGAAAACTGTAATTCAACGTGTAAAGAAATGATGAGGATGATGATACAGGGTGGAAGCTCAAGAAATGAGGAGATATTGGGGAATTTGTATGCAGACTCTTAAGGAGAACAAAAATCGTAAAGAGTATTATATTCATAAACTAGCAGTGAGTATTCTAAGAACTACACCAGCATGAGAATGGATTGAGATTCTGCTGATAGGGATGACTGTGGTTAGGGATACAGTTAATAGGCAAGAGGGGGGCTGGAATTTATTGGAGAAAACTGGCAAAGGAACCAAGGTATTGCGAGCACATAACTAGAAAGGGAAAGGTAAACAGAACTGAAAAAGGCCAAGAATGTATTTGGACTGCAGGTTAGAGACTGCCCTCCTTATCAAGGATTGATATCAGAGTAAAGGCAAAGAGAAAGAAATAGGGTGGTACTAAATGAAAGACCAGCACTGGTAGAGTTTTTAATAGAATCTAGAATAAAATCTGCCATTAAAAAATGAATAATTAGTAGAGCATATAAAATACTGCATGATAATTATAAGAATCAATCAGAGGAGCTTAGAAAGGATTGGGAAGAAAGACTGGATAAGCAATTCACAAAGAGACAATGGGGGGATATATGTGTATCTCCCAAATATACAACAAAGTCTAGAAGATTTAGAATCTTTGCCTGGAAGTGTTTACATATGTATTTTTAGGGTCTATATTAGAACTTTGAATGTTCGAATATCGACACCTAATAAGTGAAAGCTGAAAATAGCGAAGTTTTAGATAACCAAATTCTTTCCTAGGGAAAGAATTCGGTTGTCCGTTCCTGTTGCTTTGCTAGTTTCAGCTCTGCAGTGGAAAGTTACGGGTCGGGTTCAGGTAAGTGTGTGATTGTGTGGATGTGAGGGTTAGGGTGAGATAGGTGAGTTAGGGTTAGGGCGAGGGTGAAGTGTGTGAGCGATAGTGACGGACCTTAGGGTTAGGGTTTGGGTTAAGGTAAGTGGGTAGATAGTGGTGTATGTACAGTTTAGCGTAGGTTTAGATGTAAGATTTTAGGTGTACGTGTGTGGATTGCTGTTTGTGTGGTGTGTTTGTGTTGTGTGTGTGTGTGTGTGTGTGTGTGTGTGTGTGTGTGTGTGTGTGTGTGTGTGTGTTTTGGAATAGCGAATTTTTTCCCTAGCAAAATATTTGCTGTTCTAAATTTTCAGTCTTCTTGGTTTTCGGTTACTAGGTGTCGATATTAGCACATTCGAAGTTCTGAAACTTCGATGTTCTAATATAGACCCATATTTTTATACCCCAAGTAGAATCCAAAGAATTTTTCCTCAGGTGGATAGCAAATGTTGGAAGTGTGATGGGTAAGAAAGAGGTGGCTAGGAACATACTTTTTGGGAGTGTAGTGAGCTGGCAGACTTTAGAGATTCCCTGTGGACTGCTCTGTCGGAGATGCTGGATGAGCAGATTGGACTGACTGGGGAGATTATTTTTTTGAGCTCATCCAATAAGAATTCTACCTTTAAGTCCATACATAACTGCAACACATCTTTTACTACACTCATGCAGCTAGACCTACATTATCACAACACAAAGAAAAAAAATCTCAAGCAATTTCATCTCTCCTAACACTCCAATATGAGAAAAAAATGGATTTCCATGTATCTCTATAAGAAGTGGTTTGTAACCTAAGGAAATTAGGCAAATTAACCCCCACCAGTAAATCCTCAGATCTAAAAAGACTTGAGGAAGCAATACTTTATATCCAAGGCTAACCAAGATCTTACTCCGGTCCACAGCAAGTCCTTCAACATGGCATTAAGCTTAACAAAGAACCTATCACGTGGCTTCATCCAAAAAGTCCAAGCAATATACACAACATGAGGCAACAAAAACAAATGTAGTGTTTGAACATGCTGATCAAACTTTAATGTTAGGCTTCTCCACTTCCTGAACTTCCCCATAATTCCCATTTTTCTTGAATAGTCATTTCCAAAGACTGTTTTGTGAAACCCCCAAACTATTTTAACTTACTGCTATCACAAATAAGAAAATCTATAACCAACTTATGAGAAGGGAAAATTATAGAGAGCAGGACTTTGAGCTATATTCATCTTGTAAGCTAAGATCTGATCATAGCAGTTATGTAGTTCCGATAATCCAGACATGTCCTGCTACAGTAATGACAGAGAAATATTAGTATGCCTCTTGTGTGCCAGTGTTAGGTGTAAGCAATGACACAATACTAACTCAGGATTTAAAAAGAAAGCACTGCTGCCTCATAACATCAATTTCTCCAGTTTTATTCCTATATGAATCTCTTTCAGTGTAGAATTTGTATTTCTTCCTTCCATCAGCATGGGAACTTTACGTATGTTCTGGATAATTCCCATATTCCAAGACATGCCATAAAAAAAATAATGCTGTTTTAAATTACTCACAGGGATGTGTGTGCATGCGCATGCCTGCTTGATAGACTAAAGGAGTCCAGTCCAGGATTTACGCTATTTTTTAAACCCACAGAGTGCTATGATTAGGTCCTCTTCCATGAGTGTGAAAAGAATAAAGCAGGTACTACAGAATGAATGAATTAAAAACAGTGAGTACTGCAGTGTGCCACTAGTGAGCATGAAGATATGAATAGCTTGTGGGGAGACAATTAAAGGTTAATTAAGAAATTTAAAGAGTGGGCCTTCACAATACAATCTTACTGATTACCCATAACAGTGAATGAACTAGGAGTGAGAGAGGTTTTTGTGACATTAATTTAACATGGAGGTGGACAACTGAAGAAAAAATGGGTTGAAGACAGCAACAGGGACAGAATTTGCTGACTGAGACAGACTGACTGTGCACAGCCCACTTCTAGGGCAGTTCAGATAGAAAAACTCCATACAAATGAACAAATAAATGGCATTAGCTAGGTATGCACAAAATATAAACAAACTGGTACATTACAGGACAAAACAAGTAAGACAGCACAAACAGAATAAACTATAATTACAGCCATACCTCTCAACCCAGAAACATCAAAAATCTGGACAAGGCCCATGAAAAATAGGCACAAATCTGTACGCTGATTAACATCAAATTAGCATACATAAGTATGCAACCCCGCCCACTCCAATGGAATTGTGGGATACCAACTTTCAAATGCAAACTGAAGAACAGACAACCAAAATATGGCACCAGAGTCCCCCTGCAGCCATTCAAATGTCCCATTACCTGGCTATTTCACCCCATTTACCATAAACACTAATGTGTGCATACTGCTTCACTTCTGCAATGATTATTTGGATTTTACTTTTACATTTTATAGCACAATGCACAAACACTAACAGACATCTGCTAAACAAAGCAATACTGTCTCACAATGAAAACAAACTTAGCATTAAAACTTCTCTGCCCTTGAAACTCACATTCAATGAAACAGCATTGAAACCCACACCACATCCAAAGAAAATGCATCTGGCCAGTGGTGGATAAAGATTACTTTTGGGCTGTTTTCAAATCATTGGCCCCTTGCACACAAAACAAGAAACATACATGTGTTCTTTGATAACTTTCCTGATTTTATTAAATTATATTCCTTGTATAATACAGCACACTTGTTAGACAGAGCACATTTTAAATTTATTGTTTGAACATTTTTCCAGTAGGCAATGAAACAAAATGCATGAACCAATAATGACAAAACTGCCCAATTCAGAACATGTCCATCAAAAAAGTCTACTTCTACACCCACACAAAATATATATAAAAATAGAATGATAATAGTGTAAGTCATGGGCATCTTGCACAGCTTCTCACACTTATTTTCAATTTCATTTTTTTTTGAGGGGGGACAAACATTTTGGAAAGTTGCTAGAATAGAATGTTGTGTTACCACTGCCAAGTCTTGAACCCAAGACCCTGTACAATACAGTCTGAGCAACATACTACTATGCCAAATCAGCAGTTTCCTGAAAGATAGGAAGTCTGGACTTTAAATGGCTATAATTTAGTGAATTCAGTTCTCATTTCTCAACATAGCTCTCAACCTCTTAGCAAAAAAAACCTGGACAAAGCCAATAATGGGGAAATACAGCCCCAAAATATGGATAAATTTTAAACAATGATCTTATAAACTTAGAAAATTGCTAGAATAAAAGGTTTTGTGTTACCATTTATTTTCTGAAGAAGATGAAGTTTGAAATTCAACTGCCTGCCATTATTTAATGAATTCAATCCTTTAGTGATTTGCCACAAAAATCCTGAAAACCACAGATTTTATGAGAAAGAGATAAGAAATTTGAGACATACATTCAGAAGTGGGGGTGGCTAGGGACATTAGGCTCTTTTTACCTTGTTCCCAAGGTACAGGGTTTGAGCCTGAGTACCTCTAGCCACCAGGTGTATTAAAGTGGGGCATTTTCTCACACACACACAGACCAAGTTATCTTGGTGCCTCTGCTTCTTTTGTTGTCTATGGGTGCGGGGATTTAATAAGCTCACGAATGAAATAACTGCAGACAAGCTTGTTTTCACTCATTATTCATGTGCTGCCAAAATGTATCGCAGAATAGATATGATGTAAACATTATCTCCTGGTCATGTATATTTTTCAACTACTTCACATGGCACACTTTTAGAAATATTTTGCAGAAACTAGGCAAAACATAAAATAGATAACGTCCTTCAATGCTTCTCAGAAGACATGTTTTAAACTTAAGACTTTTGCAATTAATCAGAAAAAACACACACGCACACGCACACACACACACACACACACACACACACACACACACACACACACACACACACAGGAAACTGAACTTAAACAACCAAAAGACAAAATAACTTACCTAGAATCCGGACATGAAATAGTTTGTTTATTGAATAGAACTAAATATTACTAGTAAGCAAAACAGAAAACTCAAAATGCCATGGAAGGTGACCTCAATAACCGAATCAGTTGTTCTTTGACATTAAACATCATGTTAACATTTCCAAGACTGATTCTATGCTGTCTAGTACAGATATTTTTTCCCATCCTCCCATGACTTCAACATATTTGATCTCTGAAGAGCCACAGTCTTCTTTGCCTCTACTTATATGTACTAAGGATACTAAGGATATTACCTTATATGACCATGGTGATTATATTATTAAGAAAGCCCTTTCTTAACTTAAACTATCGTTTTTGATCACTAGACTACTCACTGCAAGTGAGGTCCTGAGATTCCTTAATGATACTTGTTGGACCCAACCATGGCAGGGCAAGTTTGAAGGAGATTAGGAGGGGGTAGGCAGACCTGGCCCAGGATAGAAGCAATAGGATGAGTGATGATCGGCTGTGTGTGAGAAGGGAGGGAGTAAGTAAGTAAATAAATAAATAAGAAAATCAGTTTAAGCTCCAAAGTATCTTACTGAGTCAAACAAAATCAGTCACTTAAACTTGCTACTAGAGAAATGCTTACAGCAAATGTATGAATCACTATCATACGTTTCCTCAGATAGAATATGTTGGTGCATGAATGAAACAAATGGAAATGCAAGGACTTTACAATTGCAGAAGCCTAGTCCTGTTGTTTAAGCCTGTTTGCTGTCACCCTTATATTATGACCAGTGAAACAAACTCTGGTTAATAGCCACCTGAGATTAAAATCGTCACAGCAGCTGAAGTTCAAAAAGGCTGGGATAGTTCCCATACTGACAACTTGGCAAGACTTTCTGTACCCTACAGTTCAAAATGGAATTTCTTTTTATCAGTGTAAGCTAAAAAATAATGTGGAATTATTGGCAAATGTGGACTGAATTTGTGTGTTTGACCTTAAATTTCTGTGGAGTGGCCTGCAGTGATACAGAATGAACAGGTTGTACATCAATGTACCATTGTAGAGTTTAGCTCTGAAGAGTATGGGAAAACATCTTGCTAAGAGTGAAGGCAGAGTCCAAGTTAAGTCTGGGGGCACTCAGTTCACATGACACTTGGATGATTGCTTTGGAGCACCTAATTCATGTAACCACAAATCACATGGCTACTGAATACCCGCTTCAACTACTGTGACGTAAACGTAAATTAATCAAAACTGCACCACAAACCAACATTTTTTTAATAAAAAAGGGAAACAGACAACAAGCTATTATCTGCCTTGGCCATATAAGCCAAAAGGTGTATTAATGAAAGGCAGAATGTGTTAAAAACTGGAAAACACACAATAGTGGAACAAGAACAAAGCATAAAATATGTTTAAATGGCAAATTAAACCAAACATTTACTAACCTCACAAAGCACACTTATGACTATAAATGATAAGAAATATGCAAATATTAATGACAAAACTCTGGTGAATGGTATTTTTGATATGAAATAGTCTGAATGGAAATCTTACTGATGAACACTGACTGGGAAAACAGCATTTAGTATAAACATGACTTTGATGGCTTAAAAACATTAGCCTGCCAACACACATACACACAGACACACACACCTCTTCTAATAATGTACTTCTCAATATAAATAAATGTTCCGAACCTCCTACTTCATCAGCCCGGTCGCAAGTGCAGCCAAATCTAACCTGCTCTACTCGCAAATAAAAGAGGAAGGACTTTCCATTTGAATAAGAACAATGCCAGAATCCACATAAAACTGTTTCCCGCTCGCGGAAATTTGTACATCATTCAAAGTGAGCCAGACGCAAATGTGTGCACTAAGCTCGATTCCGACAGGCTGGTAGCCCCGATGGAGCTGACATCATCGCGTACGTGATGACGTCAGCTCAAAAAGGGAAAATAAATTAAAAAATAATAAAATGCTGGAAAAATCGGACATAAAAGTGCGCCATTTGGGAATCATGGCACCCCATTATTTGGACCCTAAAACTTGGCAAAAACTGAGTAATTATGTATGGTTGGAAGGTATGATTACAGCAGCACTCACTCACAATGCATTAACAGAATGCTGAAATGGAAAGAGGTGATCTGAGTACAACAAATACTGAGCAGAAGGGAAAACAATAAGGTAAGGAGTAGAAAGGAGGAAAAAGGAAAAGTAAGGTGAGGTACAGGAATAAGTGCAAAAGTATGCAATGCAGAAGGGACTAGCAAAATATTAAGGTGGGATGAGAGAAGGGTATTCTTGATAGGGAGTGGATCAGCTGAGTACAACTGTTTATACAGCCATAGCTATTAGTCCTTCAAACAACACAGCTGAAACGTGGCTGATACAATTACCACAACTACTGCCATTACTATTACTATTACCACTACTACTATGCCCAGTATTACTGCTCTTAGTACTATTGCTATTACTACAATTACTACTAATAATACTATGTAAAGTGTCTAAAGTGAACAATGAAAAAAATGCTAATGACTAGGCCTTCTGGAAGAATGCAAAAAAAATAATTTGTTATGACTAAAAAAGGTCAATACAGAGTGCTATGAAAAGTTTAATCATTACACATTGTTTTTAAAGGAATACTTCAGTCAGAAGATTAAATGTGTGCATAAAGCCATTTTATTTTTCAAGGTGAATCTTCTACATACATGACAAAACAATGACACTACGCAACAATCTACACTCATTTATAAGAAGAGGAAAACTCACAGTTACAATTAAAACATACCATATTAAAACAGCCATACTATCATTGCACACAGTAAAAAGTACAAAGACATAACATCAGATCATTACTGATATTAGTAAGAAACACTTCAGATGATTTCTTACAACTCAGCCTAGGGTACTTACAGCTGAGCTTTTGTTTTTAAATGAAGATGCTGATACTCTTGTAAAAGGGTATCAGAATCTTTTTTGTGTGTATGTTCGTGCGTGTGTGTTAGTGAGAGTGACAGATACATATTTATATATAGAGACATACAGATAGCTATGTATGTATACATTAAAACAAGGGATGGAAAAGAGCAGTAATAAGACAAAAGATCACTAAGGCTTGCAGGGACCATAAAATATGCAGTAAGACAGCTCAATAACCCCAAAAACAGAAACATGCACCTTTTTTCACTTACACAGCAATTCTCATCCTCCACTCTACTATACAACAAACATGACAGCACCGTCAACCATTAAAGACCACTCAATTTAATAACAATAAGCTCACACCACTACAAAACTTTTATGTAAAGTGCCAGTTAAATGTATATCTACATGGGCAACATAAACATACACCACTCTGCAGTACTTACCCAGACTGTGTCATTAAATGAAAATTCAGGTACTGCGATAGTCATGTACTCTTTCTTTGTGCAAACTGCTGTGACAAGCACACCTTCAGTAGTAAAAAATGCTTCAAATCCTGTGCCACTTGCTGTGAAAAAACTGGTAAAAAAAACACACAAAAATATAATTAACTTGATATATTGAAAATTTAAACAATGTGTGCAACACTGGTAAAATTCTAAACTGTCTCAATATTAGAATTATGCTCATTTCAACTTAAGTAACTAAAACATTTTGTCATTTTTATTGTTGTGTGCCTATATGTGCATGAATATATACATACAAATTCACTTTATATCCTCAAAATACTGAAATGTCGAAATTCAGTATTTCAAAGCTATAAAGTCGAATTTTTGAAACATAGAAAACTCAGAAGTGTGAAATTCAAAATCTCGCACACCGGAGATTTTGAATTTCGTGCTACTACTGCACACACACACACCGTCCTCCCCACACACAAACACAAGCTCTCTATTACATAAAAGCAGGGGGGCAAGCCTCCCTGCGCCCCCCAACACCCCTAATTAAATATTCTATCTCTGACGTCGCACTACACACAAACACACACACAAAACCGCTACACAAGCTACATTCTGCTCACACACACACATCACAGCACCAAAACACACTAACACACACCACAGTCCCTACCCAAAACCCTTAACACACACACACACACACACACACACACACACACACACACACACACACACACTTACCTGAATCCGTAACCACAGCGGAACCTCCGGTATTTGAGGTTTTGAAATTCGCGCTTCTGAGCTTTCGCTCTTTTTATTCCACTTTATGGGCTCAAATGTTGTTAATAATAATTTACTAACTTCAGCATCTCACTACTGTGGAGAAAAAGGCATACTACCTGATCCCCACTATACCATGATCAAACATTGTGCATCCATATATATGTATATGGATCCCTATCAGTCGAGACTAAACTATCAAGTTTTTGAAAACTCAAAGGTTTTGAATGAAGATCTCCAGGATCGGGAAATTTACTCTTTTCTTCACCGCACTGCAATCTCGGAGTTGGTATATATAATTTGCAGGGGAAGTAAGGGGGTGCAGAGGTGCTTGCCCCCCCTGCATAAATGTAAAAAAAAGCAGATTTTTGTATTTTTTTTTATTTTTGATGTTCAAGTTTTTGGAAAAACACAATCACCTGGCACAGATCTACATATGCGCGCGCACGCACAGAAACACATACATATATATATATGTGTGTGTGTGTGTGTGTGTATACATAGTTACAGGTTCATAGGTGTGTACTAGGCTAATGGCCCTGGAGCCTTTACAAGCCTAGCCCATAGGATTACCCTGGCATTGTGCCACCCGACTTTAGTGTCCAGTGCCTCTGTCGAGTAGAGCCACTGGAGTGATCCCTGGTGTGAATTTTCTATTTTCCATCCACTCATCAAGATTTCTCCAGGCCAGTGAGGTCCTCTGTTTGACAGGTATGGGAAGTCTATTCAATAGAATGGGCAGTCTCTGGGTTATGAACTTGTCCCTCCAGCACGTTCTGTTGATTGTGGTAATGAGGTTGAGGTCTCTGGAGCATGTGGTGCAGAGGGATTGGGATTTCTTTAAATGTAGCATTTCTAACAGAGCTGGGTCAGACATGGCTTTGTAAGTCAAGCAGAGATCACCTCTAAGTAGGAGATATGAGACAGAGAATAGCTGGGAGTTTTTTTGAGTCTGTCCATATAGGACAAGTGTTTAAGGCCTAGGATCCTCTTTGTGAGGTAATTTTGCGGCCTGTCCAGTTGTTGCAGGTTCTAGTGAGGTACATGCCAAATGGGGCACTGTACTTGATGACTGGCCTAATGAAGGAAGAGTAGAGAGAGACAATGACCTCTTTCTTCCTGGATGCAAAACCCTTAGTAATGAGATGTGTCACACAAAAGGACTTTCCAACCACAGTGGCAGTGTGGCGGTCAAAAGAGAGGTTGCTGTCAACCTGTGTTTCCAAATCTCTTATAACGCCTTCTGTGTTCAGTTCAGTGGACTACCATCGATGTGGTAGTTCATGAGAACTGGGTTTTCCCCAAAGGGGATGACACATTTTTTGGCATTGAGCTTAAGGCCATGGTTCTGACACCAGTTGTTGAGGTCTTTCTGTAGGATGTCACCATCACTTGGGAAGTTAATAATGGCTCCCAACTTGCAATCGTCTATGAACTTTGTCAGCCAGAGTCCCTTCGTGTTGGACTGGACTTCTGAGAAGTAGATATCAACCAGGAGAGGACCCAGGTCCGATCCCTGTGGGACTCCACTCGTGACTGGTCGGCAGTCTGACTTGGAGTCAGCTACTTTCACACTGTGGGTTTTGTGAGCCAGTTTGCAACCCACCTAGTGATATATGTGTTGATGCCTAGCTTAGTGAGTTTTTCCATGATTCCTGAGTGGGGAATGGTATCAAAGGCCTTGGCCAGATCAAGGTAGGCTGTATGAACCACCTTGCCTTCATCCACAGCTCTGGTGACTGACTCAAAGAAGTCGACCAAGTTGAGCAGGCATGATCTACCTTTCACAAAATCAAACTGTGTGGGACCCAGAGTTTGGAGATTCTTTATATCCTTGTTATAAGTTATACTCCATTCCCCTTTACACTCCATTCAAAAAAAAAAAGCATACTGGTCCATCAAAAGTAAATCAGTGCAGTTGGAGAGATGCAGTTGTTGAAAGTGACTAATGCTTGAAAATGTATGATAATGACACTCTGGTGTGAAGCTACAGAAAAATAGCAGTTCATATTTGCAAATCTTTGACAGACTCCTCCTAAGTAGGTAAAGTACTGTGATTTTGTCTCCTGCAGTCCCTACTCCTGTTTTTTTTTCTCTCTTCAGAACCTGCATTCAGGGGGATGTGCAATGTCACCACCGAACTGCTCCAGTAGCCTCAAGGTTCACCAAATGCCTTGCAAATTCTCAAGTCACTGCCAAACCAATGGTATGCCAGTGGGTCATGTACCAGACAAGGAAAGTGTGCGTAATCTAGTATGCCAACCACTTGCCCCCATTAACTGAGTGAGCACAATCTGTAAATAAAGTAAAAAAAATCATCATACATGGAAATTCAAATAAATACTTTCCAGATGTACAGTGAACTCCAACAGCAGTCACAAAATCAAAAGGCCATTTAAGCATAAATGGTAGCAGGAAAGTGGCAAACACCAAAGAAGGAAGACTCCCTCACAAGCCACCTGACTGTACTAGCTTTTGACTCTAGCTCTTTCCAATGGGCAGTTGACTGCCTAGTGGCAAAACAACATAGAGTCAGCAATTCACTTGGAAAGAATTTGTTAAGTAAATGTAAGCAACTCTCTCCTATGCATCAAAGGGGAAAAAGCAGCCATTGCATCTTTCTTAATTTGTGCACGGTCCTGAATTCAAACTTAACTGATACTGCTCATCCAGCATGTGAAAGGCTCAATCTCCCCTGGTTCTGGTCTATTAAGAAAAAACAAAGGAAGACGAGTGGACTGGCTTAAGAACAATAATAATGACACTTTCATGAAGAAATGTACAATGCCTGAAAGCTTTGGAATTCCGCAAGCAGAGGCAGTGGCAATCAAAAACAGCTTCTTCCAAGAGACTTTGTAGCCACTAAACCATCAAGCTTTGAAGATGAACAGAGAGAATCTCCATCATGAAATTCAAGTTCCAAGGAGGAGGACTCTTTGTAGGACAGAAATAAAAAATCCCTTTAAAGAAATGACTGGGAAGATGGTGCTGGACCACAGTTTTGCATTACACAAGCTAATGATCAAGCAAAATGTCAGTTGTGCACCACAGCTGCGGAATAAATTAGACTCTTACTGACAGACTAAGTGACCAGGGTGGCATAGGATACATCTCTGAACAGAGGTACAACCTCTTCCAATTAACAGAATGCCTGACGAATGGAAGCCCTCCTTGCTGCTTCAAACATGTATGAAACTACTATTTGAAGGTCAGCTGGGGCTAATTATCTATAACCGAAGGCACACACAGAAAGGAGCTTGCTGTTGCCCAAAAGGTAGAGGAGAAATGGTATCAGGATAGTTTTCTGGGTGCAGGGTCAAGTGTAAGTACAAAATTCAAAGCAATTTAAATTCATCAACATTAGTTTATTGAATATAAACTGAATAGTTCATTTTTGTAACTGAATTTTACTCTCACATCAACCATTGCACCTCTCTCCTCCATTAAAACATGACCGATTTCTTCTCCTACTTGAAAAATCAACCAGTCTTACAGCAACAGCTCTCCAGATGGGGCAATCTATCAGGGGTGCTTCACCCTAAATGTCAAAAGACCACAAACCTTTACTGCAGCCTAACTCCCCACAAATGGCTCACAGTACCACTCTGCAGACCAATGCAATTAGTAGCTCACCAGTCCATAGGGGAGGTCTGATGTCATCACTGAATTGCACCCTTAGCCTCAAAGCCCATTACATAGCTTGCAAATTCTCACGCCACTGCAAGTGGACTGCCAGTGTGTCTACAGTGAAGCCCTCACTAATTTGTAAACCTAGGCATTTCTAAGACCTAAACCCCACTCCAGATGGTAATATCAACAGTGCATCATTGTGAGGTATCCTATGCTTTCTACTCGACATGTGGACTACCGTTACACATCCTTTGAGAGTTATCATCTTCATGAAATACCAAGCCGATATTGCCCCTTTTTAAACAGCCAACTGCAAGCTTATGCTAGAAGGGAGCAAAAGATAAACTAGTAACCACCGCTCCAGCGACAGCCACTCACTCCCACCTATTTCCTCCAGCACCTGAGAAGCTACTCAAAATTTGCACCATGTGGGTCACAGTCAGGACTTTATCCCTCTATGCCGCAAAGCTGGGTTGAGCTAGTACATTTGATTTGGAAAAACACAACGGGCTTGGTGAAGTTAAAAATCATGCAACTTTGGAGTAAAGAATACTTGATATGGCAAATAAAGAACCTCTCCCCACTATTGCAAAGGTGTGCAACTTTTTCAAAAAATGACCTTTTGTAGAACTTCCAACTCAAAATTCAACCCGCTGAGATACCAGAGCTTTTAACATAAGAATAAAGCAACAATTCCTTGTACTGCATGAGCTCAAGCAGTTAAAAACATGCTAATCAAGTCCTCCAGCTCAAGCTCATAACATAAGCAAATTCAACATTTGTTAAGACTGTTTTAGAGGGTGACATGTCCCTTTGCACTCCTCCCATATCCCCCTCAGACCTATTCTCGTTTCAATGTCACTGCCTCTCAGGGAAAAAGCAATCACTGACATGCAGTGTAAAAAGACTAACTTGTTTCTTTAGGAACTGCAAAGACTGGATCAACAATTAAGCAATCACAGACCTGGACCTGTGGTGCAGAGGGCTAAAACCTTAACTGCGCTTCATGTGACCTGCTGAAGATCAGGTGGGGGAGGATGAGAGCAAGGGGCTGAAGTCAGCTCACACACCCTGGGAGGAGGGAGCCAGCATTAACAGCCTGACTAGTTTCACAATTTAAGCAGTATACAGCCAGATGGGGATGTTGCATGTGCACAGAAATGTCCACGCATCTCTTGAAGGCAACCACTGAGGAACTCAGAAAGAAGTTATGTGGATGAGGAGGTTAGAGCACATTCTCTAGCAACAGCATGACACCGTAATAGCATCCTTCATCTCCTGCCACATCGGTATGTGGGTAGGGTTGAGACTGGGTGAGGCCAAGGCAGGTTTTGTAGACCTAGTGAATGACTAGAATGTGTGATCAGTTAAAGGGAATTAGGTAAGGAAATAAAAACAACTGAGCAATCACGTATGAGCAACAGCACCTTGCTTCTATGTGTTTCAAGTTAAAAACAACAACAACAAAAAAAAGGCTAATCTAAGAACTGATCTGCTAAGTTTGAGAAACTATGATATCAACTTGGGTGATTCAGACAACTGTCTGAAAAGTCCCCAAGAATATTTCATTTTATAGACTGGGATTATGATAAAGACACTCTTGCTAAATAATTATTACAATAAACTGTATATCAATGTGTTGTACCGCCACAGATCTAAGAGCCTAAAATTATACCATCTCGAACAACAAGGATCCAATAAGACAGTGAATGAGAAGAAAAGGCTGGAAGATGTAAACATACTAAGCCATGAGAAGAAGAATACATCAACTGTTAACTCTCCCCAGTGTTGCTGAACCAAGCAGAACTGGTGAGAGCCCTTCTTGTTTACCTTGGGGGAAGGGTTGGGAATAGACTGTGGCTGTTTCCCCAACACTTCAGAGACCAGGAGAAATGCAGCAATGCCAAGTCACATTACAAGGAGACAGGCATTGGTATGTGCTGCTCAAGTGAAAGCATACTACTACACAGACTTGCACCAATGCATGTCTACATTCTGAGTTGCTAAAAGTTATATTAAAAAAAACAAAAAACGACAAAGTTGCAATGTGATGAGCTATCCTCCTGCGTCCAACTACTAGTGCTAGGATCAGAATGTAAATGCAAACAGCCACTAGGCTATTTTCACCTGAAAAGGACCCACCTAGTTATGTGTGAAATGGTGCCACTCAAAGTGTAGGAATCAAAAAAACATCTGGTTTGAAGGTAAGATGGCCTTGAAGTCAGAGGCAAAGTTGGGGGCGGTGGAATTAATCAGGCTAACAGTCTCTGGGCTAAAAAGACCCATTGAGGAAAACTAAGTAATCTTAGTAGCATCCTGTGTCTAAGGTTGTCCCTTTTGCCATAAACATCACTTAACTGTTACACTAGTTACAAATAATTTAAATTAAAAGCAACATGATAAAGCTAATTTATAATGTTGCAGAGGCAATTTAGACAACATTTTTTGTAAGAATTTCAGAATGGTCTAAATTCAAGTAGTATTCATTAATTACTGAAATAATCTTATCTGTAATGTCACTTTGAAAAGTTAGTCATAAACAACGATGCAAAGCTTTACGCTATGAAACTTTCAGAATGTAAGCTCTTTGCATGAGACTCTCATATGAGACAAAAAGATACAAAGACATTCATTTAGGAGGAAAACTGCTACTCAAATTTTTGAGACACACTACAGCACATCCTTCAGTGTCCTTAAAGCTTTTGGAGTGAATATGGAGAAAAAATGTTTTTCTTAATGTTGCTAGTGCTACATAAATGGATAATTTTACTATAAATGAACTTGTCTCAGGCTGTACATCCCTTGTAGACTTCTAAAACATTAGTACCACTTTTACAAATGTACCTTACCCTACTACAAATATTTGATCATCAGCTAAAGAATTACCAGTCAAATGTTCTGGGGCATCTCATCTTCCTTAACATAATCTCCAAAAATTCAGGTCCACTGTAAGGCCCCTTTGAACTTACTGCTGAAGTATGGCGTTATTACACTTCCTACAGTAGTCTGATTACCAGCTGAATGCATGGTGCAGCGCAACCCACACATGGGAGTGGTAGGACTGCCTAATAGGAAATGTCCATGAAAGTGAGTGAGGTCAGTACTGCATTCACTGCCTTCCCAAACCGCTATGACATACAAGGAGTTATAGCTTAAGGCAAACATTTCTTGGTGGCAGTTTGTGTGATGGCTGTGATGATCATGCTGCAATCAGATCTTGCACTGTTAGAGGTGATGAGCAGAATCACAGTGATCAGCCAGTCAGTCAACAGGCATGAGGAATAAAAGCTTTATGATAAGGAAAAATCAAGCCTTCATTTTAAAAACTATTTCAGTCAACTTATGTTTATCAAATTCAAATGGAACAGAGTTACCTGTGGATACAACTTCACACCTTTTCAAAGTAAAAGGCCCTGGTCTGAGGCAATCAATAACAGTTAATTTTGCAAGCTTTTCAAAATACTAAGATTACATCAAGCAGCCTGCTTGACAAACATTTTCAGGCCTGTTTTTCCTCTCACTCCTTTCTAATTGCTAAACAGCAGAATCCCCGGATAGCTTTTAGGTTGGAAGAAGTACATATATACTTGAGTTTGTTCTGCAATGATTTAAAGCACTTAAACACATACCAACCTGACAGAAACAATAACATTAGCCCAATAAATGTGCCGTACAAGGAAACAATGTTTCAACTGCCATAGAAGTACTCAATAAACAATTTTAACCAGATTTACAGACCAGACACCTGGCCTTAAATAAAGTAAGCACACAACTGTGTTATAAATGTCACCAAGCCAAAACCAAGAAACCTATATAAAGTTTAAAATAATTTATTAACAATTTTTAAGCCTGTTAACTAACAGAATTGTACTCATACCTCCTAGGAAAAGGATGTACTAGTTTGTGTAAAACAATCTCTTCATATAATTTACACTTCCCCTAGACATACACAGGACTGTGAAAAGGAAAATAATCCTGCAATATAATATTCTAATTCAGCCAGGACACACACACGTCTATATCTATATACACGCACACACATATATAGTTGCCATCCATTTGGTAAAACAGTACCTTTGTGACAAACAAGTGACCATAAAAGAATGGACAGACAAATGAGTGACTGTACATTTGTAAGAATCACATTTAGTTGAATTCAATTTACATAGTGTAGGTATGCAGGTAAAGGAATGGTAGAGTGAAAAGATGGTGGTTTGAAAATGTGCAAGCCTACATTAGAGCAAGGAGTGTGCATGTGCAAGTGTTCACAAGCTGAGGTTAGGTAAGGGGATACATTTGGTATTGTGCCAGACGTGGGTATTCTGTGTCCTTTTGTCTTGATTAGTGGCACTGTTAGAGACAGGGCTATTAGTAACCACGTGTAGGGGATAGGGTTAAGGTTAGCACATGAGTAAGGTGGGAGAGGGGGACGAAGACAAAAACTATTACCTTAGTCTTTTCCATAAACTTAAGGCTCCACAAAAACATGCAGACTCCAAATCTGACCTCAAAGCCGTGACAAGTGAAGTACCACAGGGTTCCGTCCTGGGACCTCTCCTGTTTGGTATCTACTTCTCTGAAGTACAGGCTAACACAGAAGGCCTCTGGCTAACGAAGTTCGCAGATGACTGCAAACATGGAGCCATAGTCAAGTCCCCAAATGATGTCAACATCCTACAGAAGGGCCTCACTGAAACAGATGCCTGGTGTCAGAGCCATGGCCTCAAGCTCAATGCCAAAAAGTGCAGTGTCATTCCCTTTGGTAAAAACTCTGTACCCATAAACTACCACATAGGCAGCAATCTACTTAACACAGAATGCGTGATAAGAGACCTTTGGACCCAGGTGGACAGTAGTCTCTCCTTTGATAGTCACATCGCCACAGTAGTCAGGAAGTCCTTCTACGTGGCACACCTCATCATAAAGGGTTTCTCATCCAGGAAAAAAAAAAGAGGTCATTGTTCCCCTCTACTCGTCACTCATTAGCCCCATTATAGAGTACAATGCCCCTTTTGGAATGTACCTCACAAGACATCTGCAGCAGCTGGAAAGGCCACAGAAGTACCTCACAAATAGGATTGCTGGCCTCAAACAAATGCCCTACACTGACCGCCTCAAAAAACTCCAGCTTTACTCCGTAGCATATCGCCTACTCCAAGGTGATCTCTGCCTAACATATAAAGCTATGTCAAACCCAGAGCTGTTGGACATTCCACACCTAAAGAAATCCCAATCCCTCCGACCTACACGCTCTAGGGACCAAAACCTTGTCACCACAATAAACTGGACATGCTGGAGGGATAGATTCCTGTCCCAGAGACTTCCTATACTCTGGAACAAGCTACCCATCTATGTCAATCAAAGTTCTTCATTAGCACTCTTCAAGAAAAATCCTGATGAGTGGATGGGAACTAGGAAATACACCCCGGGATCACTTCTGTGTCTCTGCTGGACAGTGGCACAGAAAAATAACTTTCTTGGGTGGTGTAAGCTATGGAACTTTGCTGGCTAGGCTTGCATAGGCCCTTGGGCCGACAGCCTAGTACCTACCTATGAACCCATGTTGTTAGTATAATTAGAAGTCCTTTTACTAAATCACCTAGATACAATCAGAATTGTGTGGAGTCTGCATGTCCTCCCGGCAGTTGGGTGGGCGTTTGAAAGACATGCATAAATCTGTGTGCCTTTGTTGAAGGTTGAACGTCGAGCTGGCACCTTGGCGTTCGTTAAAATCTACTGCCAATCATTAGCGGACCAGAGTTCCGCTGTGGCAACCCCTTCCCGGGAAAAGCCGAAAGACAAACAACAACAACCTAGATACAATCAGAATGTAGTCATTTTTACTTTTTTTCTAATACAAGCAGGCAGGGTGTGGTTTGCTGGCGAGTTTAACTAACTATAAAGACGTGGTGGAGTTAAGCAAAGCAGCACAGCTTGTGTGTCTGTCCTTACCCAGAGAAAAGAGATGAACTTTCAGGCCCCTAAGTGAACATTAACAGCTCTGTGTTGTTGGGAAAGCTTCTGATATAAGCTCTGACTTGACAAGATCATGTGGAAGGGCTCTACTAGTATATCTCTCACTTTCGTCCCTCCCCTCCAATCACAGCTACTGCAAATCAGGGATTTCCTGTTAACTGTAAGCATGTCCAATTTGCAGCAGACTTGTTTCCTGTTCAGATAAGATAAAAGCTATGCAACCACTGCATAGGGGGATAGGCATCAGTATTCCCATGGCACTGTAAAGGATAAAACAAATTATAAAAATGTGGATGGAAGGATGAAACAGCAGATCTACAAAACCCACAGGAATGCATAAAATTTCACCTAGGGGCTGGGAGTAAAACTAGCAGCAAATAAGAATCAAAGCAATGACTACAAAACTAAATGACATAGGTATGATGAAGAACTGTAACAAGAGAGTCCACAAAAAGTATTATAGGAGTGAAAGAGTGCAGTGATTGTGATGCAGCAGTTTTTCTTAGATGTAATCTGGAGAATGTTACAATACCTAACACCTCTCTACGTTCAGAAAGAATTCCGAGAAGTTTGTAGGACTGCAGAGACCTCTTGCTCTACTCTCTATACACTGGAAATACAATGAGCACTCTAGTACTGCCTCAGAGGTTGCCTAGAATGAGGAATAATTGGACTACAGCTGGCTCTGTAAAGGTGCGTGTGGTGGAATAAAGGAGCATTCTTCCAACAGTACCCCCAAAACAACTTTAATGATGCAATGGCACTGAGTGGTATCTATGTACAAAAGTACCTAAAATGGTGGCTAAAATGGGTGTTATGAACCTCATCAAACAAGGAAAATATTTCAGCTACAAAGTTCTATTCTTGGAAGTATATACAGAGGGGAGGGAGGGGACACATTGTTGAGCTGCCAGCCTCGGAGAGAAAGGAAACAAATCCGCAGTACTAAAGGGGCATACAAAAAGGAAGCTGGCATCATTATCTATGTGGGGACACATGAACTAGCTAAGAACGGGAGAGAATAGGAGCAGTTTGGGGAAATGAGGATAGCCCTCAATCACATAACATATGTAGTTATCATTTTTAGAGGGATTGCTAGCTCATGGCATGGGTGAGACTATACTATTTTGTGTTACAGAGTTTGACAAGTAGCTGAGCAACTGAATAGAGTTCAAGATTTTGGCTTCACTAAGCATTGTGGAGGCACTTAGACATTCTGGTGTGTCAATATCAGGGAAGCAGGAGAGAGATCCTGTTATCTCTTTCTCTCCATAAAATATCAGCATGGCCATTACAGTAAAAACTTCACGAGTAAGAATAACATAAGGAGGTGGTAAACAGAAAAAAATAAAGGCATTGTGAATTAGATAAAACAAAAAGGGCTATTATAAAATAAAAATAGGAATGTAATGAATATGAATACTCACAGCTTAAGCAAAATGTTGAGTGATTTAAAGGTATTCATGGTAGAATAGTATTTCAACATTGTGGCAATTGAAGAAACATGACAATCAAAGAACTAAGCCTGTTATATAAACTTGCCAGGGTACATACAATTTATTGGAGGTGCAAAGAGGACAAAATAAAAACACAGGACAGCTAGCCAAGGATATATGATCAAGATGAATACAAGAGAAAATGTGGTTCACACTTAAGAATGAAAATGACAGCACAATCCATGAAGACGATATAAAGAACCTATCCTTATTAAGATAAAAAAGACACAAAATTAACAGAAGGTACCCCTAGAATGAAGGACAAAGAAGTGGTAGTACTGAAGTAGAACGGCTTTAGTATGTCACGTAAAATGAATAATTTGCTTATAGCCATGTCTACCAGCAGAACTACTTGCAATGACCTACAAGAAGCAGACCTGAGTACAACCTCAGACAGCTACACCAATCCTGCAAAACAAAAAAAAAAAGTTTTGGGCTTGGTATTCTGAAATGGGGAAGGCAACAGGACCACAGATCTGCAATTATGTAATCAATTGAAAGCAATCAATCACCAAAGAGAACAGCTCGTATTTGACTTAACTAAACAGCTAAACAAATGACATTTCAATCATCTTACTCTAGGCATCACTAAGAATACCAGGGTTGCAGATATTAGGATAGAATGATAATCCAAACCTTTAAAGCTTCTTAGTAGATCCTGCCTCATATTCTACAATGCACCATGCAGTTCTTCATCTCCAGACATGTGGCAGCTGTGTTGAAGTAAAAAATAAATGACACTAACACCATTTTGTACAAAATGGGAAAAGATGGAAAGATGAAGTCACTTCTACCTATCATTATGGTAAGTACAGATTTTATCTAATTGCAGTGGGACTATCCTCCTCAACTCTTAGCACAGAGTCCCAAGCTTTTCCTAATGGATCATCTCCCAGAAGAACTTACCACTGATAACAGAAGCCCCAAAAGTGGACCTTGACTGAAGGATCAGCTCTCATTTATAACACTTTGCACACATATTCAGAGAAGACAGTGTAGCGTCTGGGCAAATATCAATGAGTGCTGCATTACCAAAGGAAGTAAAAGAAGTGGTTATAGCTCCAGTCGAGTAAGCCTTAGGAATCTGAGGTAAAGGAAGGCCTTCTGCATTTAGCATAACAAAATGTCATGCAGCTGAATGGCCACCTGTCCATTCGATATTCTTGTCACAAAGATTTTGATACATTGACTCAAATTGTTGTGGATCTTTAAGGACTTAGTTGTGTCCATGTGATATACATCTGATGATGGAAATCCACAGATGGCAATAAATACCTCTCATGGTTAGAGTAAGCTGAAAGGAAAACGGGTTCATTATTTATTTATTTATGATTACAATTTAAAATCAGTTGGACACTGAGAGAACAGTTTCAGTGTCAACATATAAATTTAAAGTAAAAAAAAATGTCCATAGTTGTTAGTGAACAACAAAGTAGGTATTAGTTTTGTAAGTAAAAGTGGTTAAAAAAATACAGGTGAAACTGCAGGTTAGTGGAAAAAAAATTTTTAAGGCTAAAAAAAAAAAATAAAAGGCAGAAATGACGTAAAGGAAAAGAAAAAATAATGTAAGGCTACTTGGGGGTGAGGAGATCTGGACTTAGTGAGGGCAGAGGCACAAAGGAAAGGGAAGAGGGGAAATAAAATAAAGAGAAGAGTTGTAAGAGGTAAAACAGGACAGGAGGAAGTCAGCTAAAAAGAAGCAGGAGACAAGACAGAAAAGAGGTGAGGGGAAGAGCAGAACTAAGAACAGGAACAGAAATAAATAGAATATATATATATATATATATATATATATAGTAAGTTTAAAAAAGATTCAGTTACAATTTTAGCTAAAAAAGGACTGGTTCTGAGAGAAACCCTATCATTACAAAATCCCAGCTAAGGGTACTCAACAGAAACAGTGCAGCTCTAACCTTCTTTTTGAAATAATAGCCAACAAGAAAAGCATTTTCCATTAGACAATTTAAATTATGTGATAGCAGCTAGCTCAAAGAAAGTGTGTGTGAGACAAATGTTACAGGAAAATTGGCAACTACTGGAGATGGTTAAGCCATCTGGTAAACCAGAGATAGTAAGTGTCTAGAAGAATCTTGCTCAATGGACAAGAAAAGAGATTCTTGGTTGATCTCAATAACAGGCTGCTTTAACAGATAAGGCAGAAAAACAGAGAATCAGATCTGTTAAGGGCCACTGTGGAGCTATGAAGATAGCTCTGGCTTGCAATAATGTTATCTTCTTCAGCCTAGCTCCATGGCATGGGGGATGAAGCTCTGACTGTGATCCAGGCATCTTGGGTTCATTTAGTGGTCATGGCACTGGTGATGCCAGAGAAGGAAGAGTAGAAGTGAAGCGGTGTGTCCAACTTGCCTACCTCTTGAGGGATAGGAAGAATTTCTAGCAGAATTACTGTAATTTCTTTGGTGGAGACTGGGAAAACCACCTCTTATGCTTTGAGGGGAAGGACTACTTGGCAAACTAAGTGGGTATCCCCTACTGTTAGCCCACTGCAGAGTCCTCCTTGGTGCTCGGGCACAGGTACATGGGGATAGGACTGTAAAAAGTAGAAAAATCCTAGAACCACCCTGATGGCTGTCTAAATGATGGCCCCTCCCAGCCAACCCTCACCACCGTGACAGGGAATGAACGAGGTGATTGGCCCCAAGAAAGCTGATGAGCGACCACTGGGGAATGTTATTTTCTGTAGGAATTATTTTTCTTTTTTTCCCTAGATCCTTCTCTCTCTTCCTGATGACCGCTGAGTCGGCTCCATATTGGACTTGAGGCCATTCACTCTCTACTTAAGATGAGAGATGTTTGAAATGACTGTCACTCAGGCAAGCATCTGGGAGTTTTGTGCTCTAGTGTGCATCCTCATAATATGAGCTATTCTTCTATGTAGGCTTTAACTCTTCCTCCCCTTGAGAAGTGATGTGGGCTCCTACATCACTATAGGAATTGCCTATTCCCATCTATCAGCATGTGTAGACATTTCTTTCAAGGGCAGATAAGGGCTACCATCACTGGCATGGGTGGCCATGACCATGTCTCCTCCTGCAACAATTCCTCATCTGTTTGACTCCATCTCTGTCTTCCTGCAGTGACTGCCTCACAAATGGTAGAATGAGCTTGCTGAGACCCACTATTTCCCCTCAAGAATGGGCATCACCCATCTTCCCTGCCATGCCATCAAGTGCCCAAGCCACAAACTGAACCCAGGTTACCTGGGTTGTAGTCTTTATCACTTCTGCACCACCAGTGCAACTACCTTCTGTATGAATTTTGTCAAAGGAAATGGAAGAAAGTGTAGAGGAGTCCAGCTAGCCATTTGCGGGATGCAGCATCACTTGGTAGTATCCCCAGTGGTAGAGTTAGGGATGCTAACAGATCATTTCCCAAACTTCTGGAAGGTTTTCTTCATCACTGAGGAGCTGAGAGACTACTTATGGAGTAGCAATCGGCACCTGCTCACCTTGTTTGCCAAAATATTGGACTTTCCTTGGTGCCAAATAAGTTGCCTTTGTTCAGTGCTGCGCCCAATAATTTGGATTTGACATGATCTGTCAACATCTGTTCCTTAAGCCAAGCATGCCTTCTAAGGACAGAACCAGTGACTGCTGCCCTGCAAGATGCTTCTAGGGTGTCAAAGCCACATTGCAAGGTTTGCTTAGTTACTTGACTTGCAGAATGCATTAGCTCTTGTATTTCTTTATTTTCTGCACAAGCAGGAAAGAAAGATATTTTTTTGTTTGAGGAGTTCCATGGTATGCTGCTCATATTTCAGCATGTGGAATTTAATGCTCTAATAGCAAGAGTAGCAAAGGTATATACTTTTTTACCCCATCTGTCTAAAGCTCTGGAATCCCTATCTGAGGGGGTGGGATTCTTAGATGAAATTGCTTTAATTCCTTTAGGTCCTTGAGAGATGACCTCTGGGTCAGCAGTAGGAGTTTTGAAAAGAAATTTGTGAAAGTCAGGGACTCTGTAATACCGGTCAGGTTTCCTGGGAGCTGGAGGAAGGGTGTCAGGAGTCAAACTGGATTCCATAAAAAGCATCATCCAGGACAGGAGGAATGGCCAAAGGTCTGTGCTGTGGTAAATCTAAGAAATCCTTGAGTCTCCTTTTTGACTTAGGATAGTATTGACATTCCCATTGAAAATGCTCCCTTAAAGTATGAAGGGTTTCCCCAAATGAAAAATCCTCGAGTGGAGAGGCAGAAAGAAAGGATTCCTCTGCATCAGAATCCTCATAAGCAGAGAAGGGTTGCATATCTTCATATTCAGAAGCATCACAGTCATAGGACCCCTGTTCAGATAAAACTACTGGGGACAAGTTACTTTTTCTTTTGGAAGGGGTAGCGTGGCTTCCCCTAATAAGAATAATAAGGTCTTCTGCCATTTTAAGCATTTCAGATTGAGGAGAGGAAGCAGGTGCCTGAGCTTGGGTCGTCGGTTTTTTGGATGTGATTCGTACCCAGGTCCTTAGAAACTCGGTAGTTTTAGAAAGAACTAAAGAAGCGAAAGAAGTCATCGGGTTGTGTTGCGTATAGGTAGTACAAAGTACTTCCTCGGAAGCCAGTGCCTGCTCAGCGGCTCCAGACCCATCCAAGGTAGAGACATCTGCAGGATCCTTAGTCGAAGAAAAGTCTTGTTGCATACTGCACTCTGAAAGGGTCTCGGTAATGAGCTGCGAATCCACAGAAGCGGGCATCAGAGGCTGCAAAAGCACCTCACTGAGGGCCAGAAAACTGGCGACTAGCTTAGCGGAAGCATCGTCGGCAGTTCTGGACCTGTGCAGTCTGTCTTTATCCTTACGTTTTTTTGGAAGATCGGTAGTCGGATGATTTACCAAAGCCATATCAGAATTCAAGGACTGAGAGCAAAGATATCTAGCTACAGTAAGGGCCCGATGATGTATAGTTTTGGCGTTGAACAAAGCACAAGAGCAACAGTGGGGGACGTCGTGGTCTGGGCCTAAGTAGGTGATGCAGTAAGAATGGAAGTCTCGGTGTGGTATTTGCTTTCCACAATCAATTGTTAACTTTTTCTGACGTCGGTTAGAGCAAGAAAAAAGGATCCCCAATGGGGTACTTAGCTTTAGAAGACTTCAATTTCAATTAGGAAATGAACACTCAGGTAGAGGCCAACCGGCACTTGTGCGAACTGCTTCTGCTTTGGGCTCCTTGGCAAGAAAGATTGATATAATGGCGTCGGCTGCCTGATTTTATACCACTGATGACCTGACATCAGTCCTGGAGCGACAGCAACCGACGCAGAAATACTAAGCCTGTGGTATTCAGGCTGACTGAGGGCTACCCCTGGCACGATAACCCAAATGTGATGACTGCAACAGTGAAACACGAAGAATATGAGCCATGATGACACCCCTACAAAAGGGCGATCCCTCAAAAAAGACCTGGGTAATTATAGACCCATCAGCTACACCAGCCTTAGATGCAAAATCTTGGAATGTATAACAGCAGAATTAATTGATATAGACACTGGAATCTAGATCAGTTAAGTTGCCTATCAGTTTGCTTTTGTGAAGGGTAGGTCCTGTCTCCAGAATCTAGTAAGCTTCTGCGAAAAGGTTACAGAGGCTGTGGGCAGTCATCATTCTATGCACCTGCTTATCTTGATCTGGCAAAGGCTTTTGACACTATTCCATGCTAGTACTACTGAAAAATTAGACAAGCTTAATGTAAACCCATAGGATATCTACTGGATTGCAAACTGGCCTTGCAACAGGTCAAAGGTTGTGAAAGCTGCCAGTTCCTTTTCTGAATATAAAATCATAACTAGTAGGTTGCCAATGGAATCAGTTGTGGTACTTCTCTTGTCAAGTATTTATTTTGCTGTCATCCAAGCCAGTATCCCATAAGTGTGATTGACCAAGTTTGCTGATGACTGCAGTCAGAGCACTGTTTGCTGTTTATCCCCTTATAGAAAACAGCTTCAGCAAGAGCTGGAATATGCACATACATGGTGTATCAAAAATGGTCTCAAACTAAATTAAAAAGATGCACTACAGTAGCGTTTGGCAGTAAAGTTGCTCCCACCTCATTTGTTATAACTGGTACTCCTCTACAGACAGACATGGTCATGACAGATCTGAGTACTTAAGTGGATAACTCTCTCAGCCAATCATAAGTTTCCACCATAGTCAGGAAATCCTTTTATTGGACTAAGTCAATTTCAAAGGGAAAACCATAAAAATCCAAAAAAATCATCCTACTAATGTATTTTTCCCTTATCAGACCCATCTTTGAACAAAATCACCCCTTCGGTATGTACAAATGCAAGCATATTGTTCAACCTGAAAGGCCCCAAAGGTTTCTAAAAAAGAAATGTAAAGTTGATCAACTCTTCTACTATGCCAATAGACTAATACAACTCTCCTTAAACTCAGTAGTCTACAGGTTGATAAGAGGTGACCTGCATCTTACTTTTCGAATTATGAAATATCCATCGTCTATGACCTCTACTACTGACAAAACTAGTGGCTCTACAAATACCAACACTAAGCACCTATATCTATACAAAAAATAAACGAGACCCGCTGGAGGGATAGGTCTGTTACTCAATGTATTCCTAGGTTTTGGAATAAGTTAGCACTACAGGTTATAAAAAGTACAGTTTCGGCCATCTTTAAGGCTAGTCTTGATGACTGGATGTGTAGACACAAACTTACATCATTATTTTTTTTTTAAACACCTTTATTGAATTATCACTTGTGACACAGGCAAATTTACATTACATTACATTAAACTCGGAGCTTTGGCCGGCTAAGACCTACCTGCAATCAACTGGACGTATAAGTGAATTTAAGTAAATCTTTATCTGCACTTTTTTCAAATAATACAGCATTTAAATTGATTTATTTGTGTTGCATTGAATACTATCGAGCTGGAAGTTGTGGCTCTGTTTTTTCAGTTAATGCCTGTTAGAATTTAGTGCTTGTTAGTATTCCTGCATAGCCAGTGATAAGTGGGGGTAGTTTCACGTCATTGATATTCAGTTTCTCCCTTATATAAGTGGTACATTTTGGATTATTTTCTGCTTAAATTCTAAGCTTTGGCCAGCTAAGACCTACCTGCAATCAACTGGATGTATAAGTGAATTTAAGTAAATCTTTATCTGCACTTTTTTCAAAAAATACAGCTCTTAAATTGATTTGTGCTGCATTGAATACTCTTTAGCTGGAAGTTGTGGCTCTGTTTTTTCAGTTAATGCTTGTTAGAATTTAGTACTTGTTAGAATTCCTGCATAGCCAGTGATAAGTGGGGGAAGTTTCACTTCATTAATATTCGTTTTCTACCTTATACAAGTAGTACATTTTGGATTATGTTCTGCTTAAACTCTGAGCTTTGGATGGCTAAGACCTACCTGCAATCAACTGGACGTAAAAGTGAATTTAAATAAATCTTTATCTGCATTTTTTTCAAATAATACAGCATTTAAATTGATTTATTTGTGCTGCATTGAATATTATCTAGCTGGAAGTTGTGGCTCTGTTTTTTCAGTTAATGCTTGTTAGAATTTAGTGCTTGTTAGAATTCCTGCATAGCCAGTGATAAGTGGGGGTAGTCTCACTTCACTGATATTCGGTTTCAATTCTGAGCTTTGGCCGGCTATGACCTACCTGCAATCAACTGGACGTATAAGTGAATTTAAGTAAATCTTTATCTGCACTTTTTTCAAACAATACAGCATTTAAATTGATAAATTTGTGTTGCATTGAATACTATCTAGCTGAAAGTTGCGGTTCTGTTTTTTCAGTTAATGCTTGTTAGAATTCCTGCATAGCCAGTGATAAGTAGGGGTAGTTTCACTTCATTGATATTTGGTTTCTGCCTTATATAAGTGGTATATTTTGGATTATTTTCTGCTTAAACTCTGAGCTTTGGCTGACTAAGACCTACCTGCTATCAACTGGACGTATAAGTGAATTTAAATAAATCTTTATCTGCACTTTTTTTCAAATAGTACAACATTTAAATTGATTTATTTGTGCTGCATTGAATACTATCTAGCTGGAAGTTGTACTCTGTTTTTTCAGTTAATGCTTGTTAGAATTTAGTGCTTGTTAGAATTCCTGAATAACCAGTGATAAGTGTGGGTAGTTTCCCTTCATTGATTTTCGGTTTCTGCCTTACATAAGTGGTACGTTTTGGATTATTTTCTGCTTAAACTCTGAGCTTTGGCCGGCTAAGACATAACTGGACGTATAAGTGAATTTAAGTAAATCTTTATCTCCACTTTTTTCAAATAATACAGTATTTAAATAGATTTATTTGTGCTGCATTGAATACTATCTAGCTAGAAGTTGTGGCTCTGTTTTTTCAGTTAATGCTTGCTAGAATTTAGTGCTTGTTAGAATTCCTGCACAGCTAGTGATAAGTAGGGGTAGTTTCACTTCATTGATATTTGGTATCTGCCCTATATAAGTGGTACATTTTAGTTTTTTTTCTGCTTAAACTCTGAGCTTTGCCCGGCTAAGACCTACCTGCAATCAACTGGATGTACAAGTGAATTTAAGTAAATCTTTATCTGCACTGTTTTTAAATAATACAGCATTTAAATTGATTTTTGTTGCATTGAATACTACCTAGCTTGAAGTTTTAGCTCTGTTTTTTCAGTTATTGCTTGTTAGAATTTAGTGCTTGTTAGAATTCCTGCATAGCCAGTGATAAATGGGGTAGTTTCACTTCATTGATATTTGGTTTCTGCCTTATATAAGTGGTATGATTTGGATTATTTTCTGCTTAAAACCTGACCTTTGGTCATCTAAGACCTACCTGCAATCAACTGAACGTACAACAGAATGTAAATAAATCTTTATCTACACTTTTTTCAAATAATACAGCATTCAAATTGATTTATTTGTGCTGCATTGAATATTATCTAGCTGGAAGTTGTGGCTCCGCTTTTTCAGTTAATGCTTGTTAGAATTTAGTGCTTGTTAGAATTCCTGCATAGCTAGTGATAAGTGGGGGTAGTTTCACTTCATTGATATTCGGTTTCTGCCTTATATAACTGGTACATTTTGGATTATTTTCTGCTTTAACACTGAGCTTTGGCCGGCTAAGACCTACCTACAATCAACTTTAAGTAAATCTTTATCTGCACTTTTTTTCAAATAATACAGCATTTAAATTGATTTATTTGTGTTGCATTGAATACTATCTAGCTGGAAGTTGTGGCTTTGTTTTTTCAGTTAATGCTTGTTAGAATTTAGTGCTTGTTAGAATTCCTGCATAGCCAGTGATAAGTAGGGGTAGTTTTACTTCATTGATATTCAGTTTCTGCCTTATATAAGTGGTACATTTTGGATTATTTTCTGCTTAAACTCTGAGCTTTGGCTGGCTAAGACATACCTGCAATCAACTGGACGTGTAAGTGAAATTAAGTAAATCTTTAACTGCACTTTTTTCATATAATACTGCATTTAAATTGATTTATTTCTGTTGCATTGAATACTATCTAGCTGGAAGTTGTGGCTCTGTTTTTTCAGTTAATGCTTGTTAGAATTTAGTGCTTGTTAGAATTCCTGCATAGCCAGTGATAAGTGGGGGTAGTTTCACTTCATTGATATTCAGTTTCTGCCTTATATAAGTGGTACATTTTGGATTATTTTCTGCTTAAACTCTGAGCTTTGGCCAGCTAAGACCTACCTGCAATCAACTGGACATATAAGTGAATTTAAGTAAATCTTTATCTGTACTTTTTTCAAATAATACAGCATTTAAATTGATTTGTGTTGCATTGAATACTATCTAGCTGGAAGTTGTGGCTCTGTTTTTTCAGTTAATGCTTGTTAGAATTTAGTGCTTGTTAGAATTCCTGCATAGCCAGTGATAAGTGGGGTAGTTTCACTTCACTGATATTCGGTTTCTGCCTTATATAAGTGGTACATTTTGGATTATTTTCTGCTTAAACTCTGAGCTTTGGCCAGCTAAGACCTACCTGCAATCAACTGGACGTATAAGTGAATTTAAGTAAATCTTTATCTGCACTTTTTTCAAATAATACAGCATTTAAATTGATTTATTTGTGCTGCATTGAATACTATCTAGCTGGAAGTTGTGGCTCTGTTTTTCAGTTAATGCTTGTTAGAATTTAGTGCTTGTTAGAATTCCTGCATAGCCAGTGATAAGTGGGGGTAGTTTCACTTCATTGATATTCGGTTTCTGCCTTATATAAGTGGTACATTTTGGATTATTTTCTGCTTAAACTCTGAGCTTTGGCCAGCTAAGACCTACCTGCAATCAACTGGACGTATAAGTGAATTTAAATAAATCTTTATCTGCACTTTTTCAAATAATACAGCATTTAAATTGATTTGTGTTGCATTGAATACTATCTAGCTGGAAGTTGTGGCTCTGTTTTTTCAGTTAATGCTTGTTAGAATTTAGTGCTTGTTAGAATTCCTGCATAGCCAGTGATAAGTGGGGTAGTTTCACTTCATTGATATTCGGTTTCTGCCTTATATAAGTGGTACATTTTGGATTATTTTCTGCTTAAACTCTGAGCTTTGGCCAGCTAAGACCTACCTGCAATCAACTGGACGTATAAGTGAATTTAAGTAAATCTTTATCTGCACTTTTTCAAATAATACAGCATTTAAATTGATTTATTTGTGTTGCATTGAATACTATCTAGCTGGAAGTTGTGGCTCTGTTTTTTCAGTTAATGCTTGTTAGAATTTAGTGCTTGTTAGAATTCCTGCATAGCCAGTGATAAGTGGGGTAGTTTCACTTCATTGATATTCGGTTTCTGCCTTATATAAGTGGTACATTTTGGATTATTTTCTGCTTAAACTCTGAGCTTTGGCTGGCTAAGACCTACCTGCAATCAACTGGACGTATAAGTGAATTTAAGTAAATCTTTATCTGCACTTTTTTCAAATAATACAGCATTTAAATTGATTTATTTGTGTTGCATTGAATACTATCTAGCTGGAAGTTGTGGCTCTGTTTTTCAGTTAATGCTTGTTAGAATTTAGTGCTTGTTAGAATTCCTGCATAGCCAGTGATAAGTGGGGTAGTTTCACTTCACTGATATTCGGTTTCTGCCTTATATAAGTGGTACATTTTGGATTATTTTCTGCTTAAACTCTGAGCTTTGGCCAGCTAAGACCTACCTGCAATCAACTGGACGGTGAAGTGAATTTAAGTAAATCTTTATCTGCACTTTTTCAAATAATACAGCATTTAAATTGATTTATTTGTGTTGCATTGAATACTATCTAGCTGGAAGTTGTGGCTCTGTTTTTTCAGTTAATGCTTGTTAGAATTTAGTGCTTGTTAGAATTCCTGCATAGCCAGTGATAAGTGGGGTAGTTTCACTTCATTGATATTCAGTTTCTGCCTTATATAAGTGGTACATTTTGGATTATTTTCTGCTTAAACTCTGAGCTTTGGCTGGCTAAGACCTACCTGCAATCAACTGGACGTATAAGTGAATTTAAGTAAATCTTTATCTGCACTTTTTCAAATAATACAGCATTTAAATTGATTTATTTGTGTTGCATTGAATACTATCTAGCTGGAAGTTGTGCTCTGTTTTTTCAGTTAATGCTTGTTAGAATTTAGTGCTTGTTAGAATTCCTGCATAGCCAGTGATAAGTGGGGGTAGTTTCACTTCACTGATATTCAGTTTCTGCCTTATATAAGTGGTACATTTTGGATTATTTTCTGCTTAAACTCTGAGCTTTGGCTGGCTAAGACCTACCTGCAATCAACTGGACGTATAAGTGAATTTAAGTAAATCTTTATCTGCACTTTTTTCAAATAATACAGCATTTAAATTGATTTATCTGTGCTGCATTGAATACCTTCTAGCTGAAAGTTGTGGTTCTGTTTTTTCAGTTAATGCTTGTTAGAATTTAGTGCTTGCTAGAATTCCTGCATAGCCAGTGATAAGAGGGGGTAGTTTCACTTCATTGATATTCAGTTTCTGCCTTATATTAGTAGTACATTTTGGAATATTTTCTGCTTAAACTCTGAGCTTTGGCCGGCTGAGACCTACCTGCAATCAAGTGGACGTATAAGTGAATTTAAATAAATCTTTATCAGTACTTTTTTCAAATAATAGAGCATTTAAATTAATTTGTGTTGCATTGAATACTATCTAGCTGGAAGTTGTAGCTCTGTTATTTCAGTTTATGCTTGTTAGAATTTAGTGCTTGTTAGAATTCCTGCATAGCCAGTGATAAGTGGGGGTAGTTTCACTTCATTAATATTCAGTTTCTGCCTTATATAAGTGGTACATTTTGGATTATTTTCTGCTTAAACTCTGAGATTTGGCCGGCTAAGACCTACCTGCAATCAACTGAACGTATAAGAGAATTTAAGTAAATCTTTATCTGAACTTTTTTCGAATAATACAGCATTTAAATTGATTTATTTGTGCTGCATTGAATACTATCGAGTTGGAAGTTGTGGCTCTGTTTTTTTCAGTTAATGCTTGTTAGAGTTTAGTGCTTGTTAGAATTCCTGCACAGCTAGTGATAAGTGGGGGTAGTTTTATTTCATTGTTTTTCGGTTTCTGCCTTATATAAGTGGTACATTTTGGATTATTTTCTGCTTAAACTCTGAGCTTTGGCCTGCTAAGACCTACCTGCAATCAATTGGACGTATAACTGAATTTAAGTAAATCTTTATCTCCACTTTTTTCAAATAATACAGCATTTAAATTGATTTGTGTTGCATTGAGTATTACCTAGCTGGAAGCTGTGGCTCTGTTTTTTCAGTTAATGCTTGTTAGAATTTAGTGCTTGTTAGAAATCCTGCATAGCCAGTGATAAGTTGGGGGTAGTTTTACTTCATTAATATTCAGTTTCTGCCTTATATAAGTGGTACATTTTGGATTATTTTCTGCTTAAACTCCGAGCTTTGACCGGCTAAGACCTACCTGCAATCAACTGGACGTATGAGTGAATTTAAGTAAATCTTTATCTGCACTTTTTTCAAATAATTTAGCATTTAAATTGATTTTATTGTGTTGCATTAAATACTATCTAGCTGGAAGTTGTGGCTCTTCAGTTAGTTCCCCACCCACCCTGCCTGCTTTTGTTTTGGTGTTAATCTTGGTGGCTTTGAAACTGCCGGCCCCTCTTGTAAATTTGCATTTGGATACTGCTCCTGGGCCCATCTCATTTGCTCACAAAAAAAAAAAAAAAAATTTGCACTTTATTCATCTGCTTTTCCTGTATTTGTGTTTCTTTCTACTTTATTTTTCTTTTGCGTCATCTTAAAAGTACTCAACTGTATTTATTACTGCTTGCTCTAACTATCATTCTAAGCCTTTTGGTTTAAGCACTTGGGCTTTAGACCAGTATTTTTACATTAAGAAGGTTTGTGGTCTGCACTGTTGTGGCAGGACAGGTAGCTTACATCCTTCTAAGTTGGGAACTGCTGACTGAAGGCTCAGTGTCTGTTATTCTAAAAGTGTATTAGTTCTGGTTTAAGCACTTGGGCTTCAGGCCAGTTATTTTACATAAAAAAAGGTTTGTGGTCTGCACTCTTGTGGGAGGAGAGGTTGGACTCTGCCATTTTGAGCTACGAATTTCGGGTTAAAGGCTTATAGTGCCTGCATATTTGAACTGTTTCTTACTGAAATTGGTGCACCTTTTTTGCTGTAGCATAGACTAGATCCAAGCCTGCTGAATCTAGCTTTGTTTGTATAACTTGAGCACTAATCCAGGCCTTGTTTTTTGGAGAAGATTCCCCTGCACCCCAGTGGCAGGAGTGTGCAGTTAGAACTTGTCTGACTGAAGACTACAGGAATAAGGCTCAGTTTTGAGATTTGTTTACTGGTTAATTGGGTTTGTTTGTGTCTTTTCGGCTTTTCCCGGTTAGGGGTCGCCACAGCGGAACTCCAGTCCGCTAATGATTGGTAGTGGATTTTTACGTACTGGGTTACCAGCCCTGACGCACATCCTTCAATGAAGGCATGCACCATTCACGTATGCCTACACACAGAAGACGCTCTAGCTGAGAATCGAATGGGACAACGTCTTGCTATGAGGCGACAACGCTACCGCAGCACCACCACCGCAGTATTTATTTGTTTAAAAGCCTTTTATGATTGCTTGTAGTCATCTAAAGCTGTTTTAAGTGTATTTTTACTGTTTGTAGTCGTTTAAAGCTGTTTTAAGTGCATGTCTTACTGTTTTTGCCTTACCTTTTCAAAAAAAATTTTTCCTTGTTTCCCACCTTTCTAAGCTAGTATAGTCCAGTTTTCAGGCTAATGCTGAATTCAGGGCTGTGTTACAAGTTTATGAGTTGCCCATACCTTACTTGGATAGAAGGAGGTTTCTTTGTTCACCTGTGAGAGAGGGAGCTTTGAGCAGCCATCTGTCCCTGGAGGAGTGGTTCCAGCCCAGAGGTTAGTAGTTTAAAGGCAATTTTGGGCTAATTGCTCTCTCTTTCAGTTTCCTGCTGAAAAAAACTAATTTGCACAGTTTTGCACATCTGGGCAGGGCCGGTTAGCTAGGGCTAAATTATTCCCGGCTCCACCAAGTCTCCTCTTCAGTTTTTCCCTTGAAAGTAGTCTAACTCTCCACCAAAGCACTTAAAAAGCATCCTAGAGTCCAGCACTTGCTCAGACCTAATAGGAAAGACTAATATACCCCGACACTTGATTGCCCAGCAGGGCAAGGCTCATTATTCACCCCTCACCAACCAAGTGACTAAGCAGCTCACCCTACTATTCAGGCATGACCAAAAGGCAATTTGAGATGTACTCTCCAGTCCACCTGGTGAACCTGGGTATCCTGAGGAAATGTTACAACTGCCTCATGTACACAGTCAACCCTCTCCTCCTACCACAAAACATTAACATATGCAAGAGAGGCAATTATATAGCTAAATTGGAGGCTAAGCTCTCTCCACCCAAGATTGGAAAGTACAGTTTTGTACCTACCATAAATGTAGATGTTCGAGTGCTAATACAGCTGCAGTAATTACAGATGGGTTCTCTGCCGTCAGGCGGGTCCTCGGTCGGCCGAATTCCAAAGTCTAGGTCCAGCGTCGGTTGTTGTCGCTTTCTTTCCTGACGTCAGTGCGACAGGGGTATATAAGACACAGCCGACGCCATTTTCTTCAGTCTTTCTTGCCCCAGATGTCAGGTGCCCCCAGAAGGAAGGCAATACATAAATTATATATATAATCATGCAATGCAATATAATCAAAAATCAGTAGTTGCAAGCAAATACACCATTGAAGGATAACCCAATCAGGTTGTATGAGGAGGTGTTAGCCACTAGGCCTTTACCAAGAGGGGAAGGAGGGAGGGAAACCTGTACTGCAGCTGTATTAGCACTCGAACATCTACATTTATGGTAGGTACAAAACTGTACTATGTTCATCGTGCATACAGCTGCAGTAATTACAGATGGGTAGAATCCCAAAGCTACGCACAGGGTGGTAGGCACTAGGTGGAACTGGGAGGAGCCAGAATGCCCTGCAACACAGCAGTGGCAAAGCCTGCTCTAGTTTTGGAGTATAAAGGCAGGTGGTAGTGTTTTGTGAAGGTATGCACAGAACTCCAAGTGGCTGCCTCCAAAATATCTTTGGTAGGGACTCCTCTGAGGAAGGCTGTAGAGGTAGCTGTGGCCCTTGTGGAGTGGGATCTGATGCCTGTAGGAACAGATTTGCCATGAAAGGAGTAACAAAACCGTATGCAGTGGCCTATCCATTTTGAAATTGTCTGTTTGGAAATTGGTTTCCCTTGAGCTCCTACAGCATAGGACACAAAGAGTTGTTCTGATTTCCTGAAAGGCTTTGTTCTGTCCAAATAGTAATGTAGCTGTCTATGGATGTCTAAGGAATGTAGCAGCCTTTCCCCTTTGTTTTGAGGATTGGGGTAAAAAGTAGGTAAGTGTATGGCCTGATTTAAAGCTACCCTGGATACTACCTTAGGCATTAATGACGGGTTGGTTCGTAGGGAAACCCTGTCCTGATGGAAGATGAGAAAGGGCTGCACATCCATGAGGGCTTGTAGTTCCGAAACCCTACGAGCTGAGGTAATGGCCAGAAGGAAAGCTGTTTTCCAGGACAAATATTGCAAATCTGTTGAGGCAGCTGGTTCAAAGGGAGGCAATGTTAATTTTTCTAGAATGTAATTAAGATCCCAGGCTGGTATTGGTTGTTTCCTTGGAGGTCTTATATTCTTAGCCCCTCTGAGGAACTGTCTTAAGAGTGGGTGAGAGAATAAGGGTGGATCAGTGTTGTATTCTGCAGAAATGGCTGAGGCATGAATTTTGATGGAGGAAAATGAAAGTCCACTGTTCAACAGCTCAGCTAGATACTGTAATATCTGAGGCAAATTCAGTTTTCTAGGATCCTGGCCTCTTTTCTCATTCCAAGTGCAAAACCGTTTCCATTTTATGGAGTAAGTCTTTCTAGTAGATGGCCTTCTGGCCTCCAAAATGACATCCTGCACCTCTTTGGAGAGTAGGGTCTGTTGTGGTGTTAAGGAATTTTCCATGCAGTCAGATTGAGTGTTTTCAGCTGACTGTGAAGAGTTTTGTAGCTGTGCTGAGTCAGTAGAAGAGGCATTAGAGGTAGGGTCCAGGGAGGAGTATGTGTTAGGCTCCTCAGGAGTGGGTACCAGTGTTGTCTTGGCCAGTCTGGAGCAATCAGTATCATCTTCGGTCTGTCTGCTCTTGCTTTCAAGAGCACCTTGGGCAGAAGAGGCAAAGGTGGGAAGGCGTAAACTGTCCGTGCTGCCCAAATGAAAGAAAGGGCGTCCACTCTCCAGGCCTTTGGATGGAAGGTCCTTGAGCAGAACTTTGTCAATTGATGATTCCTGTGGGGGGCAAAGAGATCTATGTCTGGCCTTCCCCACGCTTGGATTATCTTTGTAAACACTTGAGGATGCAACTTCCATTCGTGTGGGTCTGTCATATTTCTGCTTAGATTGTCTGCCAGCGTGTTTTCCAATACTGGCATGTACTGTGCTTGAAGTTCGATTTGCCATTCCAGAGCCAAGTTCCAAAGTGACATGGCTAGCCTGGACAGGGGGTATGAATGTGTTCCTCCTTGTTTGTTTATGTACCACATTACTGTGGTGTTGTCTGTTCTTATCAATAATTGCCCTGGAAGCAGGAGGTCCTTGAAAGCTGTAATTGCATTTATCACTGCTAGCATTTCCTTTTGGTTGATGTGAAGGTGCTTTTCCTTTTGGGACCATTTGCCCTGAATGCACCTGTCTGTCATGTGTGCCCCCCAGGCATAGTCTGAGGCGTCTGTTGTGATGACTTGATTTGCTTGAGGGTTGCAGAATGGTAGACCTGTGTTTGTTTGGCATGCTTAGGCCCACCATAGAAATTCCTTTTGCAAACATGGGATTATTGGTATTATTGTTTCCAAACTGTGGCTGTGTTGAGACCATAGGTTTTTTAGGTACCATTGAAGTTTCCTCATATGCAACTTTGCACATGGGATTAGAAGAATGCAAGATGCCATGAAGCCCAGAGCCTGCAGGATTTTCCTTGCAGTTAGCCTGGTACAATTTGCTAGTATTTTGAAGTACTGAGTTAGTTGCCCCTGTTTTTCTGTTGTAAGATAGGCCATCTGGGTGTTTGTGTCCAAGTTGGCACCCAGGAAAGTTATTTTCTGAGATGGTGTTAGCCTGGATTTCTCTTTGTTGACTGTGTATCCCAGAGAATTCAATAACCGTGTTACATAAGCCAGATGTTCCAGAAGTATGTGTTTGCTGTCCACTTGGATCAGGCAATCGTCCAAATAAGGGTAAATTTTCCCTTGAAGTCTGCAGTAGGCAATTACTGATGCCAGGCATTTCGTGAATACTCTGGGCGCAGTAGATAAGCCAAAGGGCAATGCAGAGAATTGATAGTGGATTGAACCTGCAAGAAATCTGAGGTATCTTCTGCAGTTTTGTCTGATTGGGACATGCAGGTATGCCTCCTTGAGGTCCAATGTTACCAGCCAAAACTCCTTGCCCAGCATGGGAAGAAGCTGCTGTAAGGTGAGCATCTTGAATTTTGGTGCAGTAGAAATGTGTTTAGGATGGATAAGTCCAAAATGGGTCTCCAGTCGGTTCCTTTCCTTGGTACCAGGAATAGTCTGGAATAAAAACCTTGACCTTGTTCGTGAGTAGGTACCTCTTGAATAGCTTTCATGTCCATGAGCTTTGAAATTTGTATTTGAGCCTCTGCCCTTTGATTGTGTGGCAGGTTCGGCATGCCTCTCATTTTTGGAAGAGTGTGAAAATGAAATCAGTAGCCTCTGTTTATAATGTCCAGGATCCATTTGTCTGTTGTGAAAATATGCCAATTTCTTGTAAATAATGCCAGCTTTCCTCCCAAGGGTGCTGCCAGCTGAGACTTGCTTGGCATGAAAAGGGGAAAGTCATTGGGTTTGTTTACTGTATTGTTGTGCACTGTCTTCGCCACCTCTTGGTGCTGGAGTTTGCCATTGTCTGCCTCTATATGATCCTTGAGATTGTCCTCTGCCCCATGTGCGCCTGTATCTACCTCTTTGGGGCTTGTCCGTGGCTGGAAAGGACCAGTTTTTTGAAGGCCAATTTCTACTAAAATGTGGTGGTTGAACCTGTAGAAAAGCTTTGACAGTTTGCATAGATTTAGCTTTTTCTTCCATTTTCCGTAGTATCTCCTCAGCATTAGTACCAAATAATACATCCTTTTGTAAAGGAGCATCTAGTAGTTTAGCTTTAACATGATCAGGCAAGGTTTGTTCCCTAAGCCAGGCATGCCTACGAATGACTGATCCTGTAACAGCAGCTCTACTTGAGGCCTCTAGAGCATCATAGCCACATTGTAAGGTGTGTTTACCCACTTGTTCTGCACTATGCATCATATCCTGCAACTCCTTCAAATCTGGTTGTTCAGGTTGTGACATTTTATTCCTTAATTGTGATAACAGAAACTGCTGATATTTAAGCATATGGAACTGACAATTTAAGGCCCTCATGGCTAGGGTGGCCGAGGTATATACCTTTTTTCCCACCTTTCTAAGGATCTAGACTTTCTTTCGGAAGGTAGTGGATTCTTAGCAGTAGAGGCCTTCATTCCCTTGGGGCCTTGAGAAATGGTTTTAGGGTCAGCATTATGGCTTTTGTAAAGAAAGTGGTGAGAGTTAGGAACTCTGTAGTACCTATCAGGCTTGACTGGGGCAGGAGGCAGGGAATCCGGATTAAAGCAAGCCTCCGAGTAAACATCATCAAGTATGTCCAAGACAGGAGGTATCGCCAGAGGTCTGTGCTGAGGTAGCAAAAGAAATTCCCTAAGTCTTTTCTTGGAATCAGAAAAGCCTTGGCCTTCCCAATGGAAGTGTTCCCTCAAGGTATGCAAGGTTTCCCCAAAAGAAAAATCCTCTGGGGGAGATACAGAAGGAATGTACTGCTCTGCATCAGAATCTTCAAAAGGGGAGTACGAGTGTTCCTCTTCATCAGAATGTTCTGAAATAATGGAGCCCTGGTCAGAAGAGGGAGAATCTTCCTCCACTCTGGGTCTCTTGTCCGGAGGGGATTGGGAACCCCTGATAAGAGTAATTAAATCCTCAGCCATTTTTAGCATCTGCCTTTTAGGCATGGGGCCTGGAGATGGGCCCTGTGCAACAGGCCTCTTGGGATGCATGGCTGATTTGGACTTAGTAAAGGCCTTTATGGAAAAGGAAGATGAGGGTCTAAAGACACCATGGGTGGAAATGGACCTGTCCACATTAGGAGGCTCAACACTCACAGTAGCTTCGGTAGCTGTAGTCTGGGTATGATCCGAGGCACCTGCAGTCTCAGTTACAGAAGACACTGCCAGAGAAGTGTCGTCGGTAGTCAGGGGCTGCGTAGGCGCCTCGCTGAGAACCGGACCACGTGTAGCCGGTTTTGGCATGGTGTCGGTGGAGACCATGGACCTCGCGTGTCGGTCTTTGTCCTTGCGTTTTTTGGACAAAACGGTAGTCGGAGTCTCCGACGACATTTTATAATCAAAAGCTTTACCAAAAAAGTGCTGGGCGAACTCCACCCGACGCTTAATAGTGCGTTTATTTAAAGTAGCGCAAAAACGACAGCCCGAGACGTCGTGGCCTGGGCCTAAACAAGGTATGCAGAGGGAATGGAAATCCTTATGCGGTATTTGCTTCTCACAAGAAATACAATTGTTAACTTTGTCTGACATCGGTCTGAGGCAAGAAAAGTTTCCCCAACGGGGTACTTAGCTTTAAAGAAGACTTTGGTTTCCAAATTTTTGTAATTTCAGGAGCTGGCCGACCGGCACTTGCGAACTGCTTCTGCTTCGAGCACCGCGCGGCAAAAAAGACTGAAGAAAATGGCATCGGCTGTGTCTTATATACCCCTGTCACACTGACGTCAGGAAAGAAAGTGACAACAACCGACGCCGGACCTAGACTTTGGAATTCGGCCGACCGAGGACCCGCCTGACGGCAGAGAACCCATCTGTAATTACTGCAGCTGTATGCACGATGAACATCAGGCAGTCATGAGAAGGTTAACACCTGCACCACACCACCAGCCTCACACAGACATACTAAACCAGCACTGGCAAAAAATACAAATAAATACACAAAATCATACTCGGAGGCTCTAAATAAAAACCTGCAAAAGCATCAGAGACCTCCAAAGCAGACACCCAAAAAACCTTCACCTCCAGTAACAAACCAGGCAACACATAAAACACAAAATCAGTGTGCCGCACAATCACAGTCCTTAAGGCGAAATAACATACCTAACACACTAGTAATAGGCGAATCTATAGTCAGGCACACTGACATCCCACTCACTAGGCTGGACAAGGAGAAAGTTACTGTTAGCTGTCGGGAGCCAGAATCCACCACAAAACACAAGCACTCAGGTCACTCCAGAAGCAGTACAAATATGACTCTGTCATTGTTCATGTTGGTGTGAATGACATGAGATGCACCTCCCTGGACTACATGAAAAGAGACATGGAAGAGCTCTCTGATCATGTGGCCCAGGCGGGTATGAGCCTGACCCTGAGTAGTATCCTGCCCTAACCAAGAGTGATGCCGCAGTATAAAGAAAAAATGAAAAATGTCAACAATTGGCTAAGCTTCTGGTGTCTTTCAAAGGGGATCCAGTGTCTGTCAGCCTGGGACGACATGCTCGACAAGACTCATTGCTTCGCAAGAGACGGCTTGCACCTGTCATCCATAGGCTTTCGAATACTGGGCCAAGGCTCTTGCTGCCCCCATAGTGCCTTTTTTTAGGCAAGGCTCAAAAGTAAAACTCACCTCCGTAATCAGCACAAATTAAGAAATGAGCGTTATGCTACTCAACGCCAGGAGTTTAAATCTCAAAATGCAAGCACTTGAAGCACTCCTCAGTATGGAAAACGTCATCTGTGCAGTAACTGAAACCTGGTTCCAGGCTCCACAGAGCACCCCAGGACTACCGGGCTACAACTCATACCACACATTTTGGCCACAGAACATGGACCGAAACACAAAAGGCAGGGATGTATCCATATTCATCAAGAATACCTACACCTCCAGGTTAGTCGCACATCATGATACCTCTGAGGTCATCCATGTGCAACTAACATCGGGCAAATCTGCAATGCACATTGTGGCCTGCTACAGATCACCCTCCATGACCCAAGACCACCAATCCGCCTTTCTGGAGACACTTGAAAATATGAAGGTCTTACCGAACACCCTGATATTGGGCAATTTCAATTACCCTACCATTAACTGGGAAAACTACTCAAGTACAAACTCCCAGGTCCAGCGCTTCCCAGAATTTATCAACTCAAATGCCCTGGATCAGCTGGTAAACTCACCTACCAGAGTGAAAACATATTGGACCTGGTCATCACCAACATGGGCGACAGGTGTTCCTCACCAGAGGTCAACCCGTCACTGGTTAGATCAGACCATAAACTAATCACTCTGGATGTCTACACCACACCACCACCCCCAACCAGTGAAAAACTTTTCTATAGCAAACTTCACCTTACTTAAGGCAGAGGTAGTAAGTTTCACAGCCCCCATGCTACATGATAACAGTGTCCAAGATGCAGAAACCTTTACAAATGCACTCTATGAGCACCTACAAGGATGCATGGATCGTGCCATCCCTAGCAAAACCAAGACTCACTCCCCTAAGAGAAGGAAACCAGTCTGGTGGACCTCTGCCATAAACAGGCTATACAACAGAAGGAGGAAACTAGTTCAGAAAAAAAGCAAATCCCAAGAATGAAAGACATCCCTGATCAATATCAGTAAACTAAGGTCCCTCATAAAATCATACAAGGCTAACTTTGAAAGAAAAATAGCCAAGGATTCAAAAGATAACCACAAAGCCTTCTTTACCTATGTCAAGAATCTAAGTGGCAACTCGCAGATATGTTCTGAGCTAGTGCAAAATAGCACAAAATATACTGAACCTACTGATATTGCCAACATTCTGGCAGATAGATTCAGTGCAAACTTCACCCCCCTCTCACCCCCAGAAGGGCCCACAACAATACGGGAAAAATGTAGTGTCCCGGAAATCACAGATGCACAGGTAAAAACAGCCCTTTCCAAAGTCAAAAGCACAGGGTCAATGGGGCCAGATGGTGTCCCAGGCTGCGTCTTGCACGAACTACAGGACAAACTAAACCCCCACCTAAACATACTGTTCAACGTCAGCCTCTCCACAGGCTATGTGCCCACAGAATGGCACACAGCAACAGTTATTCCACTCCACAAAGGCGGGCCACAACTGACCCTGGTAACTATTGCCCCATAAGCCTGACTAGCCTGGTCTGCAAGGCTATGGAGTGCATCATCGTGGAACTCATTAACAAATACATTGGGAACCTCCAAACACTTGAACCGACCCAGTTCGGCTTTGTTAAGGGCAGATCATGCCTACTAAACCTGGTTGACTTCTTTGGGACAGTCACCAAGGCCATAGATGAGGAGAAGATAGTTCACACAGCCTACCTTCACCTCGCCAAGGCTTTTGACACCATTCCTCACTCAGGAAATATAGAAAAACTCACCAGCCTGAACATAAACCCCTATGTCACGAGATGGGTTGCCAACTGGCTTACAGACAGAACTCACACTGTAAGAATAGCAGGCTCCAGGTCCAATTCTAAACTAGTCACAAGTGGTGTCCCACAAGGCTCGGTCCTGGGACCCCTACTGTTTATCATATACTTCTCAAAAGTACAGGCAAACACAGGAGGACTATGGCTAACCAAGTTCACCTATGACTGCAAACTGGGAACCCTAATTGACTCTCCAGCTTGACATGGACATACTCCAAAAAGGCCTTACTGAGACAGACACCTGGCATCAAAATCATGGTCTCAAGCTAAATGCCAAAAAATGCATAGTCATCCCGTTTGGAAAAAACAAAACACCCATGAATTACCACATAGGTGGCAGCCCCCTTAATACAGACGAGGTAATAAGAGATCTGGGGACCCAGGTAGACAGTAATCTCTCCTTTGACAATCATATTGCCAAAGTAGTTAGGAAATCCTTCTATGTAGCCCATCTAATTACTAAAGGGTTCATATCTAGAAATAAAGAGGTTATAGTGCCCCTCTAATCGTCACTCATCAGACCCATCATAGAGTACAATGCCCCATTTGGGATGTACCTCACAAGACACTCCCAACATCTGGAAAGACCACAAAAGTACCTAACCAAGAGAATTACTGGCCTCAAACATATGTCCTATGCAGCCCGACTGGAAAAACTCTGGCTGTACTCAGTGGCATATTGCTTACTCAGAGTGATCTCTGCCTGACTTACAAAGCCATGTCCAACTCAGAATTTATGGACATGCTCCACCTAAAGAAATCCAAGTCACTGCGAGCCACTTGCTCTAGTGAGCTAAACCTCGCCACAATAAACGGAACATGCTGGAGGGAAAGATTCCTGTCACAGAGACTCCCCATGCTTTGGAATAAAATTCCTAACTACATTAGGCAGAGCCCCTCACTAACACTCTTCAAGAGAAACCTTGACGAGTGGATGGGTAACAGAAAATACACCCCTGGGATCACTTCATTGGCTCTGCTTGACAGAGGCTCAGTTAATTAATCAATGGGGCGGCGAAAGCTGACATACTCTGGCTAGGCTTACAAATGCCCTCGGGCAGATAGCCTAGTACCTACCTATGAACCTATATAAAAGTAATCAAAGTATATTAACATAACAAACATTATACTTCACGTATATTGCTGTGCATCATATAACCTAAACAATACTACATAAATTATTCAATTCTTGTCTTTTTTTTAAACATGAAACATCTTTATTAAGCCAATATCTACTACACATGTAATCACATATTCATATAAATGAAAACAAACCACACCGACAATCCTAGTCTCGCATTTTACATCACTGTCCATATTGACAGACTCCCATTTGCAAACATTCTACATCAGTTATAACCTACTCAATCTTTCTCATTCAAAGATTGCATAGCTCATTTAAGTCCTGCCACCTTTTAGGCCTCATTCCTCCCCTGTATGCATTGTTCCCACAATTCCCATTTTTCCTATGCAGTTTGCTCCTACCCTTTTCTAAAGCTCTCAATTCCAGTTGTTTTACCTCTGTTACTATATTCACTACTATCAGTACAGTTGGTTTAGATTTTGATTTTAATTTTCTAGTAATTGCTTTTTTGGCAGCCACCATTAGACAGAGGAAGGCCTTACCATGTCTAGGCAATTCCGATTCTGTATCATAGCTCAGAAAAATCATCTTCCTCGTCAGACCAATCTGCCCACCCAGCATCTCCAACAGTGCATTCCGCAGGGAATCCTTAAAGTTTGCCAACTCACCGCAATCCCAAATAATATGTTCCCAAATCCCTTTTTTCTTCACCTTCACATCTCCAACATTTACTGTCTGCCTGAGGAAAAATTCTCTGTAGTCTACTTGGGGTATATAATCTATGTAAACATTTCCAATCAAAAATTCCAAATCTTTCAGATTTTGTTGCATATTTGGAACACATGCATATATCCTTCCATTCTTTGTGAATTGCTTATCCAATCTCTCTTCCCAATCCTTTCTAACCTCCTCTGACTGATTCTTATAGTTATCATGCGATATTTTATGTGCTTTACAAATTATTCCTTTTTTCATGGAAGCGTCTGTTCTAGACTCTATTAAAAAAATCTACCAGTGCTGGTCTTTTATTTAGGACCCCCCCCCATTTCTTTCTCTTTGCCTATACTCCAATATCAATCCCTAGGTTCAAAGGTTCATAGGTAGGTACTAGGCTATAGGCCCAAGGGCCTATGCAAGCCTAGTCAACAAGGTTCCCTGACTTACGCCACCCAAGAAAGTTATTTTCCTGTGTCACTGTCGAGCAGACACACAAAAGTGATCCCCGGGGTGTATTTCCTATTTCCCATCCACTCATCAGGATTTTTCTTGAAGAGTGCTAATGAAGAACTTTGCTTGACATAGATGGGTAGCCTGTTCCAGAGTATGGGAAGCCTCTGGGACAGGAATCTACCCCTCCAGCATATCCTGTTTATTGGGGTGACAAGGTTTAGGTCCCTAGAGCGTGTAGCTCGAAGGGATTGGGATTTCTTTAGGTGTAGCATGTCCAACAGCTCTGGGTTTGACATAGCTTTATATGTTAGGCAGAGATCACCTCAGAGTAGGCGATATGCTACGGAGTAAAGCTGGAATTTTTTGAGGCGGTCAGTGTAGGGCATTTCTTTGAGGCCAGTAATCCTCTTTGTGAGGTACTTCTGTGGCCATTCCAGTAGCTGCAGATGTCTTGTGAAGTACATTTCAAAAGGGGCACTGTACTCTGTAATGGGTCTAATGAGTGTCGAGTAGAGGGGAACAATGACCTCTTTTTTCCTGGATGAGAACCCTTTTATGATGAGGTGTGCCACGTAAAAGGACTTCCTGACTATTGTGGCAATGTGACTATCAAAGGAGAGACTACTGTCCACCTGAGTCCCAAGGTCTCTTATCACGCATTCGGTGTTAAGTAGATTGCTGCCTATGTGGTAGTTCATGGGTACAGAGTTTTTACCAAAGGGGATGACACTGCACTTTTTGTCACTGAGCTTGAGGCCATGGCTCTGACACCAGGCATCTGTCTCAGCGAGGCCCTTCTGTAGGATGTCCACATCATTTGGGGACTTGACTATGGCTCCTAGTTTAGAGTCATCTGTGAACTTCGTTAGCCAGAGGCCTTCTGTGTTAGCTTGTACTTCAGAGAAGTAGATACCAAACAGGAGAGGTCCCAGGACGGAACCATGTGGTACTCCACTTGTCACTGCTTTGAGGTCAGATTTGGAGTCTGCAACTTTTACAGTGTGGGTTCTGTCAGTGAGCCAGTTGACAACCCATTTTGTGACGTAGGGATTTATACCTAATTTAGTGAGTTTAGCTATAACTCCAGAATGTGGGGAAGGTGTCGAAAGCCTTGGCGATGTCAAGATAGGCTGTGTGAACCACCTTACCCTCATCTACGGCTTTGATGACTGCATCAAAGAAGTCGATCAGGTTCAGGAGGCATGATCTGCCTTTCACAAACCCGAACTGGGTGGGATCCAGAAAATGGAGGATACCAATGTCTGTTTGAGTTCCATGATGATACGTTCCATGGCCTTGCAGACCAGGCTCATCAGGCTAATAGGTCGATAGTTCCCAAGATCAGTGGTGGCTCCCCCTTTGTGGAGTGGGATAACTGTTGCTGTGCGCCATTCAGTGGGCACAAGGCCTGATGCGAGGCTATTACTGAACATGGTGCTTAAGTGGGGAGCCAGTTTGTTCTGAAGTTCATGTAAAACGCAGCCTGGGATGTTGTCCGGTCCCATGGATGCTGTGTTTTTGGCTTTAGAGAGTGCAGCTTTTACCTCCAATCTCTAACCTACAGTTCAAATAAATTTGTAGCGTCTTCCCATTCTATCATCTTTCCCTCTCTAGTTATTTGCTCCCAATACCTTGGTTCCTTTGCCAGATTTATGCAATAAATTCTGGCCCCCTCCTGCCTACTGTCTCTATCCCTAATTGCAGTCATCTCTATCAGCAAAATCTCGTTTCTCCATTCCAGTGTTGGTTTAGTTTTTAGAATACTTTCTGCTAGTTTATAGCTATATTATTCTATATGATTACTGTTATTTTCTTTAAAAGCCTGCATCCAAAATCTCAGTCTCTCCTTGTTTGTTAAGCTTCCCCCATGTTTCATCATCATCCCGTGCTATGTACAGCAGTCTTAATTCCGTAGCTCTGAAATAACCCCTTCAAACTGGGTAAACCCAATCTTCCCTGTTCTACTGGAAGAATCAGCTTACCCCACTTGACTCTTGCCATCTTCCACTACCAGATAAAGTCCTTCAGCTCTTTATTAATTGCTACCCACAATATCTCCTCTGTTTAATAAAAATATGCCTGACCTGCGTATAAGACTAAAGAGACTAAAACATTTTAACTGCTTTATCTTACTATCCATATCCATATAACAAAGCTTTCATTTTCTCAGTTTTTGTATTATCTTTTTAGTCTCTTCCCACATATCCTTAGCTGCCACAATAAGATAATTTTTAATCTATACTCCTAAATATTTCATTTTATCATGTCCCCTTAAATAAGGGTATTCCTGAACCAGTTCATGTGTGGGTATATAATTTACCACTATTGCCTTTGTTTTAGCTTCATTCATTTTGTATCCCGAAAAGATATGAAACTGTCTCAAAATGTTCCACAACATTCTAATATGTTTTGCTGGTTTTGTCAGGTATAAAATAATATCTCCAAACAGAGTCAGCTTTTCTTCACTGCCATACTAATTGCATCTTTGAATTTCTAAGTCCCTTATTTTCTTTGCTAATAGTTCTAAATAAAATGCAAATAATAAAGGGGAAAGAGAACTCCCTTGTCTGATTCCTCTACTCAATCAGAAATTAACAGAGAGAACCCCACCCATTTTAATGTTCACCTCCAATCCCTCATATATTCTCCTAATCAACCTTATAATTTTTTTTTCAGGAAATGCAATTGCTTCCATTGCCCTGCTCACAAAGTCCCAGCTTACACTGTCAAAATGCTTTCTCTGCATCAAGACCTACCAACAATGGTAGTTTCTTACATTCTGCTTCTGTCTGGATTATCAATGTTGTTAATGTTGTCAAATGTTTGCCTCCCCTTCACAAAACCACATGATCCAGATCAATCAGTTTTGGCATTACTTTTGCCATTCTTTTAGTCATTATAGAAATGAACACTTTATAATCGTGGTTTAGTATTGAAATGCGCCGGTATGAATCTGGATCTGATGGACCCTTACCCTTTTTAGGTATTACAGCTACCACTGCTTTCTTCCAAGACGGTGGTACTTCTTCTCTTAAGATACTGTTAAATAAAACCTTCCAGATCTTTATCATTTTTTTTTCCTCCTAGATCCCAAACTTCCAAAGGAATACCATCTATTCCTGGGTTCTTTCCTGTAGACTGGTTATACATCACAATTTTTATCTCATCTCCTCCTATCCTGTTAGTAATTCAGCCTCATCTACCTCTAACTTTGTCATATTTAATTGTTCCGTAAACATTTCCATTTGTATCTTTTCTTGATTTTCATATTTCTCTGCTTTATACAGACTCTCATAGAATTTCCAAAATATTTCCGATACCTCTACGGGATCTCTTATTACCTTCTTTGTTATAGGCTCCCTAGCCTGAGTCGTTGAGCTAAAAGTTTTTGTGCTCTAGAGTTATTATGAAAAACAGTTGCTTAACAGAAGTCTTTCTAAGCTCATCCATATTATCACTACTATTGCCTCTTGTCATCCTAAACTATTCTCATCCCCTACCTGGGAGTGAATTTCGGTTATCTAATGTACTATACTTTCAATAACAAATAGTTTTGATGCTTCTTTCATAAATAATGGTTCATCTAACCACAAATGCATTGTGGCTATGTTTTAAAAGTTAACTCACTCAGAGCTTAAGTCACATTTTGTTATTCGGTTAATGTTGAGTTTACCTAACCTGCAAAGGTCTAGTAAATCCTCATGTTCTTCGATGTTAACTCTCTAAGTGTTTATTACATAATGTATTATTCTTCTGTAATGTTTAATTGTTCTGTATGACCTCTGTTATTTCTTAGTAACATTTAACTTGGAAGGTCTTGGAGCTTTTCTCCCCGGGCCTCCACCAAAAAGGGGCTCTTTGTTACCCAGTGGACTTCCCCAGTCATAAAACTTAAAATTAATGAAATAAAATAAGTAATCCTTTATTTTCTGCCAAATATTCTGCAGCTAATCATCATCTTGTTCTATGAGATTCCTTCCATTCTTCAATACTTTAACATTTGTCAGTCTCACTAAATAATTCTTATTACTTCTTAAACAGAGCTCCCTTTCTGTTATTTCCACCCTATTTTTAAACTCCACCTTAACTTTATCCCACTTCCTAGCTATATTTTCAGAAGAAATTTCTATTCACTCTAACAGCTCCTGAATAATCTCAACTATCCATTCCTTAAAGTCCTCTCTTTTCAACAGATAGGTGGGAAAGCTCCAGGGTCTCATTTTTGTTTCATTACCCTTTGTTTTTATTTTAGCTATTAATGGCGCATGATCTGAAAGTTACTGGGTGGGTATCAAGACCTTCAATTAAATGCACATGTTCCTGTGAAATGTAAATTCTGTCTAGCCTACCTCAGTTTTTATATCTTGAGGAATAATATGCAAATTCACTCCGAACTCCTATTACCAAATTTGCATCTTCAATGCCAAATATTTTCATAAATTTCTTCAAAAATCTACCCTCCTTTGTTACATTTTCCCTTCTGGGCCCCCCCAGACACATCTTCACTGCTGCAAATCAAATTCCAGTCCCCCCACCTATAAGTAATATTCCTTGCTGAAAACTGATCATTTCCCCAGAATTTTCTTAAGCTCCATTATAGCAGTTTTAGGTGGAATGTAAATGCATGCCAGAGTAATCCTCCTCCCTTATCAGTAGCCTCTTAGCACTACAAATCTGCCTTTTTTACCTTCTTCTATCACTATTGGAGCTCCTCCTGCAATTAATATAAGTACTCCTCTTTTCCTTTGTCCCAGGTATTCCACTGAATGTTGTTGTTGGTCTTTCGGCTTTTCCCGGTTAGGGGTCGCCATAGTGGAACTCCGGTCGGCTAATGATTGGCAGTAGATTTTCACGAACGCCGTGGTGCCAGCTCGACGTTCAACCTTCAACGAAGGCACGCCCATTTACGCATGTCTTTGGAACGCCCACCCAACCGCGGGGAGGACATGCAGACTCCACACAGAAGGCACTCCCTGCACTCCAGCCAAGAATCGAAAGGGAGAACTATCCTAAAAACCTTTCTTTATTAAATTCACTTGTTCAGTTCAAACTTACACCAAGGTTTTCATGTATGGCCCTGTTCGATCTGGGAGGAAAGAACCATCTTGGAATCCCCTTGTTTGCTTGCCTATTATGTTCTTATGTTCCTAATTGTCGCCATGAAGAAAATGAGATGGAAGGTACTGACTGAGGATAGACTGTGAACATCCATTTGCCATGCCAAATATAATTTGCAAGTCTGAGATGTGTGGATTCCATGTGGCAAGATCAATGCTCGAAGATCACTGGATATACAAAGTCCACTGGAGAAAGCTCACGTAGTACCACACATGCAGAATCATGTGTATGACAGCTGCCATGAAACCCAGTATACCTTGATACAACAGCAGGTTGCCATCCTGGAAGAAAGTTAAAAATTACGAACTGCAGTTTCTGAAATCTGACCACCTGGAACTAACAGTAACTGGCCCTGATGCTGAAAAATCAGATAGCTCCTGGAAATCTTCTTAACTTTTATGTTGCGGTAACTATCTTGGAGGTCCAGACATCACATCCAAGAGCACTCTACAAGACAAGGAAGGACTGGCTGGACAAAGACAATTTAAAAGGTTTCTTCTGAGACAAAATAATTTAGGCCAGTTAAGTTCAAGACTGCCCTGAGGTCCACTATACTCTTCAGCACCAAAAAGAACATGAAGTAATATTTGGTTCCTACCTGGTATGGTGAGACCTCCTGGATGCTAATTTTTTTCATCACTCTTTTATGATGGGTGGGACATTCAGCATGGGAGGAGGGGGAAAATACCCTGGGATAGATAAAAAGGGAATTATGTAACCCTTAGATAAAACCAGCTGTACAGCAAAGGAAGTAGAGCTGCTATACTAATACTTCTGCTCAGTACGTGTAATAAAATAGGAGAAACAATTACCCATTATAATTTTTTTTTCTTGTTAACCAGCCAAGTCCACTAGGTACAACTGCTTCTTTGCAAGAGCATCAGGGAACACTGGATGGTTAGCAGCTTACTAAATCCAGGAGTACATGATGAAACTCTTTGAAGTTCATAATTGTAAGGGGTTGAAGAAAAAGGATGACTAATCCCAATACTTTAAAAGAAGAAGAGGGTCCTGAAAGAATGAAAAGAATTCCAAATACTGAAAGTGCACAAGGCAGTTAGTTCATCCTGATAAGATTCAATCTAGAACTGATCAATAACATAAGAAATAGCAGGTAATTTTACTAACCTGCTTAACTCAAATGGTGAGAGAAAGGATGCAAAAGACTGGAAAAGAAAAGACAAATGTGATTCCACTTAGAAATGTTGGGAGCAAGTCAGAGGTTGGGACAATCAACCTAACAGTTTGAACTGAACTGTAAGGAAACTCATGAAATTTCTGTTTAAAGAACCAGTTTTAGAATATTTCAAATCCACTGCAGCACTACACTCAATGTAAAACTTTACTGAGAAGAGTCATGCAAAGCAATTACTGAAGAATTTACCTTACCTATTGTTTGATACCTAAATAGGATAAAAAATTATTTACAGCAGTGCACAGAACTGAGCAAGCCTCCTACTGTTTAAAGTCTATAAGGTTCCACTCTTGTAGAAGTTGGGCAATCAGAATGGAACAAACACATCTGCACAAACTGACCAATCAAGATCAAGCACTCCACTCCCCTCAATGGAACTCTAGCTTAGGCAGCTGTCACATGGAAGCCTTTGCTCTCACAAAAGGCTAGGTGCAGACATGGGCCTAGGAAGCCAATAAAGTCCTTGTAGTGTGTTGAATCAGCAGCAGCTCCAGATGGGAAAAGGGGTTTTTAGTCTCCTCCTCCTCTGTTGTCTTTTTGTTTGGCACAATAAACACAGATAACGTTCAACTCATTCAGCTTTCTTACTAAGGAACAACTAGCAAATATAATAAAACAGACTCAATGACAACCAAGAACCGCTGTTGTGAAGGATGGTGGAAAGGATTACTGATCAGAAAATATTCACCGTGCAAATTTACTTTTTATTAGAAGAGGTAAAGTAGGAAAAGTACTCTTACCTATGTGCTCCACCTTACCTGTAAAGCTGTTTCCGTTTTGGCCCTTTACTAAAACTGACACTGTCTCTTGGCTCTTCATTCAAACATAGCCAAGCATGAAATGCAAAGCCATTCCCAGGCCACCGAGAAATGGTAGGAACCATGATACCAGCCATGCTTGGAGTCAAATCAAAATAATGTAGTGAGCTAACAGGGCAATCTTTCCTTGCCATGGCTGACAAAGCTCTTATCACCTGAGGAGTATAGGGATGACATGTGTTGCCATTCTCAGTTCGAAGCAGCTTAAGCAAGTGTCTCAGTTCACCAGGGCGAATAGAGAGGCTCCCCAGTGACTGCAAAAGGTCAATCAGATTTTCAGCACATTTTCTGTCCAACAACTGATGAGTACGGAGGGCTGACAGCACTGTGCTCACCATACCAGCTTTAACACAGATCATCCGTCCCTGAACAGTTGCAGCACAGACTCGTTTCAACCAGTCTGAAACAAAGACTTGCAAGTCACGAGACCTGAGGTCAGGAAGCCATTGTACTAGAATTAACAGTGGCTGCTCATTCTTGATAGATGGGGCTGGAATTATTGTGTGATCATCTTCCACTGCCTTATATGAAAAAAAACAGAGCAATGTCAGTTTATTTTTCTGACAACCATTCACATAAGAGTATTATAAAACAGAAAATCATTAACACAAATCACACTGCTTAACTACTCACAAACACACTGATGCACATGTTTTAAAAAGCAATCTACAGGTCACGGAAAATTATTCTACTCAAAGCTTAGACTTCACTTTCTGTATTGTACTCTTTGTTAGAAGTAATCAAAGAAAGATCACCCAGTTTATTAAAGGATTCATTTTTAAATAGGGTTAGAATTTCTTCCTTTTTCTTGCTAAATTAAATGACAAACAGAACAACATAAGTAAATGGCTTAGCTGAGTGAGTGGTCAAGATACCATGACTAACAATCTTGGGTGATGAGACTAACCACAGGATTTAATAAAATCCATGTATGCACAGTGTAGAGCCTACATGGAATGTATCCATATACATGGCCATGGCTCCCCCTCGGCAGCGCACCATACATATTAATGATGGTGGGCTGCCGAGGAACATGGATTTATGGAATCAGTGTAGGGAGAGGTTTAGCAGCTAACCATGGCTGCAGATGAGTCTGAGGCTCCCTTCAATGATCGCCACCACTGTAGTAATGTTGTGAAGTGTGTCAAATGTGTAATATGTCATTTCAATAATGTGGTATGTGTCCCCTTGTTTTATTTTAATAATTTTTAATTTTTTTAACTGCTTGTTTGCGTGGTGCAGAGTGCAGCAATCCAAGGTGTGCTCAGATATAGACAGCTGACACCTGCCAGACATCTAAAACTAGGAACCAGATGTAATCAATAATCATAATTTCATCTATTTTTATTTTTCAAATATTTATTTTAATTGGTGTTTGCATGGCGCAGAGCCCAGCCAACCCAAGCGGAACTCATACATACATATTCAACATCTCCCAAACATCTAAAAATAGAAACCATATGTAATTCATTATTTATTTAAAGTTTTGTTTATGCATGTTTGCACGCCAAGGCGAGTTGCCCAACAAAACTTGGATGTAGCTCAGTAGTAAATATGAAGGTATACCAGTGTTCATAATATCCAAGTAGCTAAATGAGTAGAGTCACCGCTATATGTGTAGTAGGTCCTGGGTTTGAACCCATAGCAGGCAGAACATGTCTGTAATGTGCTGAACTATTTTTCTATAATTTAATAATATAATTGCAAAATATGGCACAGCTGCGCTTTTCTCAGCTCTGCTCAATCATGCTAAGCACCGCATAAACTTGTTAATGGCTGCTAGAATCTGCGTGGTGCTACGCTTCGCTTAAATCACTGTTGTGCGAGTTTCCGCACTGTTCAACTCTGCTTGGCTGGTTTGCGCACTGCCATGGTGCTTGTTTTGAATGTTGCTCAATGACGTGTAAGGGCAGGAAGGCAGCCTCTATTAAGCACAACAGGCGGGAATCCTGCAGAATCCATTGGAGTTCAATCAGCTGTTGGTATGGCTGGTAGTGCTGGGGAAGGTGTGTGCTTTTGGGCGCAGTGGGGGGCACTCAGGAGTCCAGGGTCATGGTTGGGCTCCTTGTAAAAAAACATAATAGGCTGCTGCAGGGTGGCTTCCAGGGCTTGGAGTGTACGGTGGAGGTCTGGCACCAATTGCCAGAGAACTCATGAGTGTAACTGATATCCCCCCACACAGGTGAGCAGTGTCATCATCACCATAATGACCGGAAAAGGTGAAAGAGGGGAACTTTGGACACCTGGATCCAAGAAGCAAGGGCAGGGAATGCCCTACAAGTATGCAAGCATGTTTTCTGCTGTCTTAACAAAATGCAAGCTGAATGTCTGCAAAACAGGTATGCATAATGGTATGCTTCTCTCGCAATAGCTGCAGTTGACAGGGCTTGCAATGTCGAGTCCCATGGCGGGCGCCTGGCCAGATTGCACCATGAGCATGCCAACTGTAGTGCAATAAGTAAGAAAGAGTAAAGCATTAACGGCAATAAAGTATATATAATAAGGTCTGTACTGCAATAAATGTGGAATTAGAGCTGTAGTGAAATAAATGTGGAATTAGAGCTGTAGTGCAATAAATGTGGGATTAGAGCTGTAGTGCAATAAATGAATAGCAACATAACTGTCTTGCCATAACCATTGCAGTAGAGCTGCATTTACTGAGTCTGTAAGGTAAGGTTGCTGCAGTCAGGTATAACACTGTAATAGCTGTAGAATGCACAGCTAATGGCTGCAAACTGTACTGCTTAACTCACAGTACTGTGCAAGACTGTCACAGTCTCTAGGTCAATACTACTCACATAATGCTCTCTCTGCCACAGACTTCAGGTAATAAAGGTATATGGGTGAGGTAGCCCACTTCACGGGCAGTTATTATGTATGGACTTCACAGATATTTCAAACCAATAAAAATAATGTGTTCACCAGTATTGTTGAAAGTGAAATAAAGCTGTAGTAATATAAGCATTATGCCTGTATTCCATGTATGTGTGTTCTATTGTCACTGCAGTCAGGTATAACACTGTAACAGTACTAGAATGCTAGAGGAATGTCCTGTAACTTGTATTGCACAGTTCATAGTCTGTTTCCAGGTGATCTCCAGGCAAGTATCAGTCATCCTGTAGTCAGCAGTGACTCAGTAGCTCAGTGTGTTAATTCCCTTGTACACAGTAAATTTTGCCACTCACAGTCCTAGGTTCGAATCCAGTGCTACAGAGCATATCATTTTCAGTATCAGACACGTAATGCTCACATTTTATCTCTCCTCAAGAACACAAAAATGTTATGAGTGAGTTAGCCCATATTATGTGCAGATATTTTGTTTAGATCTCACAGAATGTTACACTCAATAGCAAGAGTGTGTTCATCAGCATTGCTGATTCAGAAATAAAACTATGTAATCACAGTATGGCTGTATCTCTTGCATGTCTGTACTATCCTGCTGCAGTCAATTATTAAATGATTTGCAGATGTCCCCTGCAGTCACAGCTATTGGGTTCGACTCCCATACTTGCCAACTAAGCCATGACGGCTGTCTAGTATAATTACTGTACACAAAAATGTCTCTCAAGTGTCCCGATTTCTTGTAATTTAATTAAAATTGACTAATCTGTCTGTCACAGGTTTACCAGACAAATCATTACCTGGAATGCAAAACACCCTGGTAGTTATACAAGTCCACAGTATGTGAAACCGTTCTGTGTAGTTCTGTACCTGCATTTGTTAGTGCTTGGCCCATATTGCCCCATGCTATCAGCTTGAGAGACATGTACATGCTACAACAGCTATAGGAGAACTGTAGTCACTCTAATCACAACTGTCAGTACACACCTGTAGAAGTACGTATGTCCAATGTTGTCAGGGATACCATCTGCAATGTCACTAATGGAATGTTTTTATCTCTTTCTCTCCCTACACCTTATTTTCATTTATTCATTACTGTAATGTATTATTATTAATATTAACATAATTTGCTAAACTAACTATATTTTGGAAAATGTGTCTGATTACTGTTATGTTTTATTATGATTCAAAATTAACACATTCTGTTAAACTAACCATTTTGTTGGCCTTATGGTTTACTTCATACTGGCATGCTGTTACTATACTGACTGTTATGTTATTTAATGTTGTGTTGCACATAATATACGTTAATATGAATTTGGATTAATAAATATGATGCCCCACTCTGTTAATACTAACAATGGTTTGGTTGTTACTAACCGTAACTTATTGTTTTACCTCATTTACATCAAGGTAGGCTGGTTCCGGTTGATCCCCCTACCTTGCCTTAACTGGCCATGGCACCAGACCGGTGGTGCTCCCTCTGCTATCCCTGCACTACCTGCTGTGTCAGGTAGTACCACCCCAAGGAATGGGGCCCAGCTCCTCTCTGGGAGTGATGGCTAAGGGACAGTAGTCACCCGGGATGACCTACCAGTCCTGGTAAGCAGGATAGTCCACCATAGCTATGACCAATGCCTGTGCCAGACTGAGGTCTTGCTGGCCACCCTGGTGGGGCAGCCACCAGCACAGCCACCCTCAGGGCAGTGATGTAGCAGTGCTGACAGTCCCATGGGTGGGGACATGAGTCATGCTGCTGCCATCTGGAGGCACATGGGACTCTTGATTCCACAAACACCCTCTCTGTCCAAGGTGTTCACCCCCATCATGTGTCATATACTGCCCCTCTCTGCTGTCTTCTCTGTTTGCAAATGCATCCTCACCTACCTAACTTACCTCCCCTACATGTACCTATGTCCCTTCCCGAACATTCCATTCTTACTTTAAAAAAATAAAATAAAATTGGCACATGTCAACTAAAAAATACTGTCCCATATATAGCTCTCCATTTCATACACATGTCCACTGGACACACGTAATTTGGTCCAAATGGCTTGACGGCGCAGTTATGTTGTCCACACTCCTCTCTTTGGGGTTTGAGAATCCAAATTCATCTATAAATCCGTCAAAAGTGTACAGCTGTTTCTGTACAAGAAATGGATAGCTTCTGTTCTTTCCTACACCCTTCCTGCACATCCCTCCCTGCCTTTCAATATGCTTTTCCCTTTGCTCGCTCATTTCATCACTTTGCTAGCTCCCCTTTTTTCTTTTCTTTATATTTTTTTAATGTAGAGCTGCGTTAGCTAATTACAGCTACAATGAGCATATATGTTTCTAGCATTGTAAGTCACATGTGCAAAATAAACATCTCTGCCATGTTTCGAACCTGAGCCCATTACATCTGCAGCACACTGCATTAAGCCACCACACCACACAACTCTTACGTAAACCAAAAAACCAAAAACTAAAACTGGATAAAACAAAGAGATAAGCAGAAGAAGGCTGATAAAAACGGCACAGACTATTTATTACTGTAAGCGCTTTCAGCCAAGCAGATGCTCAGCCTTCATCAGACATAAATCAAATACCACAGCTCTCTATTTATATAAACTCAACACTGCAGCACCTTATTTAACAATTAAATAATTAACCAATCAAAAGTAAATAAATTAATAACAAATGTTAAATCAAAACCATTCTCAAAGATTAATTAAAATGCTAGTTATATAAGAAAACACTCCATTTCCCACTCGTTCTTTCTGAAACGGGGAAGGAATTTATAACATATAAATTCCCTATTAAAAACTAATCCAAAAAATATATACACCACATTAAATACACTGAACTAACGTAGACAACCAGCACATATAATACGAATGCTTCAAGGTTGATTTATGTCTGATGAAGGCTGAGCATCTGCTTGGCTGAAAACGCTTACAGTAATAAATAGTCTGTGCAGTTTTTATCAGCCTGCTTCCGCTTATCTCTTTGTTTTATACAACTCTTACATAAAACAGGTGGTTTAAACAAAACATAATTGCCGATTATAGTCATCAGGCATGTTTCAGCAGAGCTGCACACCGCACTGCGCAAACTGGAATAAAAAGTAATGAAAATAATGGGAGTGTACCTTGGAGTCTAGCGCAATAGTATACCACTAGACAGCCAAATACATAACAGATGTAACCGAGGCCTGTGACAGCAGGTAAATATCCCATTTTATCAGCAACATGTAGAAAGTCACCTGCTAAGGCAGTCAAAACTCAACAAAGCTATTGGAATTTCATCACTAAAGGACATTCAATAGTCTGTCCATGGACAGTAAAAATAATTTATTATATTGTATTAAATTAACCTCCAACACACAATTTTGGAGAATATACACCTGGATTAATGGCAAAATACATGTTCAACTGGGACTCTGGTGCAGAGATGCATCCATATAAAGCCATGCACATACTGATGGATGTAGAAAATGTTTGTCTTTGCCTGTATGTGTGCACATACATCTTGCAAACACACCTGCTGTAGCAATGACTCAGTAGCTCAGTCTGTCAGATGACTCGCATACAGTACATTTTGCCACATACAGTCCTGGGTTCAAATCCAGTGTTGTGCTGCATTTCAATTACATTATTGTAAAGACAGCAATTAATTAATTTATCATTTTTATTTATCATTTTCTTGACCGGGAAAGTCCAACTAGAGCAGAGCCTATTTTCAGAGGAGGCCCGAGGAAAAACACTCCAGATGCATGTCTTTGGACTGTGGGAGGAAACCGGAGTACCCGGAGGAAACCCACGCGAACACAGGGAGAACATCCAAACACCGCACAGTAGGTACCCCATCGAACTAGAGAACCTCTTGCTATGAGGCGACGTTAACCGCTGCACTACTGCATCGCCCACTGCACCACGTCACTAATACACTCTTTATCCACACAAAGCATTGCAAATTAAATAACTGCTTTTCAGTGCATGAAGTCACAGCCTGCAGGAAGAAACACACTTCATACATCCGTACAGCAGTACTATATGTCACCTACTACTCTGTTATTTGTCACAGTTACTTATATGTACCATAAACACATGCATTAACTGGAGTGTAAAGGGTACCCTCACCCTGGCACTGCCTCCACAACAAGACTGACACAGATACACCTATAGCTGGTTGCCCTCCAAAGAGTTCACACACTCTGCCTATGTCTACTACCTGCAGCACCAGCTGCAACCTGTGGTACACACAGCTCTATGTAAAGGTTTCTGCTACAGACCTACCCTCTATGACGAAGTCTCCTCACCCCAGTAGTGTCCATCTCAACAGCTATGAAAGGTGCCCAGGTATACATGAAGGCCTTATATATCATACAGTGGCTGCAAAGTCATTGGCCAATGATACTGCAATTCAGCTGTTTTGGCTGCAATCAGCATTTCAGAACCACAGATTGGTTTAGAGGTAGTCACCTGCTGATGGGGAGCATGTTTAAAAGGCAGGCAGGAACACTGCACTCCACCAGGCACGTAACTGTTTTTCTGTGTACAACAGGATGCAGATAGGGGGATACAGGTATGGGGATTACAGCAGTAAGCATGTCTTACACCTGTGGTAATGACATGCCACTGATATCCTACTGTGTTACACCTACAGAGTACGTAAAATACTCCAAGGTTGCATTGTCTTTTGTCATTGTGGCACACTGCTGTTGTTGGACTGTCCCTTCATAGTGGCTGTAATAGCACACTGCTATTTGTCTGGCACTGGTCTTATGACATATTGGGTGGTTGGCCTTAGCGGACACACCACCATAGACTGGGGTGTTGGGTGTATGATCATACAGCAGAATTTCTTATGGCACACAGGGAAATACCTGACTACTGATACCATCTCAGAGGGATCCACACATGCTGCATGTTGTCACACTGTGGGGCATGACATGTCTGAGCAAGCAATGGATAGTGCAGGCCATTTTGCCTCACTGTATCTGTACATATATGTATAAAAGGTAAAAGGAGTAACAAACCACGATGAAGTCAAAAATAGGAACGTTCAGCAAAATATATTGAAAAACAAATTCTTTATTCCATATTTCTGTATGGAATAAAGAATTTGTTTTTCAATATATTTTGCTGAACGTTCCTACTTTTGACTTCATCATGGTTTGGTACTCCTTTTACCTTTTATACTTGGATTCCATTTTTTGGAAGGAGTACCATTTGGCAGAGACGTTGCTTCCTTTTTGCTTCTTGTATCTGTACATAGTGGACATCCACGTATCTGATCCTGTAATGTGTTCCCCTTGTGTTGTCTTTCAGGAATAATGTACCACAGATGACACACACCCTTCTCGGATGCGGAGAATGAGATAATCTTGCAAAGACTACGGCAGCATCATGACATCCTGCTATCCAGGGGGAGACATAATAGGGAACAGTGGGCTGCATTGTGGTCAGACCTTGCCCATGACCTTAATGCCAAGGGCCAGCAGGGCAGGACATATGAGCAGGTTCAACATCAGGCAACTGATATGATTAATGCTGCACGTCGCTGGGCAGCAGATATAGCCAGGGATCATGCTGCGTCTGGTGGAGGGCTTGCAGCAGAACAACAACTCTCTGCCAGTGAGGAATTCCTGGCATACCAAGGCACAAGCGATGTCTCCCAGATATCCATCCCACTGTACATCATGAAGGTGGGTGCCACAGTTTCCACAGCTGAGGAGTGTGCAGGTAAGCTTACTGTGATCAGCATAGTAATACTGTAGCAGTCAGTGTGTCAGGCTGCAGATACTTTTATGTGGAGGTCAGGTGTTTGTTTTGTGTGGGGGTGTAACCTCAGGTATACACTCATATGCAGATTGGGACCAGTACTACAAGTAACACAGTAGCTACTGTAAATGTGAGATACACGGATGTATTACCTTGTGCTGTAACATGCAGTGATACTGACATTACCCCACCCTCAACTTTTCACAGGTCCGTCAGGTATTGCCCAAGAACATGGTCCTGCCCCCTGGTAAGTATGACACTTGTTTTGTTAAGAAACGATTACAGTCTAGTATGGTTAAGGCCCAGAATAGTGCCCTATGCACAGTGTGGAAGAGTACCTAAAGTATCCAGAGGGGGTAGTCACACGAGTACAGTTCAACAAACAGATACACTTTGGCAGTTACACGTAAGAGCAGATAAGGCTCCTGGTTTAAATGAGGCAACAAATCTAAAATGCCTTTTAAAATACAACAGGTGGAAGGTAAATACATTAGGCAGTGAAATGTGTATTTCCATATAATTGTGAAGAGTGTTATACTGGGTTTTATGTCTTGTTGTTTCAATTATAGTGTCATACTGAGTAAGTAAAAGGTAAACATTACTGGTCATGTTTGACTTGATATACTTCAAGTGATGGTTATAAAGGTCCTGTGTTGAGTTTGAATTGGTTGTGGACAAAGGAAGAGAAGGAAGTTGTTTGACTGCAAATCCAGTTGTGGGTCTTCGTTTTGAGTCTTGAATGCTTTTCGTACATAATAGTGCAGGTATTAATGTACTGCTTTTTTTCATTCTTACTGCAGGTGACTGTGGGGGTTGGAGTCTGATACAACCTAATGTCAGCGTCTCCTTGGACACTGATGATGGTGGCCACAGTGAGGCACACGTGGAGGTGTCGAGGGCTGAATCTGTCCCAGAGGTAGACATCGCTCTTCTGGCCCCATTGTCACCACACACAGTCTGTATGCCCCCACATACCCCATCCCCGGAGGCCACAGATATTGCACAGTCAGAGGGTTGAGACATTGAACAGGAAAGTGTGGCAACTATGGCTCCAGTGAGCATAGACACTGGCCATAGCAAGACAGCTGGCAAGGTCCCACAAAGGCAGACTGACAGGGATGCTTGTAGGAGGCATGCTGTCCGTCCACCATCTGTTGCAGGTGTCACATCATTTGTCACCCACTGCATGTTTTGGTCCACCATAGAGGCAGAGGCACATTCTGAATGGAAAACCAGGCACATGCTTAGGGTTATGAATGCCGCGCAGTCTGATATCCGTGACAGCCTCCGCCACATTGGAGACACCCTGAATCAGTTCTGTGATGCACTGGACAGACAGTGGGCTGAAACACTGTCTGTCTTGGACTGCACATTGTCTGTGCTGGAACGTGTGGTTGGAGTTGGGCATTGGACCCGTGGACGTAGGTCAGCAACACCATCTGCTGAGAGTCCACATGGCCGTGCACACTCAAGCTCCCGTAGTGGCAGTACATCCAGTGCTACAGAGGGGAGTGTCCTGCCCAAACCACAACATGGCAGGCCATGGGCTCAAGGTTCTTGGCGGTCCCAGCAGACAGCAGTCACCATCAGATATTAGCAACGCTTCTGACCTTGGGCATGGAGATGCCAGTGCAACTCCTGGCACAGCCAGTTCCCGTGTTCGGGGCTGGAGATGGTGACCTGTCAACTCTACCATGTATGGTCCAAAGATGTCCAACATACACACGTGCAGGGCTAGCACTGAGTTTGACTGTGGACATGCAGACACACACACGCCACTGTCAACTACAGGTCACCTACAGACACCCACAGCACCTCTCCATGGCCCATCTTACATGCTCAACTCTGACTCCTACACATGCTGTCTACTGTTTTGGCCAGCCTAGACTTCTTACACCCCCACACAACACCCTGTGCAAGCAATGATACCTGTGCCACCTCCCTATCATTCTTGCCATTGATGCAGGGAAATTAAGCTATAGGTCTGATGGACAGGGAAACTATATTACTTAACATGTACTTGTGTAATACAGTGTTGGTTCACCATGCCACTTGTAGTGGTTAAAGAGAGATACCGTATGCTGGCATTTGTCATGGGTATGCCACATACATCTGTGTACCTTATGTGGTCCTTATGTTGTATGTTGTTGAACTGGCTGTACAGTTACACAATGACAGGTGTGTCACGGGGCTGTTTATATTTTTGTTACAGCAGTCTGTTGGAATAACCTATGGACACAGTGGTAATAAAGCAGCACAGGATGGCATGTCAGCACAGCAGGCATAGGTCTCAGCAAGGTACAACACTATAACTGCATGGCTCCATAGGCTCATATGTGGATAACCCTTCATAAGTGCCACCACAGTTTTGATAGCGATGATGCATCTACATATATTCTGTGTCCAGTATCAACAGTTGCCATGCAACAGTTAAGATTGTTGTGTTCTGCATCCCAATGTGTAATCTGCACACGATGTGTGTCACAGCAGATGTGTGCATGACATGCATACGGGGGCCTGTTTCATGTAGGGTGTACTGCCTGTGTTACATACCTGTCTCACCAGCATGTACTATGCATAACCACACTGATGTTAGTGTGTAGCACAGGTGGCACGTCAGTCTTGTCATGGATACATGGGAGGTACACAGTGGGAACTGACACCTCCCTGTATGGAGCCACACAAATCCCCTCCAAAGCATTTCAGAGACAGACTACACATGTACGGTCCTGACATGGTCTCCATAGGACATGTTCTCGACAATGTGTACTGGTGTACCTTGGAACCTGTGTGGCTGCTACAACTGTACAACATGCCTGTGCGGTGACATGGCAAAAGTGTCATTGCATACAATGATAGCTGTGATGACTGCCACATTCAGTATACAAGTGCCAGTCTGGGATGTACATCCCAAACCTGTCAGTATTGGTTGTACAACAGTGAATGCATCCACATCTTTCCAACCAGTGAAAGTCAAAGGCTACAGTACTCTCTGTGTTTAACTGATATGTCCCATGGTCCCATAACATGTTGTAAAATAAAGTAACAGGCTCACGCAAACACATGGCTACATTGAGACTAGCATCACTTCTGATCAGTGGGTACAGGACACAACAAGGGACACACGTAGTGCAGGACGGCTGTATGTAGGTCTGCACACTTACCTATCTAATGGAACATTCTACAGATCACAGTACGTGGTAGATGCAACACACCTCATGTCTGCTAGTACTATCATTTTAGGACATATTATGCTTGATGACATATGTAGGCCTTGTTGTGGTCAGTCTTTTGGGGGGGGCACATCACCCGCTACAAATAAAACACTGCTAATCCCTACATATGTCTAGGCTACCAAGGTTACGCCATATGGATACATACACATGTACCAACTGGGATGGATTGAGATTAGAACCTTATCTATCTAGTCTTATACACTACAGATCACAGTACTTATCTCATGTCCCATGTCTTACATCTGATATTACACTGTCATCTGATAGTCTTAAGGTGGCTGATATCATCAGGCCTTGTAGAAGTGGGCAGTGTGAAAGTCAACAGCACATCACAGGGCCAAAAAGTGCATAACAATTGCAGGTGGATAGCTCATGAGGGCATGCCTAATAATTTGCAGAAGGATATACATACACACATACACACACACACACACACACACACACACACACACACACACACACACTGACACAGTCACACACCAAATGGGCTGGAGTGAGATTATAACCCCTACCTATCTAGTCTTATACACTACAGATCACTGTACTTATTGCATGTGCCACGGCTTACACCTGGTATTACAATGTCATCTAGTAGTCTTAAGGTGGCTGAGATCATCAGGCCTTATACAAGAGGGCAGTGTGGAAGCCAGCGCCATGTTACAGGGCCAAAAAGTGCATAACCATTGCAGGTGGACATCTCATGAGGGCATGTCTGTTCATTTGCAGGAGGATACACACACACACACACACACACACACACACACATGCACACACATGCACACACACGCGCACAAACACACACACACACACACACACATGGGCTGGAGTGAGATTAGAACCCCTACCTAGTTTTATCCACTAAAGACAACAGTAGTTATCACACACACCACATGTTAAGTTTGTTGTATGTATAAATGCAGGCACAGTACTTGTGTATTACACAAACTAAGCCTGTGTTGACCAGCATCTGTGGCCTGCAGTGTGATACTGCTTCATACTGTTATCTGCATCCAGTATCCTAGCAGTGGGATAACTGTGATTATCCCAGCTGTGTGTGTACAGTTACCAGTATGGCCATATGTGGCTGCTTGCAGTTAAATAGGCATAACTGTGGGCAGGGACAAGTTGCCCTGACCACACATGCATTGACAACATTATACATTGACCTGCTCACCTGTGTCTGTCTACATGGTAACATTCAGCAGGCACAGGGGTCTGTGGGTAAGAGGAATTTGTACTGTTGCGCCCTTAGCTTGGATCCTTTGAGCAATAGTATGGCTGTGTGATTGTGGACATTTACTCACCATTATTAGGGCATGTCGGGCAATATAGACATCCATACACATATTTCTGTAAGTAACAGGAATGTATATATAACTGTAGCTGCGTGTGTGTACGATATGTATGTGTGTTATGTAGATATATGGGGGGATGCAAGTATCATTTTAATATATATTGCGCTCTCTCTCTCTCTATATATATATATATATATATATATATATATATATATATATCAGTACATATCTATTTGACGCTACATAGCGATAGCTATACTATGCATGTGAGAGAGAGAGTTACAGATGAATATATCTGTATGTATAAACTTTTATACACAACAGGTCATTTTGATGAAGGGGAAACAGGATTGTGCTCATTTTAACTAAGTGTATGGGCATGCTCAGTGGCAATGTCAGTCCTTATAAGGTGACTCCAGCCCACACTTACCTGTACTCTAGTCCGGGATTCCGTATGTTACAGACATTAATATCCGCCCCTGTTTCTGCAGTACTGCACTTCACTCAAACTGTCCACAGCATTCTCCAGCTGTGTGCTGTACTTAATCTGTGACTGCGGTTGGTAATGTTACACCACCAACAGATAGACAGTCTGCATACCTCTCAACTGTCCTGATTTCCACAGAATGTCCAGAGTTTTGCCTTACATGTTTGGTCTGTTCCTCATACATTTGTGGTCTTCTGTTGAATTACTGAATATTGACGTCACTACATTATACTAATTACAGACAAACATTTGTGTTTCAGACGTTATATCCTTCAGAACATATGTAATAATGCAACACCTAGAAAGTCACTGGAAGTAAAGGTATTGCATTATTACATAAGTTCTAAAGGTGTTGCGTTATATCCTTCAGAACATATGTAATAATGCAACACCTCTACTTTCAGTGACTTTCTAGGTTTATAGGGATATCATCTAAAATCTGTCCCTATTTTGGTCCTTTGTCGTCGTCGTCCCCCCCCCAATCTTACTGGCTTTGTCCAGATTTCTTGCACTAAGAGGTATGACAGTCTGTGAAAACACCAACATAGTACTACCTCACATGCAAAAGATGTGAGTAATTCCAGACTAGACCCATCAACACCATCACCCATGCTACCTTCCCTAGTCCACTGAGCCACTCAGGTCACCAGACAGAGAGGAGTCATTCATCACACAATCAGCAGCATAAATATGTACATTGTTATCCTGCATCAGGAGAAACATACAATGGTGTGAGCAATATCTATGTTACAGCCCTGAGATTGTCTGGTCCACTGATATGCCATAGGTGATTTTCTGTTAAAGCATTTGCAGGGGTATACTGCTAAGTTGGGGGTGGGGAAACAATAGCACATGATCTGCTGGGATGTACAGTAATCCAAATATCATGTGAGCCCACTGTTTAACATTTCCCTTTACTGATGTAGTGAACATTCCAACCATGAGGCCTAGTGAATATTAAGGAACACATACTACTGGACAGGTATCTGTAGTCCCATGTGGATGTTACATCTGTCCAATTAGACTGCTATACTTCCTTGCATAACAGCAGCAGATCCATACATATGATATATTATAGTAATCCTTACAATTAGTGTGTAGCTTAGAGACTTACCTTGCAAATGCAGCAGTTGAGAGACCTGTAGTTCAGGGTTGACTCTGTGTGAAGCAAGCAGTACACAACCAAGACATGGATAGGTACAGGTTGTGTGGGTTGCCTGGCATCAACACGTTTACTATATGTCTGTGAGTAGGAGTAAGGTGTCAATCCCTAGGGCCCTAGGTTATCACTGAATGTGCTATGCATTGTCTCTTAGCCAATGCCAGGGCGTACTGGGCATGCCTACATCTGCCTACAGGGGCATCATCAGGGGAGTCCTCTTGTGAGTGTGGCTGTGGTGAACTAGGCACTGATGAGAGGCTGTGTATCCCTTCCCTTTGCTGATCCTGCTGCAGCTGTTTCCGCAGGATCATATTGTGTAGCATGGCACACAGTGTGAACACATGTGCACATGTGGCTGGAGAGTACTGCAGGTCTCCACCAGATATATCAAGACACCAGAATCATGACTTCAGCAGCAAAACACATGGTCTATGATGTTCCTAGTTTGTGTGTGTGCCTCATTATGGCATTCTTACGTGGGTGTGTACATTTCTGATGGGTGTCATCATCTCCAGGTCCAGGGCATAGTCAGCATCCTCTACTAAATGTCCGTGTGGGATGCCTCCCCAGTAAACATCTGGTAAAGCTGTGATGCGTGCCAGATATGGGAGTTAACTGTTAAGGCTGACAGCACATTCATGATAATGCCCTGGGCATTACACATGACCTGGCAGTTGATGGAGTGATACCCCTTGCGGTTGAGGTAGATTTTACCCTGCTCACCGGGTCGTGCCTTGATGTGTACATGAGTGCAATCTATGGCACTCAGTACCTCGGGGTAATGTGCTACATGGTGGAAGTGTTGCATATTGCTGGCCCTTGCCTTAGGGGTGAGGGGAAAATAAATGTGCTCACTGGTATGTGGTAGCATGGCATCCAGGAAAGTACAGTTTTGTACCTACCATAAATGTAGATGTTCGAGTGTTCAACCTGCTGCAGTCATCACACTTGGGTTATCCTGTCGTCAGGCAGTCCCGCAGTCGGCCGGAATTCCAAAGTCTTGGTCTGGCATCGGTTGCTGTCGCCTCTTCCCTGACGTCAGTGCTCCAGGGGTAAATATAATGCAACCGACGCCATTTCTTCAGTTTTTCTTGCCAAAGATGTCAGATGCCCCCAAAAAGGTGGTCAGAAATTAGTACCAAAAGGAGTAACCACAGCACAAACACAAAATCCCTTCAGCTATAAGCAAATACATCAGTAAGGCATAGAAGAGATTTAGCCAGTAGATCAGAGGGGATGGAGGGGGGGGTAACCTGGACTGCAACAGGGTGAACACTCGAACATCTACATTTATGGTAGGTACAAAACTGTACTGTGTTCATCGTGTTACCCTGCTGCAGTCATCACACTTGGGTTGAATCCCAAAGCTAAGGTAGGGGGGAGGTATCATAGAGGGTTAGTGGAGGCTATAAGGCCCTGCAGAACTGCAGTGGCGAAGCCCGCCCTGGACTTTGAGTAAAGAGGTAAGTGATAGTGTTTGGTAAAGGTGTGTACTGAACTCCAAGTTGCAGCTTCTAAAATTTCCTTGGTTGGAACCCCCCTGAGAAAGGCTGTAGGGGTAGCTGTTGCCCTGGTAGAGTGGGATCTAATGGTAGCAGGAACTGGTTTCCCATGATGGGTATAGCAGAAACATATGCAATGACCTATCCATTTAGAAATGGTTTGCTTTGATATAGCCTTCCCTTGAGAAGCTGTAGCATAGGATATAAAGAGCTGGTCAGACTTTCTGAAAGCCTTAGTTTTGTCCAAATAGTAACGAAGCTGCCTGTGAATGTCCAAGGAATGCAGGAGTCTCTCACCTTTGTTCTGTGGATTGGGGAAGAAGGTGGGTAAGTGGATGGTTTGATTTAAAGCTACACTGGAAACCACCTTAGGCATAAAGGAAGGATTAGTTCGTAGAGAAACTCTGTCTTGATGAAAAATGAGGAAAGGTTCCACTGCCATTAGTGCCTGTAGCTCTGAGACTTTTCTAGCTGAAGTTATTGCTAGGAGCAGGGCAGTCTTCCATGATAGGAACTGTATATCTGCAAAGAAAGCTGGTTCAAAGGGAGGTAGCGTTAGTTTTTCCAGAACAAAACTGAGGTCCCATGTTGGTGTAGGAGCTCTCCTTGGTGGTCTAATGTTTTTTGCCCCTCTGAGAAACTGCCTTAGAAGAGGATGTGAAAATAAAGGTGGATCCGTGTTGTAGTGAGCTGAAATAGCTGAAGCATGGATTTTAATTGAGGAAAAGGAAAGTCCTTTGTGCAACATCTCAGCTAAATACTGTAGAATGTGGGGCATGTGAGTCTGAATTGTGTCTTGGCCTTTAGCTTGGTTCCAGGCACAAAACCTTTTCCATTTGTCCGAATAAGCCTTCCTGGTGCTTGGCCTCCTGGCTTCCAGAATAACATCCAGAACTGCTTGTGAAAGAGGTGCTGGTTGGATGTTTAGATGATTTGCCATACAGCCAGATTTAAAGTTTTGAGCTGGCTGTGAAGAATCTGATTGTTTTGTTGTGTGAGCAAATGGTGGATTTGAGGCAATATCCATGGTGGGCTGTGGGCCATATTTTTCAATAGTGGATACCAGTGCTGGCGTGGCCAGTCTGGGGCTATGAGAATCAGTCGTGGTCTCTCCTTTTTGACTTTCAAAAGAACCTTTGTGAGGAGAGGCAATGGAGGGAAGCCATATACTCGAAAAACAAAAGTAGACCAGCAGGAGCAGATTCAAAGGTAAAATACAATCCTTTATTACAAACAGACCGGTTTCGGCACAAACTGCCTTCTTCAGTGTAGGACAAACAACAATGCCCTATTCACCATGCAATAAATACAAAATGTAAACCAATAGGCAGACAGAAGTCATAAATATTAATGAAACATAGAAATGTGAAAAACAGCCATAGCCCCAAGAATTTCATCATACAGCATCAAAACCAGTATTGATAAAAATCTATCTGACATCCTAAAATTTGTACATTAAATCTAAATCCTAAGAAAAACATGAGACCTCCTGAAATAGGGTATATACATAGAGATATGTATTCAAAAAAGGAAATACATCCAAAAATGAACAATGATCAGTAGTGAACTGTGTTACACCATATGAAAAAAAACCCACTGTCTGATAAATTATTCATTATGTTAAGACTAAGAATTAGACATCCAAAAAAACAAACAAGTCTAGTATTTGTTCATCATAAAATGATGAAAGACCACAAAGTAGAATGCAATGTTACAAACAAACATTCACAAAACAGTAACTCCCTGGACCTATTTGTCAAAAAAACTGAGGATAAATCGAATATAATGAAAAACATGAAAAACAACCACTAAATAGACAACAAATCTATAATAATAAAGACTGTACCTCAGCCGAGCAAAAATGCCCTGGTCCTATTTATCAAAAAACAAGAGGACTGGGGAACTATAGACCTTAAGTTGAAAACTGGACCTATACTATTCAACAGTTGAATAGTATAGGTCCAGTTTTCAACTTAAGGTCTATAGTTCCCCAGTCCTCTTGTTGTCTATTTAGTGGTCTTTCATGGTTTGTGGAATATTTTTATCAAAGATTTGATGATTCTTTCAATAAATATCTGAATACTTTCATTGGTGTACCATGGCTCACCATCGTCAATCTGTTTTTCAGATTATTTCATTGGTACATAGTATATGTTTAGTCTCAAATCATGTTTTTCATTATATTCGATTTATCCTCAGTTTTTTTGACAAATAGGTCCAGGGAGTTACTGTTTTTTGGATGTTTGTTTGTAACATTGCATTCTACTTTGTGGTCTTTCATCATTTTATGATGAACAAATACTAGACTTGTTTGTTTTTTTGGATGTCTAATTCTTAGTCTTAACATAATGAATAATTTATCAGACAGTGGGTTTTTTTTCATATGGTGTAACACAGTTCACTACTGATCATTGTTCATTTTTGGATGTATTTCCTTTTTTGAATATATATCTCTATGTATATACCCTATTTCAGGAGGTCTCATGTTTTTCTTAGGATTTAGATTTAATGTCCAAATTTTAGGATGTCAGATAGATTTTTACCAATACTGGTTTTGATGCTGTATGATGAAATTCTTGGGGCTATGGCTGTTTTTCACATTTCTATGTTTCATTAATATTTATGACTTCTGTCTGCCTATTGGTTTACATTTTGTATTTATTGCATGGTGAATAGGGCATTGTTGTTTGTCCTACACTGAAGAAGGCAGTTTGTGCCGAAACCGGTCTGTTTGTAATAAAGGATTGTATTTTACCTTTGAATCTGCTCCTGCTGGTCTACTTTTGTTTTTCGTGGAAATGGTTTGGACCGTGCATTCCCCCGTGCATAGAACTATGTTTGGGAAGGCATATACTGTCAGGTTTTTCCAACTGAAAGAGAGAGCGTCCACTTTCCAAGCTTGATGGTGAAATGTCCTTGTACAAAATTTTGTCAGTTGATAGTTTTGAGGACTGGCAAACAGGTCTATGTCTGGAAGGTCCCATTTTGAGTTATCATTGCAAATATTTGTGGATCTAGTTTCCACTCGTGGGGATCCTTGATGTTTCTGCTGAGGTCGTTTGCCAATGTGTTCTTCTGTCCTGGCAGGAATTGAGCTTGTAACTGGACGTGGTAGGCCAGAGCTGTGTTCCATAAGGTCATTGCTTGCCTGCATAGAGGGTAAGAATGTGTACCCCCTTGTTTGTTTATGTACCACATTACTGTGGTGTTGTCCGTCTTATTGCAAGTTGTCCTGGATGTAATAGATCCTTGAAGGCTGTCAGAGCTTTCTGTACAGCTAGCATCTCTTTTTGATTTATGTGCAGATTTCTTTGTTCTGCAGTCCATAGGCCTTGAATGCATTGTCCTGCCATGTGTGCCCCCCAGGCGTAGTCTGAAGCATCTGTTGTGATAGTTTGCCTGGCTGGGGGCAAAGTGAAAGGCTGACCCTTGTTGAGGTGACATGCCTGTGACCACCATAGAAATTCCTGTTGTCTTCTGAAGAAGTTAGCGTTATGTTTCGCAACAAAAAGTGTATGTAATTTTATCGCACTTCAAGAGTGGATTTCAATAAAGTGTTCGTGGAAATTGAGCCTTTTTGGGTACTGGTCCATTCTTCAGCAGTTTGTTTTTGTTGGATCTGTGCTTAGAAATTCCTGTTGTAGGCAGGGAATGAGAGATACCATTGTGTCCAAGCTGTGGCTGTGTTGAGACCATACGCTTTTTAGGTACCACTGTAATTTCCTCATATGCAGCTTTGCAAATGGTATTATTAGTATGCAAGATGCCATGAAGCCCAAAGCCTGCAGAATTTTTCTTGCAGTTAATTGGGTCTTTGTTGCCATTGTCTTGAAATACTGAGTCAGTTGTAGTTGCTTGCCTGGCGTAAGATAAGCCTTCTGGGCCATTGTATTCAAGCTGGCACCCAGGAATGTCATTTTTTGTGAGGGTACTAGTTTTGACTTCTTTTCGTTTACTGTGTACCCCAGGCAGTTTAGCAGATGCTTTACAAAGGCCAGATGATGTAAGAGAATGTCTTTGCTTTCTGCTTGGATGAGGCAGTCATCCAGGTATGGATATATTTGAATTCCTCTTTGTCTGCAGTATGCAATTACTGGTGCCAGGCATTTTGTGAAAATTCTGGGCGCAGTAGATAAGCCAAAGGGCAGTGCAGAGAATTGGTAATGGGTTGAACCTGCAATGAAACGGAGGTATCTTCTGCAACTTTGTCTGATAGGGGCATTCAGGTATGCCTCCTTGAGGTCCAACGTTACTAGCCATGCTTCCTTGCCCAACATGGGAAGTAGCTGCTGTAGTGTTAGCATCTTGAATTTGGGTACTTGTAAGTAAGTGTTTAGAATTGAAAGGTCCAGAATTGGTCTCCAGGCATTGTCCTTTCTGGGCACTAGAAAGAGTCTTGAATAAAATCCTTGGCCTTGCTCTCGAGTAGGTACCAGCTGAATGGCTCTCATGTCCATGAGAGCTGTAATTTGCTTTTGTGCCTCTGCCCATTGATTTTGTGGCAGGTTTGGCATTCCTCTTTTCATTGGCAAGGTGTGAAAGTGGAATCTGTATCCTCATAAAATTATGTCTAGGACCCATTTGTCCTTTGTGACAATGTGCCAGTTGTCTGCAAAAAGTGTGAGTTTTCTCCCCAAGGGGGCTGCCAAGAGAGTATTGCTTGGCCAGATGAGGTGCAAGTCATTGAGTTTGCCTTCTGGTGGTTTGAGACCTGTCTTCTCCTCCCTTCTGTGTTGTAGAGCCCCATTGGTGAGGTATATACTGGGCTTGTGGTTGTCCTCTGCCCCTTGGGCATCTGTATTTACCCCTCTGTGGTCTGTCAGTGGCTGGAAAGGACCAATTTTTTGTTGGCCAGTTTCTGCTGAAGCGAGGGGGTTGTACTTGTAGGAAATCTTTGACTGTCTGCATAGATTTTGCCTTATCTTCCATTTTCTTTAAAACTTCTTCTGCTTTAACTCCAAAAAGAACATCCTGCTGTAAGGGAGCATCTAGCAGTTTTGCTTTAACATGATCAGGCAGAGTTTGTTCCTTTAACCAAGCATGCCTACGTATAACAGACCCAGTGACAGCTGCTCTGCAGGAGGCCTCCAAAGAATCAAACCCACATTGTAAGGTATGTTTGCCCACCTGCTCAGTGGCGTGCAACAGATCCTGTACTTCTTTCAATTCAGATTGTTGAGGGAGAGAGGTTATTCTTTGCTTTAACTGAGAGATTAGAAATTGCTGATACTTAACATGTGAAATTGACAATTCAGTGCCCTCATAGCTAGTGTGGCTGAGGTGTAAACCTTTTTCCCCCACCTGTCTAGTGCTCTGGAATCCCTCTCAGAAGGTACTGGGTTTTTAGCCATAGAAGCCTTAGACCCCTTGGGACCCTGTGAGATGGTCTCTGGGTCAGCTACAGGGCTTTTGTAAAGAAATTTGTGGGAATCAGGCACTCTATAGTATCTGTCAGGCTTAGCCGGAGCAGGAGGTAGAGAGTCTGGGTTGAAACTGGATTCTAAATAGACATCATCCACAATGTCCAAAACTGGTGGGATGGCAAGTGGTCTGTGTTGGGGGAGTAAAATAAACTCTCTGAGCCTTTTCTTTGAATCAGAGTAGTCCTGACCTTCCCAGTGAAAATGTTCCCTCATAGTGTGTAAAGTTTCCCCAAAGGAGTAGTCTTCAGGAGGAGAAACTGAGGGAATAGAGTCCTCAGCATCAGAATCTTCATAAGGAGAGAAGTAGTAGTCTTGGTCCTCAGAGGAGTCTGAAGAAATGGACATTTGCTCAGAGGATGCATAATCTTCCTCTTGTCTAGGCCTTTTGTCAGGAGGGGCCTGGGAACCCCTGATTAAAGAAATCAAATCTTCAGCCATTTTGAGCATCTGTTTCTTAGGCATGGGGCCTTGAACAGGAGACTGAAGTGCAGTCCTTTTAAATTTAGATGGAGTCTTCGACTTAGAAAACGTTTTAATGGTGAGAGTCGTCGGTCTGAAAACACCTTCAGAAACCGATGGCGTTTCTGTAGCACCGACATCTTTTGTAGCAAAGTCGTCAGAAGGGCCTGAAGTAAAAGGCTGCGTCGGCCTGGTACATTCCGTCAAAATTTCTGTAGCAGTCGCGGGTTCCAGATCTGCGGTAGTCAGGGGCTGCATCGGAGCCTCACTGAGGACCGGAGACCGGATCGGCCGAGGCCTCGGAATCTGGCTTAAGCCTGGGCTGTCTGTCCTTATCCCTGCGTTTTTTGTGCATGCCGGTAGTCGGTTGCTCCGACGGCATGGTGTAGTTAAAATTTCCTACCGAAGTAGTGTTGTGCGAAATCAAAGCATCTTTTAATAGTACGCTTATTAAACCTAGCACAAAACCGACAAGTAGTGACGTTGTGGTCTGGGCCTAGGTAAGGTATGCAATAAGAATGAAAATCCTTATGAGGTATTTGCTTCCCACAAGAAATACAATTGTTAACTTTTTCTGACATCGGTCTGAGGCAAGAAAAATTTCCCCAACGGGGTACTTAGCTTTACAGAAGACTTCAGTCTGAAATTCGAATTCAAAAATCTCAGGAGTCGGCTGACCGGCACTTGCGAACTGCTTCTGCTTCTGGCACCGCGCGGCAAGAAAGACTGACGAAAATGGTGTCGGTTGCATTACATATACCCCTGGCGCACTGACGTCAGGGAAGAGGCGACAGCAACCGACGCCGGTCCAAGACTTTGGAATTCCGGCCGACTGCGGGACCGCCTGATGACAGGATAACCCAAGTGTGATGACTGCAGCAGGGTAACACGATGAACATCTGCTGGAGTACCCTGGATGCTGATGCCTGTGAGACCCCCATCATGTCTCCAGTTAGTCTTTGGAAGGTACCTGTGGCTATTATCTTAAGGGCTAGACATACCTGTTTCCACTGGGATGCCCCTCTGTTTGGCTCTGGGTCTGAGTTGTGGACAGCAGAACTCAGTGGGTGCTCTACAATCTCCAACTCATGTAGCTCCTGGAAGGTTACCGTGGGTCTGAACACTCTTCAACTTCTCTGCCTTGGCCTACTGTCAGCAGCAACAGCAGCAGCACTGACTTCGGCATCTAGCACATACAGATGTATCAGACTTACAACAGCCCCTAGCATTCTTTCAGTAAAAATTCCCAAGTCTGTACTCTAATGGTGCAGAGTATGGGGGGAAATCACAATGTAGGGTGTATGCATACTTTACAGAGCTCTACTGTAGGTGCTAAGAGTATGACTGGCTACCTATAATGCATTCCACCTGCCTAGTACATCATTAACATCATTTTCTGGCCCTACTTTAAGTTAAACAAGGGTCACAACTAATTAATACATCATTGCTTTTTAGTTACTCTCAGCAATGTGGCACACTGTGCAAATGCATGGCGCGCAGGAAAACAAAGCTTAGCAATCACTGGACACCCCCCCCAAACTTTCCAGGCTCAGCACAGTGGAGCGCTGTGCAAACATGCGGAAACACACACCCCACAGGTAAACATAGCTTCAAAGTTGGTGGACACACAGCCTAAACTTTCCACACTCAGCCAAGCAGCGCGCCATGCAGATAGGAGCAGCTAAGCTCCAATCATCTTAGCAGGCCTTCAACACACCCTCTCCTGATGTCAGCTGCCTCCTCAGTGGACAAGAACACAGTTCTCTACCTACACGGGGGATATGCAAACACAAGTACCCCATTTTGCTATTCAATAACTCCACCTCATTTGCATAGGGATCCATGCTCACAACCTGGAAACTACACACTTCCAAGGCCTACCACGTTAGCAACTGCACCAATGCACCACTGTCAATGCTCCACACAGGGTTCAGTAATACATTTCTGTATCATAATATTGATTTGTTTTTTCCACTTTTTTTTTTTTTTTAAAGGCATGTTTGTGCACTGTGGTGCTCTGCACAAACATGCCCAGATTATTAAAAAAAATTATTATATTAACATATTTTCCTGTAACTTTTGTGACACACAGAGGATAGTTTCACTCATTTCTGTCTGTGGTATGCCATTTCTGTCCATCTATCTACATTTTTACAGCCCCTTTTGGCTGTCTACATTCCTGTACACAGAATTTTTCCATGTACACTACGGACACGAGCTCTGCAGAGCTGCCTATCTGCTTGCTGGATGGCTATACTTAACTAATTTGCATGAGATTCACCTCTTTATGAGGTGATTTGCATGCCATGGAACTTCTCATGTTGGTGCGCTCATGTGTGCTGTTCAGCAGTTTTTAGTGAATCAAAAACGTGCTTACCTTTGTGTAAGCAGAGTGACTATGCCATCAGGGTAAATAAGACCGTGTAGGCTTTATTAAATTTCTCCCTACGTCTATACTAAGCTGAATCTGTGGAACAGGGTTTATAAGAGTAACTAAGCAACAGACAACCCAGTTCAGTTAGGTGGCTTGACTGATGGAGAAGCTTGTCACAGTTTGATATGCCTCAGTGGTTAGTACTGGCTCATTCATCACCGGGAAAGGAAATGGTACAGGTCACACTGTAGGAACACTATCTTGGGGTTGGCCTCAGAAGTGTACTCAGTGAAGAGAAAGTGGGACTTGGAAGCATAAGCTCAGCAAAAGAATGCAGGTCCCTCTAGTCGTGCAGAATCGCCTATTCTCTACAAACTAATAATACCTATAATAACTGCTAACTTGCATATCCTCTCCTGCAGTCCTTAAATGCTAGGTGAAGAGAGGAAGGAAAAGGTCAACAGGTGAAGAAGTTTGATGGTCAGGGGGAAGAACATTAGCCAAATGTATTAATTAAAAGTAAGATTCTGATGCATCACAATGTTTTACATTATTTGTTCCTTTTCTCGTGCCCCAATATTTCACCTCTCTTTGACTATTCACTCATTTGGACTAGTATAAATCCTCCAGACACCTCCAGTGGTCAATCCCACCATCATAACATTCAGTGATTATGCTTATTCTTTGTGGGGGTAGTAAAGAGATTAAGTGGTAATTAATCCACTGGCTAGGATAAAATGCTATCCCTTTCATCTTATACGGCACAGATGTGCCAGCAACAGGCTGTGTAGCAGTAACAACCTTACTTGCTTGTCACACTAGCAAGGCCTACATTCCTCAACCTGTCCATGATCCAGCCACTGTGCTTCCTACCCATCTGGTGTCGATCAGTAGTGATACATACTGGCATTTCCACATACACAAAATGTGCACTCATTCTTCACTACTTCAGCAGTCCTCCAGCTTCTTGGGAACAAACTATAAATCCAGTCTGACAACAAGCACGGTAGAATAACATCCTATGTTATGTTTGGTTGGACAGTGCACACCTTTATTAGGTTTAGGTAAGAATTATGAGACTCTAGGTGCATAGAAGGTGACCTGTAGCTAGCCATGATATGGTGAGGGACCTTAGCTACAGTGATTTGCATGTGGATAAGCTCCATGGTATCATCCTATTTAAGCAACTTGGGGATATGTTTTTTGCTAACATAGCTCAAAACATCTCCACCTTTGGCCCCAGTCTGTGCTGTTATTGATCTAAATGTGTGGAAGGCACTGCAGCCTTGCACTGCCATAGTACTTTCTACAGCTTTAAACCAAGTCTCTGCCACAGCACAGATGCCTACATTCCCCAGAATGAGGAGGGCTTGACAGGTATGGAATTTTTTGTTTAGGCTCCTAGCATTCAGCAGTAGCACCTTAAGATTGCTTGGCGACTCTGCGACTGTGTCTGTAGTTCTGTCTTTTTGGCATTGCCTAAAAAGGCTTTAAGGAGCTGGACAAAGTTTTACCCTATATCTGAAAGCCTGGGGGGGTCGGTTACGTGAGCCCAGCAAAGCAATGTGGTTGGTTGATTATGTCCTCCCATGCTAACAGATAATGGATCCCTCTGGAGTGACACCAGAAACTAAACCAATTATTAAAATCAATCATTTTATGTTCATAATGTGGCATCATACTTTGTGAAGGTAGAAATGCTGTTCAATGCAAGGCTCTTACCTGTCTGTAACACATATTCTGATTGATCCATTATATCTCTTTTCACATAGTCTAGTGAGATATGTCTCAGCTCATTTACACCTACATGGACTAAGATAGAATCATACTGGCACCTGTGGTGCAGTGACTTGAGTGCAACTGTGATATTACAGATACTGGCTTCAGGTAGGCAACTAATTGTCATCTTCTCCTTGTCTAACCTGGTGAGTGGAACATCTGTGTGCCGCACAACGGAGCCCCCACTGACAAACAGTATTGGGTAAAGCATATGACTGCCTTATGGGCTTTGCCCTTGGGGGACCATTAGGTGTAGACTTATGAGAAATGTTTGGTGTTGCTTTTGGTGTTTGTTTAGTGATTGCTTAGGAGCAGTTTGCCGTTAGATAGCTTTGGAGATCTGAGATTTGGGCAGGTTTCTTTTAAGAGCCTCAGCATAAGCCAATGTGTGTGTAAGGAATATAGTGCGGGTATTCTTGACAACCTTGTTTGTTTGCGAGACTTTTGCCTCCAAGGAAATTGTGATTTACATCTCTTGCATATTGTGTTGTGTTCTTTAATGACTAACTGATTGTCAAAAAACATGAAACAATTGCTACATTTCTTTACGATGCCAAAATCTACCAAGCTAGCCACAGAGACATTTGGAAATTGGATTTCCACATTGTCTGGTCCTGCAGTTTGGTGGGCTGCTTAGAATAAAGGGGGGGGGGGGGTTAACAGGAGTCACCTAGGGTAGTTTCTTGTGTTATGGGCATGATGTTATATAGGGGTAGGATATAGTAGTGGTATTCAATAAGCAAACTAGTACCTGGGGTTAAAGGCATAATGTTATACAGTGCTAGGATATAGTAGTGCTGTTTGATACTCCAGCTGCTACTCTATGCTTAATTCTGTGCAATACCACACTGTTAACAGGTTTTGGACATAATCCTAACTTTATAGGGAAAATTTACTGTCCAGGCATTTGTTACTATACAGGGCAATGCTAACAGGTGCTGTGAGCCGGGAAGCTCTGCACAAACCTGCCTACTTTATAGCAGAGAAGAAAAGCTTGAAAACTGACTCCTATGCCCTCTAGCCAATAAGTAACCACACCTTGAGCTCCATGCAGTGCTTCCTGGAAACCAGGTAAACACCTTCTGCTACAATGGATGATCCTGGAATTTCTTAATGTAAAAAGGTCAACAAAAGTAGCTCTCAAGAGCAGATGAAACAAAAAAAAAATAACTAACAACTAAGTCCCTGGCTAATTTCACCCTTCTGCAAGGTGATTTGGAGGCAAATAGAATTAGAAAAAGCAATCAACAAAACAGAGAAATGACCATTTTCACCACAAAATTAAATAAATGCTTTAAAATGTTCAGAAACAGTAGTGACCACAGTATAAAGCAAGTACAAATGCAGTTAATCAAGAAACTATTACCTTGGATTAGATGTCCTGGTGGTGTAGGACCTCTGACTCAGGGAATAACAGGAAGGTCAATTTTAAGAGGGTTTTGCAAAATTTAAGAAATGCAAGCAAGGAAGAAGAGAAACTAGTATGGAAATTCAAAACAGCTGTACAAGAGCTGGCGTCAGCATCAGATAATGAAGAAAGGAAATACAGAATTGAAGGGATTTGTACAGAAAAAGGGATCTAGTCCTTGGATTTGAAGCTCATATGGAAAAGCATTTCCATTTGTTTTTGTAAGCTTTAAGAGTGAGATGCTGATAATACTCAAACCACTCTGTTAGAAAGGACTGGGTTAGTGGCTATTACAGGAACTGGAGAAGCCAAGTGGTTAGTCTGAGGGAGTGAATGTCTGGGTGAGATTAAACCAAATGGATGGGATATTAGGTCTGGTTACAGATTCAGAAGCCATGGCTGCCTCAAGAGATGAGGTTTTAGCAAGGGGAAGATTTGTCATTGGCCAGAATGGTGCAGAAAAGATCACTGTCACTTTGCATATCAAGTCTTTCTGTAAAAATCTGGCAATCAAGGGGAGAGAAGGAGAGGAGTAAAAATGTTTGGGAGGTCATTGACAGATAACAGCATCTCTTGGTAACTGTCCCTTTGGAAGGATCAAGGCATTCTGTATTGGATGGGGAGGAAAAAAGATTGCAGCAAGACTGGCCCTAACAAATGAAGATGAACTGCACTTCTGAAGGATTCAGAGACCACTTGTGATGCATTAGGACAGATCTACAAAGCCTGCTCAATAGACAGTTGTCTTTTCTTTGAATATGCTTTGGTAGCAGAAACTGTTGTGAACTTTTCACCCATTGTCACAATCTCATGGCTTCTATGCAAAGGGAGTAAGATTTGGTTCCTCACAGTTTGTTGATGGGCCATACCACTGACACTGTCTATGTGAAGATCACACCTAAAGGAAAGTAGTCCTGAAGGTTCTACAACACTAGGAGAACTACATTCATATCCAGGATGTTAATGTGAAATTTGGCCTCTAAATCTGTCCATGAACCTTGGACAATTCTCCATTCATAACACCCCTCCACCCTGTGGAGTAAAGGCTGTGGCTACCCTAGCTATTGGCATGAGAAGGAGTAACAGTTACCCCACAGGTACTGCAGGTAGGAGCCTGTCAGTAGGTTAAATGCAGTGTGAGGGAAGATGTTATGTTAAAGCACTTTCACTGACAGTGGAGGATTCCCTTTTCTTGGAATAGGTATATTTAGATTTGGGAGCTCTTGGAGGTGCAGGGAGACTTGTCCCCCTGCAAAATAAATTGAATCCAAGTTTTACTGAAAGTGCTTTCAGTGAATCATTTTTTGAGCTTTTGCTGTTGCAGAGAAAGTAGTCGACAGAACATGATTCGATGTAGGAGACTCCAAGTACCAACTTAGGTATGATCTGCAAATCTGAGTCATGTGACTGGGAGCATCCAAGTGTTGGGAAGTTGATATCACTGTATACTTACTGTTCACTGAAGAACCTTTATGTAAACTCAAGCATGAAGGACCAGGACATGGAAGAAGTCATTAGTCTGAGAAACTTTCAGACCTAGGAAGGCTGGAGGGGAGTAGTGATCCCAAAGTGTGGAAATTGCTTTTGTTTGAGACTGGTGTCTTTTGATTGGAAGTTTCACTATTACAAGATGTTGCGTCCAGATGGCAGATATGAAAACTATTGACAGAGACAGTTGGAGCTGGTACTAAGAATAGGCAGATAGGTTGCAACTGCAGCTATGCATTTGGGTGAGCACATGGAAGGAGCTGTGGTGGGACCAAAGAGCATGGCTCCAAACTGATAGTGACTGGCCCCTAGCAATAGTACAGGAACTTCCTTGACAACTTTAATAGGAAACAGGAGTTTTGGAGGTCCATGGAGCACATCCAGCTGTTTGTTCATAAGGCAATATCCTCTGCACTATGAAAATTCCTGAACTGGGTCTTTGTAACTTACTAATTTAAGCTGCTGAGGTCTATTTTTTTTTTGAATAAAAATAATCTTGAATGCACCCCAGACTCTATCTGGTCAGATGGGACCTCTTGAATGGCTTTCTTTTACCCCAAGAGTGGCAATTTCTACCTTTACAGCTCTGTGCTGGTGGGGCACAACATCTGTAAGTGGTGCAGTCTGCTGACATTGGGGGGGGGGGTGAAAAAAGATATTGTATAGCCACTGGATATAATTGTCCTCACCCATTTGTCCTGTGTAATGGCCAAACATGCATCGAAATGAAGAGATAAGTAGGCTCCTGACTGCTTCAAGAGGGAGCAGCTGGATAAGAATGCAGGGATGCTAAAGTTGTTTGCCTGAAAAGGGATCCCTGAATCCCTACTTTTGCAAACCACTTCTGCCCCTGCAAATGTTGAAGGGGGTCATCTCTGCCTTGGCTACCCCTGTCAGAACAGTAGTCAAAGGACTGATGCCGGGATTTCCTGAGCCATACGGATTTGGGACTCTTTTGAGTCCTGCTTTAGGATTGCTGTGGGGCTGGAGTCAGGTGAATGGCAGCATTCAAGTGTTGGGAAGTTGACACCACTTGTCCTGGATCATAGGAGGTTACTAAACTAATGGCCCTGAGGCTTTTACAAGCCTAGCCAAGAGTTTATCTCCCAAAATAAGAAACCTCAGTCAGCATCTGTCACCCCTGCCAGCGAGGAACATAGGTGGAACCCCTGGGGCAAATTTGTTGTTTCCCATCCACTCATCAAGGTTGTGCTGGAAGAGGGTCAGTGAGGTACTCTGTTTGACATGCATGGGAAGTCTAGTCCAGAGACAGAGCAGCCGCTGGGAGACAAACCTGTCTTTCCAGCAGGTTTTGTTGATGTTGCACATTAGATTTAGGCCTTTGGAGTAGGTAATAAGCGAGGAGTTAAGACTTACAGATATGGAGCAGCTCTAATAGGGCAGGGTCCGAAACTGCCTTGTAGGCGAGATACAGATCACTCCTGTGAAATCTGTATGATACTGTCACTTTGCATCCTGAGGCTATCTGTAAAAATCTGGAAATCAAAGGGAAAGGAAGAAAAGCATAAAGAAGTCCAGGAAGCATACTCCTAGAGCAGACAATGTCTTTGTCACCTTGATCATCCTTCTGTGGTGTTTCTTTAGCTTTAGGTCCAAAAAATGAGACTACGTCATAAGGAGCATTGATGAGAGATGGCTTACATTATCTGTAAATGCAAAAAGGTGGAGCCAAGCATGACTTGTCACAGATATACTGGCTGTCACTGCTCTTGCCTCTCCAACAGCTGCATTATGCAGTAGCCTCATGAAGAGAGTGGAAATATTCAGTATTGTGGCCAAAGGACAAATGAGTTTTGACTTCCTTTTTGGATTTGGGAGTGGCTTTCTCAAAGAGTACAAAACTTGTCCAGCTATGTCACTTTGGAAGCAGTTCAGGTGGGTAATGTAACTTAATGCCCTCTGTATGACATACCTGAGGTGCAAGCATGATTCACTTCTGCCCACTGCATGAGATTCTTTATTTGGCAAACAAAAAGCCAATGTATCATCTGACTGCTCTGTCTTGGCAGCTACCACTACAATGGAGTCCACCAGACAGTGCTTACTCCAGTACTGTCTATTCTCAATAGAATGATGGATTTTATTGGGTTTTCTGGAGATTGCCTCTGTGGAGTCAGGCTCCTGCCATGTCCTTCAGGTAACCAAGTCAGGCTCCTGCCATGTCCTTCAGGTAACAAGTCAATAGGTGTACTACCTGAGAGGTAAAGGGTGCAGACCTAAAAGCCACAACTAACACTTCTTTGTCTTGGGAGGGTGGGTTGGTGGGCTAAGACCCCCCTCTGTTGCATCAATCTAAGAATTTTGCTAGAAGTGGCACCTTCAGGGGGGGGGGGACTGTGAGGATCCCTCTCTATTACCTAAATCAGTGTCTGAAGTAAGAGACTCTATGGGAAGCCACTTTGTCTCCTTTTACACATCCTTTTCCTGGGAAGATGCAAGGGGAATCATTTGAAACTTCACAGGACTCTGCCTGAGCCAGTGGAGTGGGCTTTTTGAAGCTTTCAGGTACACTCTGTCCTTGGGAAGAGTGATGAGAAGGCTGAAGCTCTGAAGAGTGCCAAGGGTGGAGCCGATATTTAAGAAACCTCTGCAGTCTTCACAGAAAAGGAAGTTATCAATTTCATGAATGCCTTGAAAACTGATCCTGATAACTTGTCATCAACGGGGACCCCCATGTTGTTACTGAGTCAGTTCCCATCAAAATGGATGTCAATGGCACCCAAGACAGCAGTGCCAACACCAATGGCTAGAATGGCTCTGATATCAAGTGTAGAGCCAATACCTCAAATGTCAAAGACACCAGCACCAAGCAAGCTGGAACAGACAATGTTGCCAACAACTAGGCTTCACTCCATCAATGCTGAGGGGCTTTGGGTTTGAGTGCATTAGATATGAAAAGAGTCAGTACTGATTTATTCAAGCAGGTTAGTACTAAGCTGACCGGCTTCAGGATGACATCAGCTCTGAAATGACCGATGTGAATAAGAGTCCTAAAGGAAGCCCAAGGGGAGCGAGAAAGTGACAAGGGCTCCACACCGATAACAGTGAATGAGATGAGAAAGCTGAAAGTTTTTTTTTTTTTTTTTTTAAACACTAGGAAAGAATCAGAGGCAAAGAGGAAAGAACACCTAACAAAATTAAGGAAAGCCCTGAAAGTATGCCATATAATGCTAAACAACTTTAGCTCACTGCTACAATTTAGAAGTCACTTAACAACTGTAACTGGTACCACCATATCTTTCTCAACCTCCTGTATAAGCTACCAAACTTTAAAGTTATCATAACTTACAATTCAGCTTCTAAAATTATAGTTTCAAAGAGCAACATACAATTTCTGAGTGTACATAACTACTGCCTAAGCTACAGGTTCAATAATTTTTGATGCAATTGCTTGCTATAGTATAAATTTGTCCTGGAACAAGATCACCAATACGCTCTGACTGCATGACTATCTACTCTGTTAAAAAAGTCAAATGTTTATTACCCTAGTATTTTTTTAAAGAACTGCCTCATCTTCGTTTTACTAAGGAATTGCATCATCGTTTTTAAGGAACTTATCTTGCTGTTTCTGCATCTGTTGCATTTTATATGAAATTCATCATAGACAGATCAAGATACAGAAATGGTCAAGCAAATTTGGTATTCTTAACTATTGTTATGGTGCCCACAAATACTCCCACTCCCACACCCACTCCCACCGCAGAGCAACTACTGTAGTCTTTGACAGACCAATTGGACTTTCCTGGTAATCAAATGATAATAAATAAATAAGGACCACTTAGTTTGAGTACTGAGGGATCAGATCTGTTTTAAAGCATAATAAACGAGATCTGAAGTAGGATTAGCGACAGGCGTATTATGGGAGTTTTGAAGAAACTTGAGGCTCGGAGCACTAGCAAGAGTTGCTGAATCAGTTATGAATGATGCCTTCATCCTGCAAGTTGAATCGGATGGGATGTATTAAACAGGATAAAATGCTATCCCTGATGTTGACAAATTAACATAGGAACAGCCATTTTTTCTAAGGGTCCTCGGCTTGCCACAACAGTGAGGAACTGTCCCACTAGGCATCAAACAACTCTCAGTGTCTAGGGTTTGGCCTCATTTTGTGAACTCTGTAGTGCAACAACCTGTGGACACAAGTCATCTTGGGCCAGCAAGACCTACTGGCTAGATCCCACTTTCAACAGTTACCAGTCAGCATGTACCAAGGGACATCTCCAAGTCTTGACTAATGGATATGTGATGATATCGCCTTGTGATATTCTTTCACGGACCTCTTGTGAGCCAAAGGAGGTGAAGAAGAGTATTAGCTCAACCAGTCACTGGTGACAAATGAAGTCTGACAGTCCATCTGAAGAACAGACATACTTCGGAGAAGGTGAGACTTCTATCTAGTCCAAAAAATATCCAGCACAAAGAAAAGATGAAAAAATATTTTAGAAATTTAATGTGGCAAATCCCATGAATACAATAAAAGCAAACTGGTTTCGGCTAAAACGTTATAGCCTTCTTCAGTGCAACATAAAATATTCATTGGGGCAAACCCTTAAAGCTGCTTATATATATCTCACTTGATTAAAATATTCCATCAATTAATTCAAACCAGAACTAACTTAACTCATTCAAGCCTGGTTTAAATAAAGCACCTAACATAATAATCCAAGCAGATTCTTTTTGATTTAGTAAATTGTGCCATGAAGCTTTGCCTAACTTATTCATATGAATTTTATCTATTATGGTAAAGGTAAATTTAGCAGTTTTGTGTGTTAGTATGTTTGTAAAGGGCATTAGAAACTCTTTTGTTTCTAATTTCACTTAAATGTTCATTGATTCTATGTCTGAAAGGTCTGGATGTTTGTCGAACATAAAATGAAGATCAAAAACAAGGGGCCAAATAAACAATCCAGTCACTGCTGCAATTTCCAAAACATCTTATTTCATAAATTTTGGCTGTGTTACAGCTAGTAAATTCCTTGGTATGAAATACATGTATGCAAGCACTACAATGACCACAAGAAACACATCCTGATAGTATATCTCCAAATAGGGTGCTTTGTTGGCTGATAGGTGACCTTTCAGACATAGAATCAGTACAACCCAACACCCTAATAATGGGCGATTTCAACTACCCCACCATTAACTGGGAAAACTACTCATGTACCAACTCTTTTGCTCAATGTTTTCTAGAATTCATAAATTCCAACGCCTTGGATCAACTTATTCACACCCCCACCAGGGGCAGCAATATCCTAGACCTGGTCATTACCAACCGGTGTTCCACACCAGAAGTCAATTCATCGTTGGTCAGATCCGACCACAAGCTAATCAGCCTAGACATCCACATCCCACCCCCACCCCCAATTAGGGAAACCATGGTAAAAAACTTCTCCAAAGCCAACTTCACACTTCTTAAGACATAAGTGGCAAACTTCATGACACCCATGCAGATGGACAATAGAGGTATGACTGCCGATTCCTACACAAATGCACTTTATAAGCACTTACACGAGTTCATGGATCATGCTAGCCCTAATAGACCCAATATGTTATCCTCCAAATAAAGGAAGCCAATCTGGTGGTCCTCTGCCATAAACAAACTCTACAACAGAAGAAAAAAACTGTTGCAAAAAAGAGTAAAATTCCATGACTGGAGGAACTCCCTGGTCAACCTCAGTAAGAAGCTGAGATCCCTCATAAAATCCTCCAAAGCTAGTTATGAAAACAAAATTGCCACTGACTCTAAAGACAACCACAGAGCATTCTATAGCTATGTCAAGAATCTAAATGGGAACACTCAGATCTGCTCTGAGTTACGGCACAATGGCACTAAATATACAGAACCAACTGATATTGCCAACATCCCAGCAGATAGGTTCAGTGCTAACTTTACCCCCCTCTCATCCCCTAGAGGGCCCACCTCTATACCGGAAGAATGCAAAGTTCCTATAATCATGGCTGCACAGGTAAAAAACACACTCTCTAAAGCCAAGAACACAGCATCCATGGGACCTGACAATATCCCAGGCTGTGTTCTACACGAACTACAGAATGAACTGGCACCCTAAGTACCATGTTCAATCATAGCCTCACCTCAGGCTTTGTACCCACTGAATGGCGCACAGCGACTGTTATCCCACTCCACAAAGGGGGAGTCACGATGAACCCCGGGAACTACCACCCCATTAGCCTGACGAGCCTGGTCTGCAAGGCCATGGAACGTATCATCGTGGAACTCATAAACAAAGACATTTGTAATCTCCAAACTCTGGACCCTACTCAGTTTGGATTTGTAAATGGCAGATCATGTCTCCTAAACCTGAATGACTTCTTTGAAGCAGTCACCAAAGCCAAAGATGAGGGTAAAATGGTTCACACAGCTTATCTAGATCTTGCCAAGGCTTTCAACACCATCCCCCACTCTGGAATTATAGATAAGCTCACTAAACTAGGTATAAATCCCTATGTCACAAGATGGGTTGCCAACTGGCTCATGGACAGAACCCACACTGTGAAAGTAGCGGATTCCAAATCCGACATCAGACCAGTGACAAGTGGAGTACCACAGGGTTCAGTCCTAGGTCCTCTCCTGTTTGGTATCTACTTCTCTGAAGTGCAGGCCAACACAGAAGGTCTTTATTAACAAAGTTTGCAGATGACTGCAAACTAGGAGCCATAATCGAAACTCCTAATGATGTGGACAAACTACAAAAGGGCCTCACTGAGACGGATACCTTGCGTCAAAGCCATGGCCTGAAGCTCAATGCCAAAAAGTGTATTGTTATCCCCTTTGGTAAAAACTCTGTACCCATGAACTACCACATAGCTGGTAGTCTACTTAATGCCGAAAATGTGATAAGAGACCTTGGGACACAGGTGGACAGTAGTCTCTCCTTTGATCATCACATCGCCACAGTGGTCAGGAAATCCTTCTACGTGGCTCATCTCATCACAAAAGGATTCTCATCCAGAAAAAAAGAGGTCATTGTTCCCCTCTACTCATCACTCATTAGACCTATTATAGAGTAAAACGCCCCATTTGGTATGTACCTCACAAGACATCTACAACAACTGGAAAGACCACAGAAATAATTACTGGCCTCAAACAGATGCCCTATGCAGACCGTCTCAAAAAACTACAGCTTTACTCCATCGCATATCGCCTACTCAGGGGCGATCTTTGCCTAACATACAAAGCTATGTCAAATCCAGAGCTGTTGGACATGCTCCACTTAAAGAAATCCCAATCCCTCCGAGCTACACGCTCTAGGGACTGAAACCTTGTCACCACAATAAACAGAATATGCTGGAGGGATAGATTCCTGTCCCAGAGACTTCCCATACTCTGGAACAGACTACCTATCTATGTCAAACAGAGCTCCTCATTAGCACTCTTCAAGAAAAATCTTGATGACTGGATGGGAAATGGGAAATTCACCCCGGGGATCACTTCTGTGGCTCTGCTCGACAGGGGCACAGGAAAATAATTTTCTTGGGTGGCGAAAGCCAAGGTACATTTTTTGGCTAGGCTTGTATGGGCCCTAGGGCCGATAGCCTAGTACCTACCTATGAAAAACCTCTATAACTCATCAACTAGATATTTCCTCTCCCAGAGGCTGTATAACCTTGGAATTAATATTTTTTACTAAAGGGGTGTGGGTAGTCCCCCCCCTAGCTAAAACAATCACATTCATTTTTTTTTATTTCTTTTGTCATGTCTTTTGCCACAGATGATCAGTAATGTGCATCTGTTTAACTGTACTACTGTTGATGTAACTTGAAGGGAATGGCTTTCAACAAAATGAGGTTCACCGAGTTTGATTTAAACTCGGTTCTGGCAAGTTAAAGCATTCCTGATCATGACTTGTCCTTGAAGCAGAATAGAGAGATATCTGGTTATCTAAGAAAGCTAAATATATTACAAACAATACTACAGTAAATTAAATATTTAAAACAATGTTATTCTTACTAGGTTATGGTAATCTGTTGTGGCATGCCAATGCAAGAACCTTGACAGTGACTGAATGTATGCTCCTGTATATTATATACACTAAAAAGTATTAGAATATAAGGACTGTTTGAACTAAGAACATTAGACAAATCACAAAATAAGACTTGTATGAATTCAGCAGTATGTACAATGCTTTACCTTAAACAGTGGACAACTGAGTTAAGAAAACAAAGTCTTAATGGCAGACTGAGAAAACTCTCTTTTTGCTAAGGGACAGATTTGTAGAACACATTTTTTTCAGTGCATGCTTCTGCTACTTGCATTATGTTACTTACCATGTTCATCAATTCCTGAAGAAGACGCAGTGTAGGCTGACCCTGGCTCATAAGAACTTCATGCAAATGGGGATAGCCGATCCTCTCCTTGAATACCTCCTGCAACATAAATAGTATAAGTATTACATATAACAAGGCCAAATGCAAAAAAAACGCAATATCATTCCTATTTTACATTTATATTAGTATTAAAAAATCTGTCTTTTCTCTGTGACATTCTTTCAATTTCTGAGAAGTGAAGAGTTCATCCCTTTGCAGCGCTCAAGCTTCCTATGAAATTTTTCTATTTCTATCAGCAGTCTCAGTACACCTGGAAATACTGCAGTACTCGCTTTACTCACTTAAATACACAAAGAATCAGTCGCCTCCTTAATTAATCCAGTCGATCTAATCACTTTACCGCAAATAACTACTCCACTTAAAGATCAAATTCCATCCAACCTTCTGAAATGTAAGAATCATCTGTCCCCAAGGAATCCCTATTTCACATACACATATTTCCAAAATAAAATTAGCAAGCAATGTTTATCTTTTTAAATGAAAAAATAAAAACATTTATCCCACTTGCGGGATGATAACTGTGTGCCCTCCACCACTGATGACATCATGTCTAAAAAATGTAATCCCATATTCTGGGTGCTTATCCAGGCAAATGCGTTTAACAATAATAATGAGACTGTTTTTAGGCAATAAAGGAGAGAAACATTTTCTCCTTTCAACACAAATTATTGTACTTGCAGTAAATGGTAAAAGGAGATATAGACATGTTTAATGGAGGCGAGAACAGTAACCTAGAGGAAAACATAAGTCAAAAGTGCTCAGAGCCGATTAAAGAAGACGCCGAAGGAGTACATCAACTCAAATAACAGAAGGCTGGAAAAAATGTAAGAACCTTTAAACAGATACTCAGATGAGCTGAAGAAACTGCAAAGACAAGAGGCTGAAATGAGGAAAAGGCTGGTTAAATATGATACTACTCAAAAAACGTGTTTAAAAAATGGTAGAATTAGACGACAGAGCATGTGGGGAAAATAAGAGATTTTCTGTTGTATAAGAGAAACTATAAGGAACCGACTTAATTTTATGACAGCACAAATAATCAACTGGACTAGGATTTCATAACAGGAACTGTTAACTAAAAGGGAAAACTAAGTGTATGCTCCAAATCTGACCAAGAGAAAGTAGCCAAGTCATGTGTTAGTAAAGATAAAAACCTATCAGCAGAAAGACTTGATCCTGACAAAACTGTGGCAGAAGGGCAAAGTATTACAAGTTGGAGACAGTAGACATCAGTGGAAAATGATTATTCACTTTACACCAGGCAGGAGAGAAACACATTTATTCCAGTACTTAGGGAATGTCAAGAGGCAGGGGTGAGATTCAAGCTGCTGTAACCAGCTGTCTTCAGAATATTTTTTTGGACCATCAAAGTAATTTTTAGATGCAGAACAGGCTGAGGAGGAAATACAAAAGTTTCTCCAACAAAAAGTGAGTCATCAAGCATAACAGGAGTCTGCTTCTTATTCTTCTGATAATAAAGCACATGGAGAGACAATGCCAGTGAAACATTTTCCACTGTTCCACAGGAAAATGCTTAAGAGACCAAGAAATGCACAGGAGTTGACTAGAAGAATCAGTAGTATCTTGGAAATTAACTGGAATCTGGAGATGGGAGACTGAGATGAACAGGAAAAAAATCAGCAACATGGAATGTACTGAATAAATGTGAGATTGCAGAGCATCAATCACATTTGTGAAATACGGCTTTATAAGGAAAAGTAGAAACAGAGGACTTTTGTTGACTCTCTTAAACCTGTGGTGAACTGAAAAGCATTTGCCTTAGTTCATGTTATTAATGACTGGAAGGATACCTAGAGGGAGGGGAGAAAGGAGGAAAAGTTAACTGTAACTAAAACTATTTCTATTCTTAACAGTATTTTTGCGCAATGTTTCACAATATAAACTGAAAGTTTTGTAATAAAGTATTCACAGTTGTTCTTGAATGTGATAAAGTTACTGAAGTAAACAGGTGCCTTTTTTCTTCTTCCCTTTTAGTATTCAGAAATGTAGGCAATACAGTGCAAAAAGAGAGGAAAGGCTACTGAAGAGCATGGTTAAGTTAATAGGCTCAAACTAAAGAACGCAAAAAAAAATGGTCCCACAAGTGTAACAAAACCCAAAAATCCTTAACAAAAACACTTGAGTCACCCAGGAAAAACTGAACACCATTTATTAAAATTTATACAAAAATAATTTGATTAAGTGCTTTCGTCTCATAAATTAATAGGCTGCAATCTAGGTTTGCTGAAGTGGGGGATGGGGTGCAAAAACTACACAGATCATAATATATGTAGGCCTGATGTTTTCTCTTACTATTCCATAGATGAATGTCTGGATTAAGACCCTTGACTTAATCTAATAACACATTTTAAGTGGAAACAAGTAAATATGAGAAGACTGAATAAAATGAAAAGGTTTTCTTTAGCAAAAGATATTTCAGCTTGTCTTTCAGGCTGTAGCAGAAGACTAGATTTTCCCCCTCTTATGTTTCTATGGACATGATAAAATTAATTATGACATGATAAAATTAACTATTTAGGAGTATGGATTAAAAAGGATACTGTTAAGGCAGCTAAGGATATATGGGAAGAGACTAAAAAAATAATATGAAAACAGAAACTGGAACTGCATGCCTATGGATATGGATAGCAAGATACAAAATGTAAAAGCATTTTTTGTCCCTTTAGTTTTATACAAAGGTCAGACATATCAACCAGAGGAGAATTTGTGGATAGTAATTAATAAAAAGTTGAAGGATTTTATCTGGGAGGGGAAGAGGGAAAGAGGCAACTGGGATAAGTTGATCCTCCCAATAGAACAAGGAGGTTTAGGACTACCTGATTTGAAGGGATCTTTTAGAGCTACATAGTTAAGGCTTTCATACATAACACAAGCAGAAAACTACAATTCAAAGTGGAATGGGATGGGATAATGATGAAGCAGGAAGGTAATTTAAGAATATGGAAAGAGTGGGATTTTGGACAAAGATCCTTAAGAAGAAAGCAACAGTCACACAGAAAGTACAGTTGTGTACACTTACCATAAATGTAGATGTTCAAGTGTATTCACTGTTGCAGTCACTGCCTGTGGGTTATCCCTGCTGTGGTAGCCCACGACCGGCCTGAATACCAGAGTCAATGTTTTTCTGCATCAGCTACTGTTACCTGTAGACTGATGTCAGGTCATCTGTGCTATAAAGCAAGGCAGCTGACACCATTACATCAGTTTTTTCTTGCCCTAACCAGTCAGAAGCCTCAGGAAATATGGCAAAGTTGTCCTGGTGGTTAACAACCACCCCAAGAAGCTTATGTCTCCCTAATAAAAGAGGATATAAGGGGGAAGGAGGGAGGGAAACCAGGACTGCAACAGTGAATACACCCGAACATCTACATTTATGGTAAGTGTACACAACTGCACTATATTCTTCGTGTTTCACTGTTGCAGTCATCACCTGTGGGAGGATTCCCAAAGCTGAAGAGAGGGGTGGCAGGATTAGTAAGAGACCTAGGCATGGGTAAGCAAGCCCTGAAGAACTGCAGAGGTAGACCTTGCCCTAGCCTTAGATAAAAGAGGAAGATGGTAATGCTTTGTAAATGTATAGACTGAGGTCCAGGTGGCAGCTTCCAAGATGTCCCTTGTGGGACCTCCTCTGAGGAATGCTGTGGAAGTAGAGGCTGCCCTGGTGGAATGGATATGAATAGACTTAGGGGGAAGCTTCCCATGAAATCTGTATCAGAAATGGATATAGTGTGATATCCATATGGAAATAGTCTGGTTGGAAATGGGCTTCCCCTCAACCCCTAGGGCAAAACTGACAAGAACTTGGTCCATTTTACTGAAGGGTTTAGTACAGTCCAGGTAGTATCTGAGCTGTCTGTGCATGTCTAGAAAGTGCAGAATGCTTTCCCCCTTGTTTTGAGGGTTAGGGAAGAAGGTGGAGAGATAAATGGCCTGGTTGAAAGTCACATTAGATACCACCTTGGGCATAAAGGAGGGGTTAGTCCTAAGGGAAACCCTGTCTGCATGGAAAATGATGAAAGGTTCAATGGCCATCAGTGCCTGAAGTTCAGAAACCCTTCTGGCTGAGGTGATAGCTAGCGAAAAAGCAGTCTTCCAGGAGATGAATTTCAGTTCTGCTGAAGCAGCAGGTTTGAAGGGTGGTAAGGTTAGTTTCTCAGGCTGGAGTGGGAGACCGCCTGGTAGGTCTGATATTAGAAGCCCCTCTGAGGAACTGTTTAATTAAAGGATAAGAGAACAGGGGCTGGTCTGTAGTAAAATTATCTGAAATGGCTGAGGCGTGTATTTTAACAGAAGAGAAGGAGAGGCCACTATTGAGTAATTCTGCTAGACAGTCCAGGATAAGAGGGACAGAAAGTTGTGAGGAAATGGACCTCTGAACTGGCACCAGGAGCAGAATCTTCTCCATTTCCCTGCGTAACATTTTCTGGTGCCTTCTGGCCACTGTGATAATGTCTAGGACCTGCTTGCTAAGCAGAAGCCCCTTGCTTACCTTGGGAGTATCAGCCATGCTGATAGCTTGAGAGTCTGCAAATCTGGGTGCAGCACCCCCCCCCCCCCGCTTGAGTCAAGAGGTTTGGGATCTGGGGAAGCTGCCTGGGAGACTGTGATGTCAGGCTGCGCAGCAAGGGGTACCAATGTCATCTGGGCCAATCTGGAGCAATGAGAATGGCCTTGGGCCCCTCCTCCCTTATCTTGATGAGTACCTTGGCAATAAGAGGCAGAGGGGGAAATGCATACACGAAGACGGAGTTCAGGGGAAGGTCAAGGCATCCACCTTCCATGCCAGGTGGTGATACTCCCTGGTGCAGAATTTCTTTAGCTGATGGTTGAGGTATGAAGCAAAGAGATCCACCTCCGGATTTCCCCACACTTGAGTGACTTGCAAAAAGATCTCTCTGTAGAGCTGCCATTCATGGGGGTCCACTAAGTATCTGCTTAAGTGGTCTGCCAGGGAGTTTTTGATCCCTGGTAGGTATTGGGCTATTAGGTATAACCCATGGAGGAGGCAGTCAGCCAGAGGTTCATGGCTAGCTTGCACAGAGGGTAATATTGTGTCTCTCCCTGTTTGTTGATGTACCACATTACTGTGGTGTTGTTTGTCATGATAAGCAGAACTCCTGGCCTAAGATGGGGTTAGCAGGATGTGAGAGCCTTTTGCACTGCCATCATTTCCTTCTGGCCGATATGCAAGGGAAGGTGTTGGGCATGCCAAAGACCTTGGGTGAACCTGCCCGCTAGGTGGATGCCCCAAGCAATATCTGAGGCATCGGTGGTGATGGTCTGCCAGGTAGGGTGATGGGTGAATGGAAGACCCTGGTTCTTGGCACAGGCCCCTGCCCACCAGAGAAACTCAGCCCTTAAACAGGGGATCAGAGGGAGAGAGGTCTGTAGAGGCTCTAAGTATTGACACCAAAGGTTTTTTAGATACCACTGAAGTTTCCTCATCTGAAGCCTGGCCAGAGGAATGAAAACGCTGCAAGAAGCCATGTACCCCAAGGCTTCCAGTAGCTTCCTCGCTGTGAGGTGACTTTTGGATGCCAGCTGGGTAAAGCAGAGAGGCAGGAAGCTCTGCTTTTCTGGGGATAGGAAGGCCATTTGGAATCCTGTGTCCAGCAGTGCTCTCAGGAAAATGATCCTCCTGGAGGGAGTCTGCTTTGATTTCTTCTCGTTGATGGTGAACCCCAAGAAAGTTAGGAGGGTTTTGACAAAGTGTAGGCCCTGGAGCAGCTTTTCTTTGCACTCTGCCTGAATGAGGCAGTTGTCCACATAAGGGTAAATCTGTATATTTCTCTGTCTGCAAAATGCTATGGCTGGGGCCAAACATTTGGCGAAAACCCTGGCAACAGTAGATAAACCAAAGGAAAGAGCAGAAAACTGAAAGTACTGTAAGCCTGCTCTGAAACGCAGGAATTTCCTGCAGGACTCCCTTATGGGGATGTGGAGGCATGCATCTTTTAGGTCCAGGATCACTAGTCAGGCATTTTTTGTCAGCATAGGCAGCAGCTGGTGCAGGGTTAGCATTTTGAATTTGGGGGCCACTAGGGATGTGTTCAGAATGGAGGGATCCAGGATGGGGCACCAATTGCCCTCCTTTCTGGGAACAAGGAAAAGCCTGGAATAAAAGCCTTTGCCTGTTTGATCCGCGGGGACAGGTTCTACTGCCGCCTGGGCTATGAGAGTTTGGAGTTGTTTTAATATTTATGCCCACCGATCGGGAGGTAAGTCTGGGTACCCTCTGGGAATTGGGAGTTCATTGAAAGTGAATTTGTATCCCTGAAAAATGATCTTTAAGACCCATTGGTCCTTTGTTACAGACAGTCAATTTTCTTTGCAGAAGGATAGCCTTCCTCCAAGCTTTTGGGTGAAAGGAGGACAGAGGGGGGAGTGGGAGTCATTCAGAGTTTTTGCCATAGAGGGATGGCTTAGAACACCTGCCTTAGAGGCGGACATGGTCCACTGTTTGGTTCTCTGTTGTCCCTGTTTTAGGGACCTGGGTGGCCTGTCCTGCAGGGCCTGTCCCTGGGGGGCTTAGCTTGCCCCTGTCTGCTAGGAGCAGGAAAGGACCAGTGCTTAGAGGGAAAATTCCTGCTGAATCTAAAAGGTTGAACCTGAAAGAAATCTTTTACGGTTTGCATAGCTTTTGCTTTGTCTTCCATCTTTTTAAGCACCTCTTCTGCTTTTTCTCCAAACAAGGGGCCTTTATCCAAAGGTGCATCAATTAATTTAAACTTGACATGATCAGGCAGAGGTTGTTCCTACAACGATGCATGTCTCCTAATGACCGATCCAGACACTGCTGCCCTGCTAGAGGCTTCTAGTGCGTCATTTCCACAGTGTAAAGAGTGCCATGCCACTTGACAAGTAGAGTGCAAAAAATCTGCTAACTCCTTAGAATTGGCACAGTCAGGAAAGGTAGAAATCTTTTGCTTTAATAGTTCCAAAGTGTGCTGTTGATAGTTTAACATATTGAACTGACAGTTGAGAGCTCTGATAGCTAAGGTTGCAGAGGTGTAAACTTTTTTACCCCATCTGTCCAGAGCTCTGGTATCCTTATCAGAAGGTGTAGGGTTCTTTGCAGAACTAGTCCTGGCTCCCTTGTGTCCCTGTGTAATGACCTCTTGGTCTACAGCAGGATTTCTGTACAGGTATTTTGAGTGTCTGGTACCCTGTAAAACCTGTCTGGTTTACTGGGAGCAGGTGGGAAGGGATCCGGGGCTAAACTGGATTCATGGGAAACATCATCCACCACTTCTAAAATAAGGGGGGGGGTGGCAAGGGGTCTATGCTGGGGTAGGTCCAGAAATTCTCTTAGCCTTTTCTTAGACTGAGGGAAATCCTGAGATTCCCATTGGAAATGTTCCCTGAGGGTGTGAAGGGTTTCCCCAAAGGAGACGTCTTTGGTAGGGAGGCAGAAGGGATGGATTCCTCTGCATCTGAATCCTCATAAGCAGTTAGAGGTTGTTGTTCCTCTTCAAAATCTGAATAATCTGATTCCTCAGAATCTTATTCTGTCAATAGTTCAGGAGAAGGGTGTCTTTTCCTTTTTGAAATTGTGGCTTGACTGCCCCTGATAAGGGAAATAAGATCCTCTGCCATCTTAAACATCTGGGCCTAGAGTGGAGAGGCGTGAGTAAGATGGTGGCTAGAGGTAGATTTTCTAGGGATGGCCTGTCCTCTAGGTCTAAGAGTATTCATCGGTCTGAGAGAAACAGTCAGGTGTGAAGACGTCGGTTTCTGACTAGATTCAGTAGTGTGAAAGACCTCCTCGGAAGCCGGTGCCTGAGTTGCGGCAAAGGATCCAACCAAGGCAGAGACAACCAAAGGCTCTGAAGACGAAGAAGATTTCTGCGGCATGCTGGACTCCAAAAGGGTCTCGGTAAAGGCCTGTATAGCTATCGCATCAGGCATCAGGGGCTGTGAAAGCGCCTCACTGAATTCCGGAGAACTGACGACCTGTTTGCGGAAGAGTCGCCGGAAGGCTTAGCCTTGTGTGGTCTGTCTCTATCTTTATCCCTACTCTTTTTTGGAGGCTCTACTGATTGTTGGCTGACCGATGTCATTTGTGAAGGTGGAGGATGAAAATACCTGTCTACAAAAAGAGCTCTATGACGAATGGTTCTCACATTAGAGGGCACAGAACCAGCAATGGGTGACATCGTGGCCAGGCCTAAACAAGTGACGCAATATGAATGGAAGTCTTGGTGTGGGATTTGCTTTCCACAGGCGATACAATTGTTAATGTTTTTGGACAACGGTTAGTGCGAAAAAGAGAGATTCCCAACGGGGTACTTAGCTTTAGACGTTTTCAGCTGTGATCTGAGCTCTGGTAGCGACCGACCGGCACACTTGTGAACTGCTTCTGCTACAGGCTCCATGGCAAGAAAGACTGATGCAATGGCGTCAGCTGCCTTGCTTTATAGCACTGACGACCTGAAGTCAGTCTACAGGCGACAGCAGCTGACGCAGAAAAACATTCGGGCCGGCCGAGGGCTACCACAGCAGGAATAACCCACAGGTGATGACTGCAACAGTGAAACATGAAGAACATCATTATATTCATACAGCAGCAGACAGTAGCAGAAAGTATACCAAGAGCTAAGCCAACATGGTAATGGAGAAAGAAATTTCTGCTGATAGGGATGACTGCAACTGGGGTACAGAGAACAGTCAAGAGGGGGCTGGAATTTACTGATGGAAGGTGGCAAAGGAATCAAGGTATTGTGAACAAATAATTAGAAAGGAAAAGGTAATAGAACAGGAAAAGGCCAAGAATACATTTGGACTGCAGGCTAGAGACTGAATTCCCTATCAGGAATTCATATCAGAGCTTAGACAAAGAGAAAGGGATAGGGGAATCTTAAATGAAAGACCTGCACTGGTTGATTTTTTTTTAATTGAATCGAGAACAAAAGCTGCTGTTAAAAAGGGATAATTAGTGGGGCATATAAAATAATGTGTGATAACTATATCAATTAATCTGTGGACACCAGAAAAAATTGGGAAGAGAGATTCAATAAGCAATTTACAAAGAAACAATGGGAGGACATATGTATGGCTCCCAAATATGCAACAAAATCTATAAGATTTAGGATTTTTTTCCTGAAGTGTTTGCATAGATACTTTTATACCCCAAGCAGACCCCAAATAATTTTTCCTCAGATAGAAGACAAATTCTGGAGCTGCAAAGGGGAATTAAGAGGCACTTTGGAGTGTAATGAGTTGGTGGACTTCAAAAAAATTCACTACAGAGTGCTCTGTCAGGAATACAGGGCAAGCAAATGAGTGTAACTAAGGAAATAATTTTTTAGTGCCAGAATATAGGATCTGAATTGCCTACACATAGTAAAGCCTTGTTAGGTTTTAATTCTGGTGGCTGCTAAAAAAAAGCAGTTACTAGAAATAGAAATCAAAGCCTAAACCAACTAAATTTGAAGTAGTGAATACAGTAATAGAGATATAAGAACAAGATGGAGGAGCTTTAGAAAAGCGTAGGAGTAAACTGTATAGCAAAAAAAATGGAAATTGTGGGAACAATGCATTCAGAAAAATGGTTGGGAGGAGGAATGAGGTTTAAAAGAAGGCAAAACTTGAACAATGTATGTCACGGTGCTTTGATTACATGGTATAGAACAGTATATGTGATGTTTAAAGTTTATGTTAGATGACAGAGTTTTCAGAAACTCCGTCATCTTTTGGTAGAGAACATATGTTCCAGTTTGGAAAACTCATCCGAAACAATATAACAAAATGCTATGTTTTTGCAGGGGAGCAAGCCCGCCCCCTCCCCCGCACCCATGCAAATTATATACCAACTCCAAGATCACACTCAAATTCCCCAATCCCACCATACTGCGATATCCATACAAATGCTTCAAGTTTTCAGAAAGTTGAACATACGGTCTCGACTTTATGAAGTTCATGTTTCCAAAAACTTGATCATCTGATATAAACCCGATATATACTGTTTGTAAATGTGAACTTGCTAATATGGTTTGATTACTTTTACAAAAATGTAATAATTCAATAAAGATGTATAAAAAATGTACAGTTGGGTGAGGGTACTCTACACAGCCACAGCCCTGTGAGTAAGATCACTCCTCCTACATTCTAATTCTTAATGTACAGGAATCAGTCATTTTGGGAACAGTCCTTCTAGCCTGACTTCTAAAGCAGTTGAACGTCCCCAGAAGGCACCCACACTACTCCTTATACTCAGGATGTCAAGATGATGCTCTGCTGTAAAGCAGAAAGCAGGTCACAGCATCTTCTGTCCTTTCTTTGCAGTAAAAGATCACCAGCAAGTGCTCCCAAGGGCCACGAGAAAGACATTTAAACAGACTTCATCCAAACACCAGCAGTCCAATAAGGGAGCCCTGCAGGGTTAAGCAAGCAATTCATCTAATGAGTAAGTCTACTACAAGGACAGAAATCTAGCCCCAGCGAAAAGGGTGCCACTTCTTCACTCAACTTACAAAAGAGATAAGAGAAATCCAGAACCAGCCAGGGTGATAAGTTGGGAGGGAGCCCCTACTGCAGCAGTAGACCTCTTACTTGAAATGTTACTATTATGGTAAGTACCTTCACAAGCTTTACTGTGTCTATCATAAGGAATAATGCTGTAGATTAAGTCTCTATGCATAAGAGTATTAAAGCAGTTGGCCTGCCAGGGGGGAACCTGTGTTGGCTTCATACCTCTCAGTGTCATTCCAAGAGTTCAGGTAGAGTGACTATTCTCTTACAAAATACAACACGCAGGAGTGGCCTTAAGTCAACTGGTGCCCTAGGCAAAAGGGCACCACAGCACCCCCCCACCACATCACCCAGTGCCCCCATGCTGGTCTACCTACACCAAATAAATACTAGAAAAGTGCCCCTACTAAAGTGGCACACTAGGCGGCTGCCTAGTTGGCCTATGCCTAAGGCCGGCTATGCCAACACAGCAGCCATTTCCAGTTAGGTTGGCAGCTGGCAGTATGCACCTGAGGACTGTCTGTTATCCTGCAAGAGTGAGTTTGTGCCATTGACTCTTATTTAAACTCTGCAACTTTCAGGTAGTGGTAGAAAAGCTACAGTAATTCTTTAACTGGAGTTAAGTGTTAGAACTAGCCATAAAAATGGACAGTGTTTTATAAATGAAAACGGTCTGTTTAACCTTCACTTTACATAGCCGTTTGTAATTTTTAATTTTCCCACTGTAATGCCCAAGTTCTTTCAGTGAAGAATGTTACTGTTCAACTTGAAAAGCTTGTGCCACATGGCTTAATTTATATACAGATATATGCCAAATATGAATGCATTTTCTGGGATGAACCTGCAGTCCGTTAGCTATGATCAATGCTTTACTCTGGTAAACACATTCAAATAAATAATAGAGTGTCAAAAAACAAGAGAAAGAGAGAATATAAATATCACGGCCAGAAGAAAATGAACGGAAACTGGAATTCTCACAATTACAATGGCCAGTATAGAGAACTGCTGGATCAGCCACATGTTGATCATGATTTGATGTATGAATGGCTAGGAAGAGGTAAATTTAACTGAAAGTTTAAAGATTAATAAAGTCAGCTCAAGACAGTGTGCTAAGTACATGCTGTTTCACAAATGTTGCAGAAAAAGCTTAAGGTATGACAAATGTTGGTTCTTTAGCATGGCTGAAGGTCTGTACAATGAAAGACACAATAATGTCTCAAAACTATTACACTGGGAATTGTGCATTGTGCAGACACTACAGTAAAGACAGCTGTGAAGCGCTGGCAACACAAAGCACAGAGAATTACTGAAATGAAGAAATTCTTATCAAAACAGAATAGTATACTTGTGTAAAATCTTATCATAACAGTAGATGTCCCTCTCTTCACTGTTGCAGTATTCTTTACAATAAATATTTCTTGACAAGGACAGCCCAACATCTGGCCAGCATACCAAAGCCTTAGGTTGTAAAAGGGACGTTATACGTCACATGTATTCTCCCTGCAACTAATATAGGGCATACAGCATAAATGTGACATACGGACATACCATCCTTAGAACTGAAAAGCCCCAGGAGGAACAACAGTCCAAGGAAAAAAGAGGGAACATGTACCTCCAAAAGGAGAAAGGAAATGGGGGAAGGAGGGAGGGAGGGACTGAATATTGCAACCGTGAAGAGAAAGACATCTACTGTTATGGTAAGATTTTACACAACTGTAATATTTCCTTCTATATCACTGTTGCAGTATTCTTTACAATAGGGAGAGTACAAAAGCTCATGAAGAAAGTTGGGAGGAGGAAGGGCCAGTAGAGCCCTCAAGAAAGGAATGTAGGATTGCCCTGGAAAATCCAGCTCTAGCCCTAGAAACAACATCCAGCTTATAGTGCTTGGTAAAAGTATGCATAGAAGTCCAAGTAGCTGCCTCAAGAATGGAGTTAGTATTCAAACCTTTGCAAAAAGTACAAGAAAAAGCCACACCACTGGTAAAATGAGCCTTAACAGAAGAAAGAATGCTTTTCCCATGAAAACAGTACGGAAATGGCTTTAAATAACCAAGAAGAAATGGTTTGCTTATAAACAGCCAAACCTAAAGACCTAGGATGAAAAGAAAAGAAAAACGGCTCAAATTTATGAATGGCTTTAGTTTTATCCAAATAAAATCAGAGTGGTCTATGCAAATCCAAGGTGTAAAGACACTTCTCACTAGCAGATTGTGGAGAAGGGGAAAAAAGTGGGCAAATGAACAGAATGATTAAGAAACAACTCATTAACCACCTTGGGCATAAAAGAAAGATTAGTACGAAGAGACACCCTGTCCTCATGAAAAAACAAAAAGGAGGAATAGCCATAAGGGCCTGCAGCTCAGACAACCACCTGGGTGAGGTAAGGGCCAAAAGAACTGTCTTCCAAGAACATTGCTATAAAGAAGCTGAACCAATAGGCTCAAAAGGAGCCTGAGTCAATTTTCCAAGGCAAAATTAAGGTCCCAGGAAGAAGGAATACCCTTCTAGGGAGGCTTAATATGAAAGATGTCTATAAGAAATTGTTTGACCTTGAACATGGAAGCTAAAAGAGGAGTCAAAGGCAAACAAGCAGAAATGTCTGACAGGTGGGCTTTAACAGAAGAGTATGCCAACCCAGCACTGAGCAATTCACACAAATAACAGAATAAAAGGTACTTCCAAAGAAAGTGGATCCAGGTTACGAACAAGACATCAGACAGAAAATCTCTTCCATTTGGATAGACAGGATTTTCTGGTGGTGGGTTTCTTGGCCTTCTACAGGACCCGCTGCATGTCCTCAGAAAAAAGGTGCCGAAAAGGGATCAAAGCCCTATCACAGACAGAGTCAGCTGAAGAGTGGGCAAGTGGGAATGGATGAGAGACCCCTTGTCTTGTGGGACTAGGTCTACCCTGTGAGGTAACTTGTAATGATTGCCATTAGTTAAACGCAGAAGAAGAGGGAACACTGCTGTCTTGATCAAAAGGTAGTCACCAACAAGACTTCAGGAGCATCCTGTTCTGTCTTGAACAGGACAAACAGTATGAGAGGAAGGGGAGGGAAGGCATAAAGAAATATCCCCTTACAGGAAAAAGAGAAGGGACCCACCTTTCATGCCAGAGAATATATGACTCTGGTGCAAAAGTGAGGAAGGTGTCTGTTCAGAGGGGAAGCAAAAATATCTATTTGAGGAGTACATCACTGGTGGACAATGTCTAGAAAGACATATCTGTGAAGCATCCACTCGTGAGTTTGTGTTACAGACCTGCTCATAGAATCTGCCACAATGTTCTGATCTGAAGGTAGGTAAACAGCCTGAAGAGTCACCTGATACAGGACAGCTAGTTCCCAAACCTGAAGAGCTAGTCTGCACAAGAGATAAGACCTTGTCCCCTCTTACTTGTTGATGTACATCACTGTGGTATTGTCTGTGAAGAATTTGAAGGGTCCCTGGAAGGAAAAGAGAATGAAAGGCCTGTTCGGCTAGGAGAAGTACTCATCTCATTGATATTAATGTGGTGGTTCTTTTGATGAAGAGATCAAAGGCTCTACACTTTCAGAGGACTGAAAGAGGCCCCCACCCCATGCCTGAGGCATCTGAAGAATAGTTCCTGAGTGGGGACTAAGTTGAAAAGGCAGCCCTGGGCTCAATTCATGAATCCACCACTGAAGTTCCAGTTTGAGGCATGGGAAAATAGGAATCAGAAAATCCACAGGAAGAGAATGCTGAAGCCAGATTGACTTTAGTAATAACTGGAGCTTCCTCATATGCAGTTTGGCATTGGGAAGCACCAGAATACAAGATGCCATGAACCCTAATGCTTGAAGGACTGTCCTTGCAGTCAGCACGGACTGATGAGATAGTTGATGGAAGTAAAGTGACAGACTCTTTTGTTTGTCCGGGGTTAAAAAGGCCATCTGGGCTGCTGTATTCAGTCTCACACCCAGAAAGCACATGTCTTGAGAGGGTACTAGACTGGACTTTATTTCGTTCACAGAATACCCTAGGCATCTTAGCACTGCTATGACATATTCCAGATGCTGTAGAAGGTGTTCCTTTTCTTGAGCCAGAATCAGGCAGTCGTCCAAGTAAGGATAAATTTGAATGCCTTGAAGCCTGAAGTAAGCTATCACTGGAGCCAGAACCTTTGTGAATACTCTGGCGCAGTAGATAAGCCAAAGGGCAATGCAGAGAACTGAGAATGAAAATCTCCAGTTCGAAACGAGATACTTTCTGCAACTTAGCCTTATGGGCACATGAAGGTAAGCTTCCTTGAGATCCAAAGTTACCATCCAGTGATCCTTGCCCAGCAGAGGTAACAGTTGCTGTAACGTCAACATCTTGAACTTGGGAATGTCCAGATAAGTGTTGAGGATAGATAAATCCAAAATTGGTCTCCACGTGTTCCCTTCTTTGGTACTAGGAACAGGCGAGAATAAAATCCAAGCCCCTTTCTGACACAGGGACTGGCTGAATAGCCCCTATCTGGAGTAACTGAGAAACTTGCTTGTGAGCCTCTTTTCTTTGTGGAGGAGGAACATCTGGCATGCCTTTGAAAGGGGCATTGTGTGGAAATAAAATCTGTACCCGTGATGAATGATATCCAGCACCCATCTGTCTTGGTGATTAAATCCCAATTTTCTTTGAAAAGAGACAATCTTCCTCCCAAAGGAGCTGCCAGACGAGAGTCCACTGGCAGCTGAAAAGGCAGGTCATTGGTTCTGCTTACGAAAGGACTGACCCCTGCCCTCACCAGAAGTCTGAGCAGGTGAACTGTCTGATCTAGGCCTAAACGAACCTTGAGCCCTGCCCCTACCACGCCTAGACCTACCCCTAGACTGGGAACCATAAGCAGGATATGTCCACCCCTTAGCAGGCCAATTTCTACTAAACTTCGGAGGCTGCACCTGCAAAAAATCTTTAACAGTCTGCATAGACTTAGCTTTGTCCTCCATTTTCTTTAAAACTGCTTCCACAGGCGGTCCAAACAACACATCAGACTGTAAAGGAGCATCCAAAATCCTGGTCTTAACATGCTCAGCTAAATTCTGATCCTTCAACCATGCATGTCTGCGAAGAACAGAACTAGTAGCAGCCACCCTCGAGGAGGCCTGAACAGCATCAAAACCACACTGCAAAGAATGCTTACCCACTTGTTCAGACACATGAACCAAATCCAGCAATTCTTTACACTCAATACCTTCCGCCAAAGCATCCACCTTAGATTTCAATTGTGAAAGGAGATAATTCTGATATTTCAGCATATGAAATTGACAATTCAACGCCCTCATGGCTAGAGTGGAAGAAGTATACTTTCTTACCCACCTATCCAAAGCCCTTGCCTCTTTATCAGAGGGTACAGGATTTTTAACCACAGAAGCTTTAACACCTTTGGGCCCTGAGAAACAGTTTCTGGGTCCGCCCTGGGACTCTTAAACAAATACTTATGAGCTTCGGGCACCCTATAATACCTATCAGGCTTAACCGGAGCAGGAGGCAAGGAATCAGGGTTCAGAGAAGCCTCTGCAAAAACATCCTCCACCACATTCAACACAGGAGGAATAGCTAAGGGCCTATGCTGGGGCAAAACAAGAATTCCCTAAGCCTTTTCTGGAGTCAGAGTAATCTTGGCCTTCCCATTTAAAGTGCTCCCTCATGGAGTGAAGAGTCTCTGAAAATGAAAAATCCTCAGGAGGAGAAGCTGAAGGAGTGGAATCATCCACATCAGAATCAGAATAAGTAGGAAACTCTTGCAAGTCTTCCACAGAAGACTCTGAAGCCTGTGAACACTGTTCAAAACTATCAAACTCCTGTTCCACCCTAGGCCTCTTATCAGGTGGGGCATAGAACCTCTAATCAGAGTAATCAAATCTTCTGCCATTTTAAGCATATGTTTCTTAGGCACAGAGCCCGAAATGCTAGGAGAAGCCCCTACAGAAGCTGAACTTGGCCTTCCTCTAAAAGAAGCTTTGGCAACAGAAGGAGAGGCCCTAACTACCTTGGTAAGAGAGGGAAGAACAGTTACCTGAGAAGCCCCTCAGCCTGGCCTACCTCCTGAGAAGGCACATCCTGTAACAGTAAAGTATCTGCCTGAGACTCCATAGAGACTCCTGGCAAAACCTCTGGCTCCCCTGAGCCTTCTAAAGGACCGACGTCCGGGACTGCCGGTTCCTCACCCTAGACTTCACTGTTTTGTCCTTGCGCTTCTTAGATGAAGCAGGCGCCGGAGCATCCGACGGCATAGTATAATTGCAACGCTTCCCAAACACTAACCTAGCACAATCAAGCCTCCTCTTAATAGTGCGCTTGTTAAATCTAGCACAAGAGCGGCAACCAACAACGCCGTGCTCAGGCCCTAAACAAGGTATACACAATGTATGATAATCCCTATGCGGTATCTGCTTCCCACAAGAAATACAGTTATTCACTTTTTCTGACATCCGGGTTAAATACTGAGGCAAGAAAAACCAAAATGTTCTAACGGGTTACTTAGCCAACTCTGTATTCGGTCTGAAACTCCGGTTCGAAAATCTCAGAACGCCAACCTGCACTCGCAAAATTGCTTCTGCATCGGACCATGCGGCAAAAAAGACTGAGGAAATGGCGTCGGTCATGCGCATTAGTACCCTGACGCATTGACGCCAGTCTAGGCCATGACCGACGTCAGCCTTATACTCTGGTATTCGGGCCGACTGGGACGCGGACTATACCCAATTGTCAGGACTGCAGCAAGGGAAGACGAAGAACATCCTGCCCGCTAGGTGGATGCCCCAAGCAATATCTGAGGCGTCGGTGGTGATGGTCTGCCAGGTAGGGTGATGGGTGAAGGGGAGACCCTGGTTCTTGGCACAGGCCCCTGCCCACCAGACAAACTCAGCCCTTAAACAGGGGATCAGAGGGAGAGAGGTCTGTAGAGGCTCTAAGTATTGACACCAAAGGTTTTTTAGATACCACTGAAGTTTCCTCATCTGAAGCCTGGCCAGAGGAATGAAAACGCTGCAAGAAGCCATGTACCCCAAGGCTTCCAGTAGCTTCCTCGCTGTGAGGTGACTTTTGGATGCCAGCTGGGTAAAGCATAGAGGCAGGAAGCTCTGCTTTTCTGGGGATAGGAAGGCCATTTGGAATCCTGTGTCCAGCAGTGCTCTCAGGAAAATGATCCTCCTGGAGGGAGTCTGCTTTGATTTCTTCTCGTTGATGGTGAACCCCAAGAAAGTTAGGAGGGTTTTGACAAAGTGTAGGCCCTGGAGCAGCTTTTCTTTGCACTCTGCCTGAATGAGGCAGTTGTCCACATAAGGGTAAATTTGTATATTTCTCTGTCTGCAAAATGCTATGGCTGGGGCCAAACATTTGGCGAAAACCCTGGGAGCAGTAGATAAACCAAAGGAAAGAGCAGAAAACTGAAAGTACTGTAAGCCTGCTCTGAAACGCAGGAATTTCCTGCAGGACTCCCTTATGGGGATGTGGAGGCATGCATCTTTTAGGTCCAGGATCACTAGTCAGGCATTTTTTGTCAGCATAGGCAGCAGTTGGTGCAGGGTTAGCATTTTGAATTTGGGGGCCACTAGGGATGTGTTCAGAATGGAGGGATCCAGGATGGGGCACCAATTGCCCTCCTTTCTGGGAACAAGGAAAAGCCTGGAATAAAAGCCTTTGCCTGTTTGATCTGCGGGGAAAGGTTCTACTGCCGCCTGGGCTATGAGAATTTGGAGTTGTTTTAATATTTATGCCCACCGATTGGGAGGTAAGTCTGGGTACCCTCTGGGAATTGGGAGTTCATTGAAAGTGAATTTGTATCCCTGAAAAATGATCTTTAAGACCCATTGGTCCTTTGTTACAGACAGTCAATTTTCTTTGCAGAAGGACAGCCTTCCTCCAAGCTTTTGGGTGAAAGGAGGACAGAGGGGGGAGTGGGAGTCATTCAGAGTTTTTGCCATAGAGGGATGGCTTAGAACACCTGCCTTAGAGGCGGACATGGTCCACTGTTTGGTTCTCTGTTGTCCCTGTTTTAGGGACCTGGGTGGCCTGTCCCTGCAGGGCCTGTCCCTGGGGGGCTTAGCTTGCCCCTGTCTGCTAGGAGCAGGAAAGGACCAGTGCTTAGAGGGAAAATTCCTGCTGAATCTAAAAGGTTGAACCTGAAAGAAATCTTTTACGGTTTGCATAGCTTTTGCTTTGTCTTCCATCTTTTTAAGCACCTCTTCTGCTTTTTCTCCAAACAAGGGGTCTTTATCCAAAGGTGCATCAATTAATTTAAACTTGACATGATCAGGCAAAGGTTGTTCCTACAACCATGCATGTCTCCTAATGACCGATCCAGACACTGCTGCCCTGCTAGAGGCTTCTAGTGCGTCATATCCACAGTGTAAAGAGTGCCATGCCACTTGACAAGTAGAGTGCAAAAAATCTGCTAACTCCTTAGAATTGGCACAGTCAGGAAAGGTAGAAATCTTTTGCTTTAATAGTTCCAAAGTGTGCTGTTGATAGTTTAACATATTGAACTGACAGTTGAGAGCTCTGATAGCTAAGGTTGCAGAGGTGTAAACTTTTTTACCCCATCTGTCCAGAGCTCTGGTATCCTTATCAGAAGGTGTAGGGTTCTTTGCAGAACTAGTCCTGGCTCCCTTGTGTCCCTGTGTAATGACCTCTTGGTCTACAGCAGGATTTCTGTACAGGTATTTTTGAGTGTCTGGTACCCTGTAAAACCTGTCTGGTTTACTGGGAGCAGGTGGGAAGGGATCCGGGGCTAAACTGGATTCATGGGAAACATCATCCACCACTTCTAAAATAAGGGGGGGGGGTGGCAAGGGGTCTATGCTGGGGTAGGTCCAGAAATTCTCTTAGCCTTTTCTTAGACTGAGGGAAATCCTGAGATTCCCATTGGAAATGTTCCCTGAGGGTGTGAAGGGTTTCCCCAAAGGAGACGTCTTTGGTAGGGAGGCAGAAGGGATGGATTCCTCTGCATCTGAATCCTCATAAGCAGTTAGAGGTTGTTGTTCCTCTTCAAAATCTGAATAATCTGATTCCTCAGAATCTTATTCTGTCAATAGTTCAGGAGAAGGGTGTCTTTTCCTTTTTGAAATTGTGGCTTGACTGCCCCTGATAAGGGAAATAAGATCCTCTGCCATCTTAAGCATCTGGGCCTAGGGTGGAGAGGCGTGAGTAAGATGGTGGCTAGAGGTAGATTTTCTAGGGATGGCCTGTCCTCTAGGTCTAAGAGTATTCATCGGTCTGAGAGAAACAGTCAGGTGTGAAGACGTCGGTTTCTGACTAGATTCGGTAGTGTGAAAGACCTCCTCGGAAGCCGGTGCCTGAGTTGCGGCAAAGGATCAAACCAAGGCAGAGACAACCAAAGGCTCTGAAGACGAAGAAGATTTCTGCGGCATGCTGGACTCCAAAAGGGTCTCGGTAAAGGCCTGCATAGCTATCGCATCAGGGGCTGTGAAAGCACCTCACTGAATTCCGGAGAACTGACGACCTGTTTGCGGAAGAGTCGCCGGAAGGCTTAGCCTTGTGTGCTCTGTCTCTATCTTTATTCCTACTCTTTTTTGGAGGCTCTACTGATTGTTGGCTGACCGATGTCATTTGTGAAGGTGGAGGATGAAAATACCTGTCTACAAAAAGAGCTCTATGACGAATGGTTCTCACATTAGAGGGCACAGAACCAGTAATGGGTGACATCGTGGCCAGGCCTAAACAAGTGACGCAATATGAATGGAAGTCTTGGTGTGGGATTTGCTTTCCACAGGCGAGACAATTGTTAATGTTTTTGGACAACGGTTAGTGCGAAAAAGAGAGATTCCCAACGGGGTACTTAGCTTTAGACGTTTTCAGCTGTGATCTGAGCTCTGGTAGCGACCGACCGGCACACTTGTGAACTGCTTCTGCTACAGGCTCCATGGCAAGAAAGACTGATGCAATGGCGTCAGCTGCCTTGCTTTATAGCACTGACGACCTGAAATCAGTCTACAGGCGACAGCAGCTGACGCAGAAAAACATTGACTCTGGTATTCGGGCCGGCCGAGGGCTACCACAGCAGGAATAACCCACAGGTGATGACTGCAACAGTGAAACATGAAGAACATCATTATATTCATACAGCAGCAGACAGTAGCAGAAAGTATACTAAGAGCTAAGCCAACATGGTAATGGAGAAAGAAATTTCTGCTGATAGGGATGACTGCAACTGGGGTACAGAGAACAGGCAAGAGGGGGCTGGAATTTACTGATGGAAGGTGGCAAAGGAATCAAGGTATTGTGAACAAATAATTAGAAAGGAAAAGGTAATAGAACAGGAAAAGGCCAAGAATACATTTGGACTGCAGGCTAGAGACTGAATTCCCTATCAGGAATTCATATCAGAGCTTAGACAAAGAGAAAAGGATAGGGGAATCTTAAATGAAAGACCTGCACTGGTTGATTTTTTTTAATTGAATCGAGAACAAAAGCTGCTGTTAAAAAGGGATAATTAGTGGGGCATATAAAATAATGTGTGATAACTATATCAATTAATCTGTGGAGACCAGAAAAAATTGGGAAGAGAGATTCAATAAGCAATTTACAAAGAAACAATGGGAGGACATATGTATGGCTCCCAAATATGCAACAAAATCTATAAGATTTAGGATTTTTTTCCTGAAGTGTTTGCATAGATACTTTTATACCCCAAGCAGACCCCAAATAATTTTTCCTCAGATAGAAGACAAATTCTGGAGCTGTAAAGGGGAATTAAGAGGCACTTTGGAGTGTAATGAGTTGGTGGACTTCAAAAAAAGGAATACAGGGCAAGCAAATGAGTGTAACTAAGGAAATAATTTTTTAGTGCCAGAATATAGGATCTGAATTGCCTACACATAGTAAAGCCTTGTTAGGTTTTAATTCTGGTGGCTGCCAAAAAAAAAGCAGTTACTAGAAATAGAAATCAAAGCCTAAACCAACTAAATTTGAAGTAGTGAATACAGTAATAGAGATATAAGAACAAGATGGAGGAGCTTTAGAAAAGCGTAGGAGTAAACTGTATAGCAAAAAAAATTGAAATTGTGGGAACAATGCATTCAGAAAAATGGTTGGGAGGAGGAATGAGGTTTAAAAGAAGGCAAAACTTGAACAATGTATGTCACGGTGCTTTGATTACATGGTATAGAACAATATATGTGATGTTTAAAGTTTATGTTAGATGACAGAGTTTTCAGAAACTCCATCATCTTTTGGTAGAGAACATATGTTCCAGTTTGGAAAACTCATCCGAAACAACATAACAAAATGCTATGTTTTTGCAGGGGAGCAAGCCCGCCCCCTCCCCCGCACCCATGCAAATTATATACCAACTCCAAGATCACACTCAAATTCCCCAATCCCACCATACTGTGATATCCATACAAATGCTTCAAGTTTTCAGAAAGTTGAACATACGGTCTCGACTTTATGAAGTTCATGTTTCCAAAAACTTGATCATCTGATATAAACCCGATATATACTGTTTGTAAATGTGAACTTGCTAATATGGTTTGATTACTTTTACAAAAATGTAATAATTCAATAAAGATGTATAAAAAATGTACAGTTGGGTGAGGGTACTCTACACAGCCACAGCCCTGTGAGTAAGATCACTCCTCCTACATTCTAATTCTTAATGTACAGGAATCAGTCATTTTGGGAACAGTCCTTCTAGCCCAACTTCTAAAGCAGTTGAACGTCCCCAGAAGGCACCCACACTACTCCTTATACTCAGGATGTCAAGATGATGCTCTGCTGTAAAGCAGAAAGCAGGTCACAGCATCTTCTGTCCTTTCTTTGCAGTAAAAGATCACCAGCAAGTGCTCCCAAGGGCCACGAGAAAGACATTTAAACAGACTTCATCCAAACACCAGCAGTCTAATAAGGGAGCCCTGCAGGGTTAAGCAAGCAATTCATCTAATGAGTAAGTCTACTACAAGGACAGAAATCTAGCCACAGCGAAAAGGGTGCCACTTCTTCACTCAACTTACAAAAGAGATAAGAGAAATCCAGAACCAGCTAGGGTGATAAGTTGGGAGGGAGCCCCTACTGCAGCAGTAGACCTCTTACTTGAAATGTTACTATTATGGTAAGTACCTTCACAAGCTTTACTGTGTCTATCATAAGGAATAATGCTGTAGATTAAGTCTCTATGCATAAGAGTATTAAAGCAGTTGGCCTGCCAGGGGGAACCTGTGTTGGCTTCATACCTCTCAGTGTCATTCCAAGAGTTCAGGTAGAGTGACTATTCTCTTACAAAATCCAACACGCAGGAGCGGCCTTAAGTCAACTGGTGCCCTAGGCAAAAGGGCACCACAGCACCCCCCCACCACATCACCCAGTGCCCCCATGCTGGTCTACCTACACCAAATAAATACTAGAAAAGTGCCCCTACTAAAGTGGCACACTAGTCGGCTGCCTAGTTGGCCTATGCCTAAGGCCGGCTATGCCAACACAGCAGCCATTTCCAGTTAGGTTGGCAGCTGGCAGTATGCACCTGAGGACTGTCTGTTATCCTGCAAGAGTGAGTTTGTGCCATTGACTCTTATTTAAACTCTGCAACTTTCAGGTAGTGGTAGAAAAGCTACAGTAATTCTTTAACTGGAGTTAAGTGTTAGAACTAGCCAGAAAAATGGACAGTGTTTTATAAATGAAAACGGTCTGTTTAACCTTCACTTTACATAGCCGTTTGTAATTTTTAATTTTCCCACTGTAATGCCCAAGTTCTTTCAGTGAAGAATGTTACTGTTCAACTTGAAAAGCTTGTGCCACGTGGCTTAATTTATATATGAATGCATTTTCTGGGATGAACCTGCAGTCCATTAGCTATGATCAATGCTTTACTCTGGTAAACACATTCAAATAAATAATAGTGTGTCAAAAAACAAGAGAAAGAGAGAATATAAATATCACGGCCAGAAGAAAATGAACGGAAACTGGAATTCTCACAATTACAATGGCCAGTATAGAGAACTGCTGGATCAGCCACATGTTGATCATGATTTGATGTATGAATGGCTAGGAAGAGGTAAATTTAACTGAAAGTTTAAAGATTAATAAAGTCAGCTCAAGACAGTGTGCTAAGTACATGCTGTTTCACAAATGTTGCAGAAAAAGCTTAAGGTATGACAAATGTTGGTTCTATAGCATGGCTGAAGGTCTGTACAATGAAAGACACAATAATGTCTCAAAACTATTACACTGGGAATTGTGCATTGTGCAGACACTACAGTAAAGACAGCTGTGAAGCGCTGGCAACACAAAGCACAGAGAATTACTGAAATTAAGAAATTCTTATCAAAACAGAATAGTATACTTGTGTAAAATCTTATCATAACAGTAGATGTCCCTCTCTTCACTGTTGCAGTATTCTTTACAATAAATATTTCTTGACAAGGACAGCCCAACATCTGGCCAGCATACCAAAGCCTTAGGTTGTAAAAGGGACGTTATACGTCACATGTATTCTCCCTGCAACTAATATAGGGCATACAGCATAAAGGTGACATACGGACATACCATCCTCAGAACTGAAAAGCCCCAGGAGGAACAACAGTCCAAGGAAAAAAGAGGGAACATGTACCTCCAAAAGGAGAAAGGAAATGGGGGAAGGAGGGAGGGAGGGACTGAATATTGCAACCGTGAAGAGAAAGACATCTACTGTTATGGTAAGATTTTACACAACTGTAATATTTCCTTCTATATCACTGTTGCAGTATTCTTTACAATAGGGAGAGTACAAAAGCTCATGAAGAAAGTTGGGAGGAGGAAGGGCCAGTAGAGCCCTGAAGAAAGTAATGTAGGATTGCCCTGGAAAATCCAGCTCTAGCCCTAGAAACAACATCCAGCTTATAGTGCTTGGTAAAAGTGTGCATAGAAGTCCAAGTAGCTGCCTCAAGAATGGAGTTAGTATTCAAACCTTTGCAAAAAGTACAAGAAAAAGCCACACCACTGGTAAAATGAGCCTTAACAGAAGAAAGACTGCTTTTCCCATGAAAACAGTACGGAAATGGCTTTAAATAACCAAGAAGAAATGGTTTGCTTATAAACAGCCAAACCTAAAGACCTAGGATGAAAAGAAAAGAAAAACGGCTCAAATTTATGAATGGCTTTAGTTTTATCCAAATAAAATCAGAGTGGTCTATGCAAATCCAAGGTGTAAAGACACTTCTCACTAGCAGATTGTGGAGAAGGGGAAAAAAGTGGGCAAATGAACAGAACGATTAAGAAACAACTCATTAACCACCTTGGGCATAAAAGAAAGATTAGTACGAAGAGACACCCTGTCCTCATGAAAAAACAAAAAGGAGGAATAGCCATAAGGGCCTGCAGCTCAGACAACCACCTGGGTGAGGTAAGGGCCAAAAGAACAGTCTTCCAAGAACATTGCTATAAAGAAGCTGAACCAATAGGCTCAAAAGGAGCCTGAGTCAATTTTCCAAGGCAAAATTAAGGTCCCAGGAAGAAGGAATACCCTTCTAGGGAGGCTTAATATGAAAGATGTCTATAAGAAATTGTTTGACCTTGAACATTGAAGCTAAAAGAGGAGTCAAAGGCAAACAAGCAGAAATGTCTGACAGGTGGGCTTTAACAGAAGAGTATGCCAACCCAGCACTGAGCAATTCACACAAATAACAGAATAAAAGGTACTTCCAAAGAAAGTGGATCCAGGTTACAAACAAGACATCAGACAGAAAATCTCTTCCATTTGGATAGACAGGATTTTCTGGTGGTGGGTTTCTTGGCCTTCTACAGGACCCGCTGCATGTCCTCAGAAAAAAGGTGCCGAAAAGGGATCAAAGCCCTATCACAGACAGAGTCAGCTGAAGAGTGGGCAAGTGGGGATGGATGAGAGACCCCTTGTCTTGTGGGACTAGGTCTACCCTGTGAGGTAGCTTGTAATGATTGCCATTAGTTAAACACAGAAGAAGAGGGAACACTGCTGTCTTGGTCAAAAGGTAGTCACCAACAAGACTTCAGGAGCATCCTGTTCTGTCTTGAACAGGACAAACAGTATGAGAGGAAGGGGAGGGAAGGCATAAAGAAATATCCCCTTACAGGAAAAAGAGAAGGGACCCACCTTTCATGCCAGAGAATATATGACTCTGGTGCAAAGGTGAGGAAGGTGTCTGTTCAGAGGGGAAGCAAAAATATCTATTTGAGGAGTACATCACTGGTGGACAATGTCTAGAAAGACATATCTGTGAAGCATCCACTCGTGAGTTTGTGTTAAAGACCTGCTCATAGAATCTGCCACAATGTTCTGATCTGAAGGTAGGTAAACAGCCTGAAGTCACCTGATACAGGACAGCTAGTTCCCAAACCTGAAGAGCTAGTCTGCACAAGAGATAAGACCTTGCCCCCTCTTACTTGTTGATGTACATCACTGTGGTATTGTCTGTGAAGAATTTGAAGGGTCCCTGGAAGGAAAAGAGAATGAAAGGCCTGTTCAGCTAGGAGAAGTACTCATCTCATTGATATTAATGTGGTGGTTCTTTTGATGAAGAGACCAATGGCTCTACACTTTCAGTGGACTGAAAGAGGCCCCCACCCCATGCCTGAGGCATCTGAAGAATAGTTCCTGAGTGGGGACTGTAAATTGAAAAGGCAGCCCTGGGCTCAATTCATGAATCCACCACTGAAGTTCCAGTTTGAGGCATGGGAAAATAGGAATCAGAAAATCCACAGGAAGAGAATGCTGAAGCCAGATTGACTTTAGTAATCACTGGAGCTTTCTCATATGAAGCTTGGCCATAGGAAGCACAGGAATGGTGGAAGTCATGTATCCCAGAGCCCTTAGAAACTCTCTGCCCATAATGGAGTCCAGAGGAAGAAGGGATTGAAAGAATGCTATCAGAGTTAAAGTCTTGGGAGGAGGCAGAGACACCAGCATTGGAATAGTCTGGAGCCTGCACCCAAAAAACATATGATTCTGAGAAGGAATTAGGAATCTTTTTTGGAAATTCGCTGTAAAACCTAGGCTTTGTAGTAGACAAACAGCAAAGTGAAGATGTTAAAGTAAAGTCTCTGGAGAGGAAGCCTGAAAGATCAGGTAGTCCAGATAAGGAAATACATGATTTCCCCTCGACCTGCAGAAAGCAATTAGAGAAGTGAGGCATTTGGTGAAGACTCTTGGGGGCAGTAGAGAGACCAAAGTGCAAGAGCAGAGAACTGAAAATGCAAGGAATAAACAGAGAAAAGTAAAAATTTCCTGAAAAGAGGATGAATAGGGATATGAAGACAGGAAACATGGTTTGAAGGGCTAACATCTGAAAGGAAGGAACTTTCAAAAAGGTGTTGAGCAGAGACAGATTCAAAATGGATCTCCAGGTGCCTTCTTTTCTGAGAATCAGAAACATTCTGGAGTAGATTCTCTTCCCCTTTTGAGGAACCAGAACTTCTTGAATTGCTTCTCGAGACAAAAGGGTCAGAACCACCTCAGGAAAAAAGGCCAGCTGTTCCTGAGGAGGCTGAGGAATGCCCAAAAAGGGGGGGGGGAGGTTTCCAAACCATGTAGTACCCCTGATGAATGATGGATAGATCCCAAGAACCCTGAGTGATCTTTAACCAAACTGGAAGGGACAAGAAAAGATGAAGAGAACAAGGAACGTGACTGAGGAAAGAGGAACAAGGATAGTCAGAACCTGGCCTGTTTGGAAAAGGAGACTTTTGAGCTGTAGGAGTTTAAGAAGACTTAGCAGGAGGAGCCTTTCTAAAACCCTTTTTACCAATAGGAGGAGGGAGAGACTGTCTGCGGACAAAGGCAGGCTTAATAGGATAATTTCTCTGAAACTTAGAACAGGCAAAACAAAAACATTTTTCAATTCCTGCAAAGCCTTACCCTTTCCCTGAAGGGACTTAAAAAGCTCAGCAGCAGCACCACCAAAGCAATGTTTATTACTTAGAGGAGCAACCATCAGCCTAGCCTTAATACTATCAGGTAAATGCTAAAAGCGAAGCCAGAATACCTTCACAACACAGAACCAAATGCAGCAGCTCTACATGAGGTATCAGCTGCACCACAGCTGCATTTAAAAGAATGGTAACCTACTTGAGAAGATGACCTTAGTAAAGAAAGAACTGAAGTCTTCTCCCCTTTCTTACCCAACCTCTCCATAGTTCTGCTGTCCTTATCACAGGGGAGCAGCTTTGTAGAAGGTAAAAGCTTAGATGCCTTATCACAAGCAACAGAAATAACAGAAGGGTCAGCAGAAAGGCACTTGTAAAGGAAATTGCAATCCTCAGACACCTAATAAAACCTATCAGGTTTCTTGGGAGCTGGGAGTCAGGAGCACGAGAAACTGCAGAAAAGGCATCTAACAAGGCAGCAAGAACAGAAGGAACAGCAGAGGCTTGAGAGACTCCATTTGAAGGAGTTCATAAGACCTTTGCTGGACATCTGAGACCTGGATACAGTCCCACTTAAAAACTCCATCATATGGGAAACTTGTCACTAAAAGAAATATCCTCAGAAGGAGAATCAAGAGTAATAGATTCCTCCTCTTCAGAATCATTATCCAAGGGAGAGGGAATCTGGGAAGACTAGGTCAAGGATTCTTCATCAGAATCCACATCTTCATCAGATGAAACTTGCTCACTAGGCCTCTAAAGAGGACTAGAAGACTGGGGGGGTAGGAATAGAGACCCCTGAGAGAGCTTTAAAGCTATAAGGGCAATAAACAGACCCTGTGTGAAATCCTGCTATTCACGTTGAGAATTCTTGGGAAAAGAGAAAGATGCTTAGTTTTTTTAGTTCTTTTTTAAGGAGACATCAGCCCTAAAGATCTTAGGTGGCTCGGACTCTCTAACAAGGATGTGCAGAACACCCCTAGGCCCTTTGGAAATAATCATCTGCTGTTCCCCTTGAACATCCAAAACACACATCTGTAAATCCTCTGGGGATGTGCAAGAAGCTGGATCCATGTCGGCTTCCGAAACAGTTGTGGCACAGGAATCCAAATGAAAAAATGGGCAATCCTCTGGGCTTTCACCAGCCTTGAGCGAGATGTCCGATGAAGGACATACAACCAAAGAATCTGAGTTTTCTTGGCTTTCTTTACAGACAGCTGACCCTTCGGCCAGGACTATTCCTCCACTGTACCCTTAGCCAAACATTTAAGAAGTTGGTTCTCTAAGTTAATAGCTAAAGAGGAGAGATGACTATACAAGGTCTTTGGAACAAATGACTGACAAATAGGACAAGACACATGGTTGTGAGAAGCACCTAAGCAAAACAAACACTGCTTATGACAATCCTTATGTGGAAACTGTCTCCCACACTGGCATTTCCCCTTTCTGGATGACATGAAACCAAAAGAAAAAAAAACTCAATGGGATACTTATCTGAAAAACGGCTTGGTAACCTGCTGACGAGCAACTGTTCAGACCAGTGACCAAAGATGGCGTTCGGATAGGCAGCAATGACGTTCTGAGGATGGTACATCCATACATCATATTCATGCCTTACGCCAGGTGTGGGGAGCATACATGTGACATATAATGTCCCTTTTACAACCTAAGGCTTAAGTACACTGGCCAGACATTGGGCTGCCCTTGGCAGGGAATCCCTATTGTAAAGAATTCTGCAACAGTGATATAAAAGGACATCAAACAATATCAACAGCCAAGAAGGTAGAAGCAAGAAAACTAGATATTGCAATCAAAGACAAGATGGACAAAAAGAAAGTATTGAAACAGCTACACCAAGCGATTATAATGCCCTCTGTATTTAGAAACAAAGTTATAAAATATCAAGA